>NW_021703778.1:2375117-2391131 GCF_005190385.1 Monodon monoceros
ACACACACACACACACACACACACACACACACACACACACACGAATGAGGAATGAGCTTGCTGTCCTCACCTGCCGAGCTCCCGAGCGAAAATTTTCTGTGTTAACACTTCTGACTCATTCAGGCCGTCTCCAGAAGGAAGGTAATTACGGGTTTTTGTTTTAACCAGTTCCGTTTTTATACTGCCTGTGACAAGCGAGGAATAATCGGTTTTAGCTTTTAAACGAAATGAGTAATTAAGCCCAGAAGATACTGCTGATAAAACTGGAACCCAGTCTGTCATTTAATCCAGTGCCGTGCAGAATTTGCTTTGTGTGTTGCTGGGGGAAATATGCTAGACAACACACTCTTGAACTTTTTAAAAAATAACTGAATTAGGATCATTTTAAAAGGTTGAAAACAAGGTGGCCGATGTCTGGAAAATGGCTTATTTAAATCTAAAGCCAGCGCGCTAAGATCATCGTGATGTGGTAGTTTTTAATAATAGCAGTATAAAAATTGGTATGTTCCTTAAATACTGTAGATGCTGCCCTTTACCTTCAAACGTTTGCTAATGTGATTCATTTATTTGAAAGTTCAAACCTAATGTGTGACTGTAGCATCTCTGTGTGGCCCCTGCGGCCAGACTGCTGGGGTTCAAGTTCCAACCTTTAGCTACTAAGGTCCTCCCTCGGTATCCACAGGGCATTGGTTCCAGGACCTGCCACGGATACCAAAATCCGTGGATACTCAAGTCCCATAGGTGGCCCTCAGTATCCGAGTTTCAGCATCCGCGAAACCAACCAACCTCAGATCACATAGTGTTGTATTTACTGAAAAAGAAATCTGCATCTAAGTGGACCCGCACAGTTTAAACCCGTGTTGCCCAAGCGTCACCGTACCTGTAATAGCATGGGAAGGGAACTCAACCTCTGTCTCAGTGTTCTCATCTGTAAAATGGGGACAGTAATGTACCTGGCACATAGGGTCGTTAAGAGACACTTAAAGCAGCGCTTGCAGCATGGCCGTGTTTGTTGAGAGATGATGGTTATTAATGTTCATTAGAGCAAAGATAACTCTGAGGTTTGATGTTAGCCTTAAGCTGTAAGGATTTTTTTTTCTTCTTTTTAAATTTATTTTATTGGAGTATAGTTGATTTACAATGTTGTGTTAATTTCTGCTGTACAGCAAAGTGACTCAGTTATACATATATATACATTGTTTTTCATCCTCTTTTCCACGATGGTTTATCACAGGGTATTGAATACAGTTCCCTGTGCTCTACGGTAGGACCTTGTCGTTTATCCATCCTATATACACTAGTTTGTATCTACTAACGTCAAACTCCCAGTGCATCCCCCCCCCCCCCCCTTGGCAACCTCAAGTCTGTTCTCTGCGTCTGTGAGTCTGTTTCTGTTTCGTAGATAAGTTCATTTATGTCATATTTTAAATTCCGCATATAAGTGATATCGTATGATATCGTCTTTCTCTGTCTTACTTCACTTAGTATAATAATCTCTAGGTCCATCCATGTTGCTGCAAATGGCATTATTTCATTCTTTTTTATGGCTGAGTAGTATTCCATTGTATATATGTACCACATCTTCTTCATCCATTCATCTGTCGATGGACATTTAGGTTGTTTCCATGTCTTGGCTATTGTGAATGGTGCTGCTATGACCATAGGGGAGCATGGATCTTTTGGAATTATTAGTTTTCTCTGGATATATGCCCAGGAGTGGGATTGCTCGCTCATATGGTAGCTCTACTTTTATATTTTTGAGGAACCTCCATACTGTTCTCCATAGTGGCTGTGCCAATTTACATGTAAGGATTTTTTTTCAACTAAAAAGTTATTGCAGTGATTTTTGTAACCTTGGTGTTAAAAGTAGGTGGTTTGAGCCTGTGTTTCCCTTGAAATCTAGGGAAATTATTTAATATTCTTTAATTTTAAAAAATTGCTTAAAAATGTGTTATCTTAGTAACAGTAATAGAAAATGACTACTTCTGATGCCTGGGTGATCATTCCAAACTCAGTTTCCTCAGGAGGTGGTGCTCAGTACGTCAGATTTAACCAGCATTCTGTAGCTGGTTCACACCCAGAACGCCTTGGTCATAACTCGTACACATCCCACCAGGGGAAAGGAAAACTTTCCTGCTTATGTGGAGTTGGGTGGGTTTTTGGAACTCGTGTGTAAGATGATTACCTGGATTCTGTTACCCTTTAGTGGGTTCCTTTTTAAAATAACACATAAAATAAGAGAATTTTGTTTTGGTTCAGATGTGAAATTGTAGTGAATAGTTGCATAATTCATCAGAGGAGATTTGGGATTAACTGAAATAAAATATTTTAGCTAGAGTCATATCAGCATCAGTTTGAATAGGTCATAGTTAATTTATCGAGGGGATTTTTCAAAAATTGAAGGATCATTAGAATCACAGATACGGTTTACTGAGCCCCACCCCAGCCTGTTTACTCATAACTGAGGGGCGGGGCTGTTACCCTCCCCCAGGTGCTGTGATGCACAGCATGGTGGGTGGTCCGGCCTTTGGCCTTCTGTCCCTCCCTCTGCAGCATCTTGGCCCAGTGCCACCCACTGCCACGGGTGTGGGAATGGACACACCGGCTGTGGGCCCTTGTCAACATTGCTCTACTCAGCTGTATGGTCAGGAAAAGCACACTTACTAAAGGGTCAGAAGCTATTTTGAAAATTGAATTTTCCTTTGCTAAGTTTTTGTGGGTGTTTTTTTTTAAGTGTGTAACATCTCTTAGAAAAAAATCATTTAAAATCCAAGCGAACGCAGGATATCCTCTTCTTATTTTTTACTAGATCCAGAGTTCCAGGGCAGTTCCTTTGAAATGCAAATTATTTGTTGAACTGCAGCATATGTGGGCAGAGCTCATAAGGGAGTACAGCATGGCTCCCGGACCCTGAGTCCTCAAGTAGGGAATCATGTTTCAGTTTGCAAGTAATTCAACTATAATTCAGCTCACGGAGGAGCTCACTTCCAACTCCATCACCGCTGTCATGTATGAGGTAAAGAACTCTCAGTCACTCTGTTAGCTGATGTCATTATCAGCGCATGAGAAGCTAGGGGTGAAAGAACAGCAGGATGCTCTAAGATCTTCCCCTGAGAACAACTAGAACAAGGGGATGTATTTCTATCAGCCACTAAGGACCTGTAGCCAGAGTTGTGCTGTCCCTGTGTCTCCAGATTCCCTGGGAACTTGGCTCCAGTGACCCCACTGCCCACCTGGCACACACATGCCACCCGAGGTCCAAGCAGGTTCTCTTTTTGCTTGTAATGGGAAGGAGCACTGAGGATTGATATTTTCATAGATAGCAGAGGAGGTGAATCCTGCCAACACCTGAACCTTCCCTTAAGACAGGTAGAATATTTCCGGAGAAAAACGAACCAACGTTTTGCTGGCAGATGTCACGCCCTTCCACAGCCCCTTCCCTCCCACTAATTCCTGGAGCTCAGTGTCAGTGGAGCGATACATGTTCTCCTTTGTTGCTGGCATGGCCCCTTTTGCTTATAATATCCATAAGTGCCCTTGAACCTCTAGGCTGCCCCCAAGTGCAGGGGTCCCAGGCAGCCAGCCATCTCC
Source organism: Monodon monoceros (assembly GCF_005190385.1). Lineage (NCBI taxonomy): Eukaryota > Metazoa > Chordata > Mammalia > Artiodactyla > Monodontidae > Monodon > Monodon monoceros. The sequence continues at coordinate 2,378,709 of NW_021703778.1, forward strand.
AGCCACCTTGAAGGATTCACTCTGAGTTCTGACTGGTGGTGACCAGCCATTTTCCAAGGAGTTGCCCGGCTTCTGAGATATTCCTGTTCGTCTCCTGTAAGATGCTACAGGGCTGGGACCCGCCGCCTTGCAGCCGCATCTGACGGTCACCAACCCTAACTTCCAGGTGGCCCTTGAACTCAAGGACTTCTGTACCTTTGGCCTTGGCTTGCTTCCGGTTCCTCTACGGAACGTCCCAGGATGTCATAAAATGTCAAGTAATTTTTTAATCTCCACCAAGGGGTGGCATTTGAACGGTCATATGTGAGAGGGACACGCCAGCCAGAGCTAAAAAGAGACTTGTCACATCCTGCCTGGCATGAGGGCACTTGGGGATGAGTAGCCACTTGACACTGACTGACGGTCCCTCCCCACCGCAGTTCCTAGCAGCCGCACCTGCCCTAGGGTCCAGCCCTTACATTTAAAACAGCCTTTAAGAAGTGGGGCTACTGAGTGCTTTGAGTCGTTAAAAGAAATAGGAAGGAGCAGTGTACGGAAGGTAGTAAACGAGCTTCCTTGTAACCAAAGGGAAGTACACCAAGCATTACGGTCAGAGGGATCCAGGCGAGGCAGAAGGAGACAGCTGGATGGTGGATTGTCACCAGTGCCAATACGTGACTAAGGATGGAGATGCGCCTTGCCCTCGGGCACTGAGTGGGTGTTCTGTAAGTGTGACTTGGTATTATCCCCAAAGGCAGGAAGTGAGATATTCCATATCGAAAGAGCAGAAAGTAGAGATCAGACACGTAGGCGAGTATGAACTGGCTGATCACTTTGTGCACAAATGCAACTTGGAAGTTTTTTACGAGCAAGCAGTGCTTTGGGTGCTGCAGAGCTACCCCAGGCAGCTCGGGAGCCGTAGGCAGGCGCACAAAGGGTCACGGCCTGATGGGTGCGCTGGGGTAGAGCAGCAGGAGTCTGGGGAAACTTCCTAGATGCAAAGGAGGGAGAGGTTGTTTTTGTTTGTTTGTTTGTTTGTTTTTTTTGCGGTACGCGGGCCTCTCACTGTTGTGGTCTCTCCCGTTGCGGAGCACAGGCTCTGCACAAGCAGGCTCAGCGGCCATGGCTCACGGGCCCAGCCGCTCCGCGGCATGTGGGATCGTCCCGGACCGGGGCATGAACCCATGTCCCCTGCATCGGCAGGTGGACTCTCAGCCACTGTGCCACCAGGGAAGCCCTGGAGAGGATTTTGATAAGTGGAACGATGGGGGTTGGTGGGCAGGAGGGAAGGTGGAAGGAACAGACATTGACTGGGCCGTGGAGAGCCTTAAATGGCGAGGTAAATGGGGTGTGTTTACTGCCCACAGGAAACCTTGGGCATCATGACAGGGCCGATGCTGGTGGCCGCCAGAAGGATGAGGTGTCAGGAGGCGGCTCGGATTGGGCGGGTCCCAAACTACGATGACAGCCCCAGGGAGAAAAAGGGAGGGACCAGAGCGAGGCGCAGGGGGAACGGCCGCGCTGGAGGGATGATTGGGTATAGAGGTCTGCAGGAATGGAGGGGCCATGTGGGACCACCCCCTCAAGTCCGCGGGGAGCCACAGCACATGCATGAGAAAAGGGCGAGGGCTGCCCCGACTTTCTCCATCCCCACCACTGCATCCTGATGGAGGTCCGCCAGGTCAGCAGGAAGCACACGGAGCCCCGTGTCCTGAGCAGGAAGGATTTGGCTGCGGAGGTGACTGCCATGTCCAGAGCTGTGCGGTGACCGCCAGGGGCCTTTCATAACCTGCCCTGGCAACCTGGAAGAACGATCGGGCAGGTGCCTGTCTTGCAGCACAGTTAATCACAGAGCAAATTTTTAGTTGCCGATTAGAGAAAGTTTAGCTTCTGTACGAGCTTGGCAGGAGATAAGGAATCTCACAGGCCCCAGAGTTGGCTGTTTCGCGTCTTCTGCTTTCCCCAGATCCCCGGCTCCTTGAGCCCTGCCCACGAATGGAATGGGAGTCGGGACGGGAAGGCTTTGGCCTGAGTTGAACTGCTCCCTGCTTTGCTTCGGGGGTGTGGCCTGGTTGTCACAGCACAGGCGAGCCTGGGCTTTTGAGCATCTTCCAAGGCGGCGAGCCAGACCTTGACACTTAAAAGCTACACCTCCAAACAAGGACCCATGCAAGGGCTTCGGAGGAAGAGACGTGCACATTTACTAAGGCAACACAGCCTTGGATTAAGTACCAAGGAATAACTTGGCATGGAATATGTAAAATCTGCATGGAGAAAATTGTACAATACACCTAAAGAATACAAAAAGAATTTGAAAAAAAAAAAGTGGAAAGGCATGCATCGTGTTCTAGAATAGGATAATTCAAGATCATGAATATCGCCAGTCTTCCTAAGTTAATTTTATTAAATTTAACATATTTCCAATAAAATACCGACTCTTAAAAAAAGAAAAAAAGGTAGGCAAGGGGATTCTAAAGCTCACGTAGGTAAATAAACGAGCCACCACTTACCAAGTACGTTGTGAAGCCTCGGTAGTTAAAAGGTGATTCTGGCATGTGAGTGAGCAGACAGCGGAACAGACTAGAAAACCAGAAAGAGTCCCTAGAACATAGGGGAATTAATAAAAGAAATGGAAAAAAAGCATCATTTAAAATCAATGGGGAAAAAAGGACTATTAAATAAACGTTAAGACAACTGGGTGACCACGTGAGAGAATAATTAGTAAATGATGAATAAATTTATTTCTTTAAATAAATTGTACCATTACATCAGGATAAATTTCTAATAGATCTAATATTCACAGAGTTAAATGTTTAAAAAAAGTAAACCATAGATACATCTTGATTTGAGCAAACCAACTGTGTAAACACATTTTTGAGGCAGTTGGAGGGTAGATCAAGTATTAAATGACACCAAATAATCTGTTAATTTTGTTACATAGGGTAATATCTTGATGGTTATGCAAGAAAATGTCCATAATGTTTTTAAATGCCTATTGAAGTATATATAGGGGTAAAATGACTTGATATCTTGGGCTTACTTTAAAATAATGTTGTGGAGAGAGAAGAGATAGAAGAAGCAAGCATGACAAAACTTTGGTAATTGTTGAATCTAGTGGTGTGTAAGGAGTTCATTGTAGCTTTGTCTCTACTTTGTGTAGGTTTACGTTTTTTCAAAATCAAAAAAATTAAGTACCAGAGTAAAACATAGAATTCTTTTTTAATTTATTTTATTGAAGTACAGTTGATTTACAATGTTGTGTTAGTTTCCAGTGTACAGCAAAGTGATTCAGTTATACATACATATATAATTATTTATCTGTATTCTTTTTCATATTCTTTTCCATTATGATTTATTACAGGATACTGAATATAGTTCCCTGTGCTATACAGTAGGACCTTGTTGTTTATCCATCCTATATATACAAGTTTGCATCTGCTAATCCCACACTCCCAATCCCTCCCTCCTCCACCCCCACCCCCACCCCCACCCCCTTAGCAACCACAAGTCTGTTCCCTATATCTGTGAGTCTGTTTCTGTTTTGTAAATAAGTTCATTTGTGTCATATTTTAGATTCCACATATAAGTGATATCATGTATTTGTCTTTCTCTGTCTGACTTACATCACTTAGTATGATAATCTCTAGTTCCATCCATGTCGCTGCAAATGGCATTATTTCATTTTGTTTATGGCTGAGTAGTATTCCATTCTGTGTATGTGTGTGTATATATACCCCGTCCTTATCCGTTCATCTGTTGATGGACATTAAGGTCACTTCCACGTCCTGGCTGTTGTGAATAGAGCTGCAGTGAACATTGGGGTGCATGTATCTTTTCAAATTATAGTTTTGTCCAGATATATGCCCAGGAATGGGATTGTAGGATCATATGGTAACTCTATTTTTTAGTTTTTTTTTGAGGAACCTCCATACTGTTTTCCCTAGTGGCTGCGCCAATTTACATTCCCACTAACAGTGTAGGAGGGTTCCCTTTTCTCCACACCCTCTCCAGCATCTGTTATTTGTAGACTTGTTAATGATGGCCACTCTGACCAGTGTGAGGTGGTACCTCATTGTAGTTTTGATTTGCCTTTCTCTAATAATTAGCATGATGAGCATCTTTTCAAAAACAGAATTCTTTAATAGCCGTGGATTTGGCAAATCTTTCCAACTGCTTACAGTCCAGAAGCCACGACATAAAAGATGGATAAAAACCAACTAGATTCTAAAAGCAATAACGACACGTTTGCACTGTGAAACGAAAACACCAAAGAGAGGGAAAAAACTAGGAAAACTATTCTCAACTCTTATCACAGATATATGGCTAATAATACGTTAACATGTAACCTTACAGAAATCCTAAAAAAAGAAATCAACAACACTGTAGAAAAATCAGCAACACTTCTAAATGGACAGCACACACACAAAAAGAAAAAGGAAATTTAAATGATTCTAAAACATGTGAAAAGATGCTCAACCTCATTCACTCAGTAAGAAAAGTAAAAATGTACTATGACTGTGAGACCTCAAAGCAGCAAAGATCTAGAATTTGATCACATGCTGTGGGTTACAAAACGATACAGTGTCTGGGAGGGGCAATTTGGCCGTTCACTTCAGATAAATTTGCATTCCTGGTTATACACTGTAGATTTGTGCAAAGAGCAAAAGATGAGAAACTGTGGTGCCCATCAATAGGGGACTCATTAAGTAAGTTCTGGGATACTGTGTAGCAAATGAGGAGGCTGTCCAGTGTGCCTTTATGGAAAGATCTCCAGGAGGCCATTGCTAAGGGTACTTTACAACTGGGTATAAAAGGGAAAATAAGCATTTATTTGTATTTGCTTGCATACAGAAAACCTGTAAGGACAAACAAGAAACTAATAACTGACTGTTTTTTCACTGTGAACTTTCTCCCACTTTTTAGCTTTATTCAAATCACGTGAATGCAGAAATTAGAAACATAAACTGGATTTGGAAAGACTGTACTATGGGCTCAGTCCAGAGTCACCTTTGCAGACCAAGTTCTGGCTTTCTATATGACATCTATTAGCAGTATAATTTTATATGAATTGAGTAAAAATAACAGTTAGGTCATTTGAAAACATATGCCTCAGGTGCCCACTAAATGTGCTTTTCAATATATGTTTTGTTCAGAATGTGGTCAGACCGGCCCTGGATGGGTACTTCCATTAAGTAAGATACTGTGACTGTTCTGAGGGGAATGCTGCTCCGTTTGCCCATTGCTCTGTCACTTCATCACCTGCCCCCGGCCCAGCCAGCTGCTCTGTTAAATATGAATGCCACGTATGTCTCAAAACTACAGGTGAAGAAATTCAATGAACTGTCTGGCCATAAATTATGTCATGATTCTGGGTTTTTTTTTTCCCCTGCCTGGAGCCAGAGGTCTTTTACTTGGGTTGAGACTTCAAGAATTTACTTGCTGAACGCCCTTTCATTTTTTTTTTAAAAGCTGCCAATTAGCACCTACTTTATTGACATCACTACCCCCCCCCCCCCCCCCCCCCCAGACAGAGCTCCTTCTTTGAAAGACAAAGATGACTGTTTCTTAGTCTTTCTGGAAACAAAATTACTAAATTCTCTCCTCCTCTCCATTTACTTTTTTCTTTGTAAGGAGGAGAGGGTTAGAAATCTTATGCATGCTTTCATTCTCTGCATGAGGTAAGAGACTGAGCTAGAAGGGCAGGGTGGGTGGCGATGCTTCACGGTTATTCCTTCACCTGGGACTGAAGGCCATTCGTGTCAGCAACTCTGTCCTGCTCAGCACTTGTTTTTATTTAAGTCCAAAGAAAGGCACATCCAAGGAAGGGCAAGAAGGTACCCTGAGCAGAGCCCAGGTGTCTAGCCCTTAAGACATCCTCCCTTGTCATCTTACTAGGAATGAAAATATTTTAAATAATTAAAAAAAATTTTTTTTTTGTATCTCTCCCCCCCTCTTGAAAGTTAGATTTAGTCAACTTTCAGACTTCACAGTTTGCATCTTTCGACATTACATTGCAAAGCTAGGAAAACTGCAGTTTACAAATTCACACGATTTACAGGTTTTCCGTTAGGAGGCATGACCCCACAAGCATTTATATTATATTCATGAGTGGAAACATTTGCATTTTTTTCTTCCAATAATCATTCTGGTGGTGACCGTTTAACCTGCCCCAGTCCTTTTATGGATGCTCCCAGCCCTTCTGGGCAGGTGGAGGCAGGAGGCAAAGACAAGGCAGGCAAGGCAGTGGTGCTGGGGACGTACCAGTCTGGGCCGCTTCAGGAAACACCCCAATGTGTTCTCCTTGCTTGTAGGTTATCGCAAAATAATCCAAACTGTGTTGGCGTGGACAGCATGTCTTTCGTCGGTGTTTAGGATTGCTAATAGCTCCATAAACTGTTAAAAGCAAGAAGGGTGGAATAGAAGCTAATAATAGGGGCCCCATGTTTTGAAAGCACACAACCAAATCCGTCACCTAGATCCCCAGCACTGTCACTGATTTGGGCTAAGTGGAGTTTATAGTGAGCCTGACGGGCAGGGAACCGGTGAAAAGAGAAACAATTAGAAGCGTGTGAAGCAAACTGGGGAATAGGGATCCCAGCGGGCCTCAAACGCACAGGTGGTGAAGTAGACAGGAGTCTGTGTGCGCATGCGCGCACCCCGGAAACGAGTTGGGGAAGAGAAGAAACAGATGGAGAGGGGTGGGAAGAGGGGAGTGTGCAGGGGGCAGTGGGTGATGCCACCAGGTAACGGTACCTCAGCAGCCTCCACTGAGCCGAGTGCTCTGTTCTGGACGTGAGCGTCCTGCATCCTTGGAACAACCTTCTGGCCTCCATCGTTGAGGGGATAATTGACCTACGAGTCCCACAGCTGGGGAACAGCAGAGCTGGGGTTTGAACTCCTGTCCGTCTGAAGAGCCCAGACCCTTAACCTCCGGGCAGCTCTTTGCATTAAGTGGCATCTATGGCACGTCATTGGTCACCTCTCCAGAGCTAAAAGCTGAGGGTTCAATCCTGAAATGGGCCAAGGGCAAGACCTTCATAATTCCCTTGCAGATCATATTTCAAGCTTAACGCTCTCCGAAAATTGGGGCCAGAAGGGGCCACGTGCTGGGGTGAAAGTGTAGAGCATGGCGGGCCTGAATACATGGCCTCTTTAGGAGAAATGCATTACAATGCAACTCTCCCTAATAATAGTTTAGAAGCATCCTTTTCACAGATCAAGAACAGCCCATCTTGATCTTTATAATCACTTTTAGTTCCAACTCTGGGCTTTGGGAAGCCTGATATGTGCATTGGTTTTAGATTAAAACATGACATGTGGCGTTTTGGAAAACAAAGTGGACAAATAAAACTCTAGGGGGGATTTTTTTTTTTTTTAATGCCTTTGCTTGGGAACTTATTTATGCTGGTGTTGTTAGCGATTTTCCTTGGATGACAAACTTATATAATTGTAGTAACATGTTTCTGAGATACCGAGGATGAAAACCGCAACAAAATGTAAACCTTTCAAGTCAGCACATGAGTACTGTATATTAATGACAGAAACGGAGCCAGGGAAAGGGATTTTAAAGAACGAACATGGCAGATATCAGGGGTGCCCTGCGTCCTGTGGTTATATTATATGGGATTTCTAGAAGTGAGTTGCTTACCATCTGAGTGTTAGAAATAAACCAGAACATGATCATAGTATGCATTAATGTAACTTGGGTCAGCCAGTCCTTCTAATTAAAAGCTCCTTCAAAGGCTCTCACAGCATGGAGCCCTAGGAGGCGGCTGTATGCCAATGCAACAGTGGGATTTTAGTTAGGATGACCTGGAATTGTCTCATCCGCTCCTTTCCCTGGTTCACTGGAAACTCATTGGTTGTGTTTTTTTCGTAATTCCAGTCCGTAATGTTTGAGTGAGGTCCTTTATTCCCTCAAGTGCTGGGACTGATAAAATTCAAATCGCGTATTGTCTAATAATATTTGTTTAAATGCACCACCATGCAACAAACTTTACTATGAAAATGATGCTGGTGTTTAAAAAAAGAACCTGAGTTCTTACGGCCTCGATTTTGCTGCTGCTGCCCTCGTGGCCAACCTGTACGTTCCTCCATCAAATGAGCCTGTTCAGTTAGCCTCGGTTCTGACCCTGGGCTGCACCCTGGGTCACCTGGGGTGCCTCACAAGATCCCTGAGCCTGGGTTCCACCTAGAGATCCTGGGGCCATGAGTCTGGGTGTGGCAGGGGCGGGAAAGTCTCCAGACCCTGGGAAGAGTCTCACCCTCAGCTCTAGTGGAGAAACTAAACCAGAGGATTTCTAAAGCCAGGACTAACCCTAAAGGTCACCTGACCTCGAGGTCCGAAATGAATGTGACTGCCCCTTTCTGATTTCTAGCCTGTGTCATATATAACTAATGTCCAAAGTTCAGTTGAATTTCTCAGTGATCCTTGTAAGAACCTCGCCTAGCCCGAAGTACTCAGTAGTGAAGCATCTTTTCTGCCACTTGTAGTGTCATTTTATCAGTTCATTCATGGGCTACATGTAAATGATATCCTAATCCTGCCTGCATTCAGCATAGCAAACCACACAGAAGAGGACACTTACCAACAACACCCCACACAAGATCTATACTTGCTTAACAACTTACATTTGCTGTAAATTACATTCGCCCTGTGGCCAGGGATCTTTCATCTCTGGTGAGAAACCCAATTCTTGTCCATGTGACCTGCTGGGAATTGATTTTATTATTTTGCTTCCCACCAGAGGACTGAAAAAAAAATTTTAAAACAAAGACTGAGCCAACACTGGAGGAAAAAAAAGAAAACGACAGAGATTCTTGGGATTCAGAACTTGTTGTAAATTTTCTGGGCTAGACAAAAAAAAAAAAACAGCTATTATCCTGTGAGTTTGCCTGAGGGTCAAAGTGAGGCTGAGGAGTGAAGCATCGTCCTCAGTGTTGGGTTTTCAGTCCCTCACAGTCAGCCTGAGGCCCATCCCTGACTTGCTGAAACTACTTATTGCAGAGATGAAATATTCCTGCTTACAGAGCACTGTTTTTTCTCGGCCACATCAGCGTGATCAAATATTTCTAAAGCTAAACGGAATGACATATTGGTTTGCAAGGATTATCCACACCCTCCCATTAATTAAAAAAAAAAAAAAAAAGGAAGAAAGACAGAAAAGCTGCTGAGAGGAGTAGGGCGAGGCAAATTTTGTGCTCAGAAAGATGCCCTGAGGCAGCCGTAGATAGTATTGTTCTCCTTCAGCTTTGGCTGGGCTGCTGTGTTGCTTTATTAGCTCATGTTCCAAATCTGTCACCAGAAGAATGTAGTGAGAATCTTGTGCAATCTTTTGTCTCTCACTTCTCCCTTTCCTCAGTCAGAGTCCAGCATCTACACAGCCATGATCGCCAAGACTCCAAAGCAGCAGTTTTGAATAAAACCTAACAGGCTTTTCACATGATTCGTAAGAAGAAACGGTGGTTTTTCTCCCACTCACCCCAGACACACGTTTGCAGGCCCTTTTGCCCACTCACCCCAAAGGTAGTGGCTGCTGAGTTTTAGAACACGTGGGATCATCCTTTCTGAGGTATCTGCAAGTCTCCATTGAGGCTGGAGTGAGGGGGAAAGAGAGAGAAGGGAGGGAGAGAGAGAGAGAAAGAAAGAGAGAGATTGCAATTCAGGTTGGTCATCTCTGCCTTTAAGAGCTCAAGCTGGAATGCAGGGACCACACAGCGCTCCCTCCACCATGTACAGAACCCACTGGTTAACTGTTTGTTTCCCTCATCTCTCAACGAACGCTGTGTTTTTAACATCTGGAGGGCAGTTTTGTGACCTGTGATATGGGGATGGATACCCACCGTCGTGGCGGCAGGCTCACCTGAAGGCAGGTGCACTTAAGCACGTTGTAAATTAGAGAACGCTTTACTGTGATGTGCACCTGGGGGCAGCGAAGGTGAGATGAGCTACCGAAAGCACTGTGTCTGCAGTTAAAGACCGTATCAGTGGAAAACGGTGGGGTTAGTCGTTTATGCTGAGCACTGGGTGCGAACTGGTTTCCAGACGTGAGGAGATAGGGAAGAGGGCAGTGCGGGAGAGGATGGGGTGACCCCCTCTGGCCGGACAGCCAGTGGGCCGGACCCCGATACCTCTTTAGCTGTGGCATCACTTCCCAGACCCCTTGACCTCTCCACGGCCGATGGCTTGCTGAAATGCTCCCACCGTGAGCTCTGCATCCAGCGGGAAGGGACTTTTCTAAAGACAGAGGCCAGGTGGGTGCACCCAGCACAGCCGAGCTCTGGCTGGAGGAGGGGCTCCCCCAAGAAGAAGGGTCACACGGCACAGCCTGTGTACACTCAGACGTGAGACCCACTGCCCGACCCATCGCTGTGAAGACAGGGCAGTTAACCCCGCAGAAGAGGGAGTCCTGGACCCTTCGCTGAGCACGGTCTGCCCAGGGATGAGTCCACAGGCTACGGGGCCACCGGGCGGGAAGGGCAGCCACCGTTGCCCGAGGGGCCTCCGCCCCGGCGCGGGTGAAGGGGCCCGGGTGATGGCTGCAGGATACAGCAGGAGCGCCTGGGCCGGGGCCGTGGAGGGTGCAGCAGGTCACGTGCGTGAAGCAGGCACGTGAGGATGCATGTGTCCCGGTGGGGCGCAGACCCAGCCATGTGGCAGAAACAGAGAAGCACCGAAATGCAGAACAAGGACCAGCTGTAGCCTCCCCCTTGCCATGTGTATTTTTGTCTTGAAAAATGAGTTTAAAAGGTCGGCCCGCCAGAACGTGTTTTGCTCTGTTTTTACATCAGTTGTTTTTCTTCCCCCATCAAGAAACTGGTTAGAAGGATGAGTGGCACTCGCTTGCTCTGCCCCTCGACTGGACGGCTCTGGCCCGTGTGTTCCGACGTCACCGTCCTTTGTAAATATCGTAACATCCTTTGTCGGTGCTGCCGGGGCCCCGTGCCCTCGGCGTGGAGGGGCCGAGCCCAGGCGCCCTGCCTGACTGCCCCTGCACGCCTGCCCAGCCGAGCCCGGGGCGGCCAGCTCTCTGGGTGAACCTCACTGCACTGCTTCCCGGGCAGCTGTGGTAGCCTCAGGCTTCAGCCCGAGAAGCGTGGAGGGGGCTGCTACCAGGGGCCCCGTGTGCAAGAATCCATGAGGCGGAGGCCCATCTAGCGCCGACGCTCACGTCCCGGGTTAGCTGCTGTCAGGTAGCAAAGACAAACCTTAGGGGACGCCAGGGTGTCCTCCCCCACCCGACCAGCTCCCCCTCCCCTCTCCCTGGTGTGGGCTTAACTTTCCAGAAGCTTCTCAGCAGCTTCTCACCAGGGGCTGGGGGATCAGACAGCCAAGCTCTTTAGAACTGGGTGTGCATTAAGAATAAAAGGACTTCTTGAATCTCCAGGGGTAGGATTTGGAGTCAATGCATTTAACAACATACTGTCTTTTAAAAAAAAAAAATCTATAGGATTTATATGTTGACTGTACCTTAATATGTGGATGGTATTAAATATTCTTAGTGCAATTTGACACATGGTCCAAGATACCATGTTGCTAATTTGGGCAGTTCCATAATGTATTGTTCTTTCATTAGAGAGTTTGGGCTGCAGGTGAAAAGCGCTGTGAATTCCTGCAAGTGATAAAGGAAGCAGGGCAGCCAGGGGAGCAGGCGTCTGGCTTGTCTGGGTTTGGATAACCAGCCTGGCCAGAGGTTAGTGAAGACAGCCGGGTTTCTGAGGACCTCAGTGTGATGGGCAGGTAACCGGGACCCCACCCCCCCCCACCCCGCCATGGCTTCCCTTGCCCTGGAGTCTCCCTGGAGGGCAGGAAGAGCGTGAGATGAAGCCCTCAGGTTGCCAATTGAAATACTTCGGGAATTTCAGGGACAGAAGCCTGTCTTCATGGAAAGGTTTCAGGACCAGCTTCAGGCACTTACCAGTTTACCTCCCACTGCCATCGGCTCCTGGCAGAGCCCACAGGGGACCAGGGCACAGTGTGTGCCTGGTTTGTACTTCTAAAATAGTGTGAAATTTTTCCGAGACGTTGCATCATGATACAGTTTTAGTTGAAAATTACAGAGCCCCTCCTTTTTCGCAAGTGCCTCTTAACTACACAGATGATCGAAAACCGTAACCGTAACACAGAGATTAAATAATCTTCAGATATGTTTAGGCCTGGATCACCATACTTGATGCCTTGCAGGGTGACCTCAAATATCCAAAGTCCTGCTATTATTTAAAATTTCAGTTTAACAAATCAATCATTTAAAACCTGGGAGATTTTTTGCTTTCAAGATAGACACTGAGTAGAAATTCAACGTTATTTCCAGCCACCCCTTTTATAGCCGTAAAAAACGAGGCAGAATCCAAAGTGAGTAGAATGAAGTTTAACCTAGGCCTTAGCCATGAAAGAAACGTTTAAGTAAATTATTTGAAGTTTGTTTGGACTTGCAGTGTGATTGT
>NW_021703778.1:2391141-2417738 GCF_005190385.1 Monodon monoceros
AGACAGCATTTTACCCAACAAAACTCACTCTGTGTATTTTAACAGTGGTTGTCGGTGTGTGTGGTTAAGTTGGATCACGTGTTAGGTCTTGCAGAATACCACCTTCCTGCATAAGTGTCAGAGATGGAACCGTGGGCCCCTTGACGTTGAAATCTGCATCCTCACCCTTCACTGGAACCATCTTGGCAAGAAGAAGCTGAACAGGTTAGGGTTAGCGTTGGGGTTAGTTCAGGTAGGATTTCGACGGAAGTGAGAATCTCCCTGGACTCAGCTTTTGTGAGAGTTTATGCTCCTAAGGGACTCTCTTGCTCCTCGTGAAATATTCAAGTGGCTTTATTTTCTTATCTGAAGATATGTAATAGGTTGAAAAAGAGAATATGTGTCTGTGGCACTTAGGCACTTAAAAGCGTTAGCACTGTTTCCAAGAAGCCTCTTAACATGCCTGAGCATTAGAGTGCTACCTAGGACTGGTATAAAGGAGCAGAGATGGGTGGTGTGGCAGGTACCCTGCCCGTCCCCCCCTCTGGGCCCAGGGCTGATGTCAGCAGCAACCCAGAGAGCACTGGGTTTCCCCACACGCGGCTGGGTAAGACCCCGTGTCAGCGTGGGCTTCACACAGCCAAGACCTGGGTTTCAAAGTGGCATCAGCGTGCTCTCGGCCGCCCTGGTGTGTCCTGTAACACCCAGTGTTCCCACATTCTGTAAGAACTCACACGTTTAGGACCATTCGTTCTGACGCCGCCAGCTTAAAAGAAGAGGAGGATGGAAGGAATAAAGCAGTAGCGTCTGCCACTTTGGAATTTATGATGATTGTTCCGTCAGATGTGCGATTCTGGACACAGTGTCCCCGGCATGGTAACGTTTATCTACCAAAGAATATATGATTGTGGTGTATTATTGCCTTAGACCTGTGACTTTTTTATGAGCTACCTCAGCTTTCTAGCTCTCGGTATTTTAGTTGATAATAAGGAGAGCTGGGAACAGTGAAAGCCCTTTTATTTCGCTGATCACGAAGCCTTGTTAGTTTGGATTGCATACGGGTACTTACGGGCCACAGTCATTTTCTTCAGCAGGTACTTACTGAGGTCGCAGGTGGAAAGTCCTGGGCCTGCCTGGGAAGAAGGGAGGTAAAAGCAGGTGGGGAGGACAGTCCAGGAGTTGAACCTGCAGTACAAAACCAGTAGCGTTTCAGAGTATTTGATATTTAGGTCACATAACGTACGTTTCATGTACATTAAAATAAAAGGCCACTGGGCATGTGAGACATTATGTCAGACCTTGGTTTTAGTTGTTTATTGCTAGAACGGAACCTTCTCACTGTATCCTCCGGAACAGGGCTTGGTCTGTAGGGTGCTCAGTGCACATTTGTTGAGTAATTGAATGAAGTAATTTGCTAGCATTTAAGCCTTCCATATCTTAGAGACATTAAAGCCGCTATAAACAAAATTGCCCTGACTTCAGGCTTTCCACGAAGAGCGGTATTTGTAAAATTGACTTGGGAAAGTGCATCAACTCCTTTCCGCCACTAGGGGACGACATAGTGCAGTTAAGGAATCCAGTTTCAATGACTTTTTCAGAGAGGTGAGTACTTGAACTGATACTTGTAGATGTGGGTAACTGTGACTAGTAAATCAGTACTGCAGGAGGAGGTTTAAAGCTATATCTGCATATTTTGAGCTGAACATGGGATAAGCGTGTGCCCAGGTTAAAAACATATCCATAAAAATAGCCTGATAATGTGCTTAAAAATCAAGTATTTTATGAAAAGGTGGCAAGTGAAGCTTTAGTGCTTAATCGTTTTCAAATCGCTTTCTGCCACCCAATCAAATTGTATATATGGTCTAATAGCAAAACAGCTGTAATGTGCATGTTAAAGAGAACGTTCTTTCCTCTTCTGAACGAGAAAAGATCTGATAAGAATGCATCCTCTGCTGATTTCAGGGGGGAAATGCAGTGGTTCTAGTTCTGCTGCGTGGCTGTTGACTAAATATATACCTTCAAAACCGAGTGTCAGCTGCTCGCCTGACGTAGTCAAGTCTATGAATAGACCTCTTGTGTGGAAACCCGTTGGACAACCCGCTGAAGACAGAAGTGCCCATGGGAGGCGAGGTCAGGGAGTGTCTCCACTGTTAAGGACAGGGTCACAGGAACAGGGAGGGAGGGATTTTCTCTCATTATGACCTTACATTTAATTAGCATAATCGTGAGATTGGCTCAGTAGTCATGGCTGATAATTTGAGAAATTTATTCTTTTTTTTCTCTCCTCCAGCCTTCAGTTTATCATTCCGACCGTCCCGAGGTGTGGCCTCCTAACCTTTTGCAGGGTGGATTCAGGCCACCCCAGCCTCTTGCTGCAACGTCCTCCCTGCAAGGGGTCTCGGTGGACAGAGCATGTGGCCGGTAGCTAAGGCCTCTCGCCTTTTTTCTTTTCATGGCCTCGTCCCTGGTGGAGGGCTAATTCGGAATCGGACAGCCGCAGAGCTGTGGCGCTGGAGGGAGGAGGGGGTGGGTGCAGCAGTGGCCTGGCTCTCTCACTGGGCCTTAAATAATGGGAATTAAGCTTCACGGGAGTAAAGTAATCGCAAAAGCCAAGCGGTTCAGGGGTTGCCAGCTCGGGCTGCCTTCCCTTTCCAGGGGTGACGGGGATCCAAGAGCAGCTCTCCGCCCCTCCAGGCTCTGGCCCTGCCTGGCCCTCCCCTGTTTTGCGTGATTTCAAGGCCATAAAGGAGAGAGCGAGCCAGTCCCTTCAGAGTCCAGGTTGCGAGGAGGGCAGAGGCAGGTTAGGGCCAGATGGGGGTGGATGGTCCTTTCTTAAACTCTGCATTCCAAGGCTGCTCCCAAGCTTTCCGTCTTCAGTATCACCCTTCTCCGCCCTCTTGCTCTTTGCCAGGAATATCTAGACAGGAATTTCCTAATATCTCTGTTAGAGAATCCCGCCCCCCCCCCCCCCCCCCGCCCCGGGGACTGAATAGGTAAACGCCGGATTCATGGAAACCAAAACTTGATCTGATATTTACATGCCCAGCACTTTAGCACGGACGAGGCCTCCGTTTCTCGTGACTCTGGTTTCAGCCCCTCCGAACTCCATTCCTGTGAGAAGCAAAAGGACGGCTGCTCTGTGTTCACTGGGGCTCTGAGCCATTGAAAAGGAGGCCAAGTTCACAGGGAAAAGGTTCACGTTGGACGTGAGCACAAGGGGGAGGGTGGAAGGATGTGGCTGTTGGGTTAGTGCTCTTTGCCGTAATCCATCAGCATCTCGGCTGTATATGTGGCTTCACGTGTGAACGAGTGGTTGGGGGGGGACCCGTCCTCCAGGTTTGCTGTTTCCTGCTCCCTGACCCCTCTTTATCTCGCATCGGCAGTCCACTGGTGAAACTCGGAATTCTGGTAGCGTTGGAAACTCTGTGGGGACGTATCAGATTTGGGTGAGCCGGCAGGTGGACCACCTTCTGAAGGACAGACCGATGGCTAAAAGCAAAAGGCAACTGGAGCCACGGGTGAACGTGCTGCCATTAATCACACAGACACGGTCTCGTCCTTGTATGCGTAAGAGTCCAAGGCGCCCAGACCGGAACAGAAATGGAAGTAAGGAATGCTGGTATTCAGGTGTGGTTTGGCTAACAGTTCACACTCTTTATTTGAAAATACAGGAGTTTATTTTCCCAGAATGCTAAGCGTTGTTCCTACACCTGACCCACTGACCCCCTTTTAAGGACCCAGGACACGCAACCTATTTGGAGACAGTCAGCAGCTGTTTTTGATGTCGGGGTGTCTGGGAGAGTCAGGATGCACACCACAGAGGTTGCTCCAAAGCCAGACGGTGCACGCTCTCTGATGGAGCCTGGAGGGGCCCGGGGAAGGCAGAGGCAAAGAGGTTTCCCTTGCACAGCCTCCCTGGCCCCAGGCCCCAGCTGAAGTTCCTTTAGCCCAGAAAGCCATCAGATCTGGAGGCTGGCAGACTCGGCAGCAGGCTCTATTATTATGTAAATGGACCAACTGGGCAGGCTTTTAAGAGCTTTGGCAAAGGGTGACCCTTTGTCTGCCCAAAGGTAGGCTCTGGCTTTGCTTGTGAGCCTCGGAGTCTGTACGGTGAACAGTAGGTGACCTAAAAGCCAGCCAGCCCGTCAACTTGCACACGGCCTCATTAGGCAGACCAGCAGGCCGAGAAGGCTGGCGCCTGGGGACAGGCCAGCGCAGCGGGTGGCGGTGGGCTGCGTCCTGTAAGGAGCCCAGACCCTGGAGACGCGGCCTAGTACTGCTCAATTAATTCTGGGGCAGTGATGTCAGAACAGGCACGCTCCTTGGCAGACACACTTTATGGTGTGGCTGGAAAAGAGGAGGTGACTTCCCAAAGGACAGAGGGGCATAGCTCGTTTTCCTGGTGCTCCACTTACTGTGAAGCTTGTGCTGTCGAGTCCTGTGTCAGGACTTACTCGATGAAGTATGGACTTAACCAGGAAACGTTTAACGGTTTCCTTTAAGTCCAGGATGTTCTGGCAAGTCAGAATCTTGCTGGCGTTTTATTGTCTTTCTAGGGGAGAGGTCACGTATGGGGGAGCTGTCACCGGGCAGCAAGGTGGCACCGTGCAAAGGACAGTCCTGGGAGCAGGGGACCTGAGTTCTAGGGCTGCCACAAACGGGCATAGGACCTTGGACCAGTCACTTCCATTGCTCCCTGTAAAATGCAGGTTTGACTGACAAGCTCTGAAATGACCTCTCCATGGAAATTTCTCTTCCAAAATGACGTTCCTTACATCCTCTTTGTTTCTCTTCAATAATAAGGTCTAATGAGCCTTGGTGGATGGTAGCCACAGCTCAGCATCCAAGGGAAATATCTAACTTGATTGAACTTTTTACGCTGAGTCCATCTTTTCTCTTTTGCATTTTTTTTTCCCCCAAAACTGGATGCGGTAGCTAGAAAGTAGGGAAGACGGCACTTTTCTATACTGAAACTTTTGTTCAGGTGTCTCACGTTCCTGAGTTTAAGCAGCTGGTGAACCAGAGCTGTGGGGGACGGGGAGGGGCGGGATTGGCCAGAGGAGAGTTCAAGTTCATGTCTCTGGTCTAAGCCGGTTCCTTCTCTCCGGTCTGCACCTGATGCAGGCGCTAGACCACCCACCAAGAAGGAAGGCACCTACCGCAGGTGTTCCAGCTGCCCCATCGCCCGCTCAGGTGACTCCCTCCAGGAGCTCACCGGCCGGCCGCCTCTGTGAACAAGGGACTCTCCTCCCCCTGGGGTCAGATTGGGCTCCTGTGTGTGGACTTTCACCGCAGGGGCAGAGGGCATGTTTGACCTTGTCATCATCGACTTACCTCTGCTTCCTGTCCTTCAGGAAAAGGGTGAAATGACTTTCCCCTTCCTGTTAAAGAAATCCTTTTTTTTTTCTTTTCCTGTTTAAAGTGTCCATTTCCATCTCTGTGGACTGCTTAACTGATTGGCCCCCCAAGGCATGGGCTGTGGCTTTGAGATACTTTTCTTAATACATAAACCTCTGACCTCTTCAAAAAGGGGCCTGTTAGCTTGGTGCTGAGCTCTGCCGGGACGTTATAAGACCCTGGGACTCGATGCCAAGCTCATTGGCCAGGGGGAAAATGATTGCCCTTCAAATTTTTTTTCAACATCTTTATTGGAGTGTAATTGCTTTACAATGTTGTGTTAGTTTCTGCTGTATAACAAAGTGAATCAACTATACATATACATATATCCCCATATCCCCTCCTTCTTGTGTCTCCCTCCCACCCTCCCTATCCCACCCCTCTAGGTGGTCACAAAGCACCGAGCTGATCTCCCTGTGCTATGCGGCTGCTTCCCACTAGCTATCTATTTTACATCTGGTAGTGTATATATGTCCATGCTACTCTCTCACTTTGTCACAGCTTACCCTTCCCCCTCCCCGTATCCTCAACTCCATTCTCTAGCAGATCTGCATCTTTATTCCCGTCTTGCCCCAGGTTCTTCATGACCACTTTTTTTTTTTTTTTAGATTCCATATATATGTGTTAGCATACGGTATTTCTCTTTCTCTTTCTGACTTACTTCACTCTGTAGGACAGACTCTAGGTCCATCCAGCTCAGTACAAATAACTCAATTTCGTTTCTTTTTATGGCTAATATTCCATTGTGTATATTGCACTTCAAATTTTAAAGAGAAGAAGATGAACTGTGTCTAGGATGAGAGGGAGCACAGAAGTCTCTCAAGTGGGGATGTTTTCTTTATGCCTCACAAAGGTGTCGGGAGAAGGGAAGAGGCTTCCCGTAAGAACGTGCAATGTGAGGCTCTGTATTAGAAGCCGCAAAAGTCTACTGCATCGTAAGTTCCGAGACTATTGCTTGAAGCTTTGACATCCTAGTTACGTTGAATGTGGAAGTTAGAATTTTAGCGGGTGGGCAACTGAGTTTTCCCATTTGATTTTAAAATACATGGATATAGCTTTAATGATAAATGGGTGTTTGATTTTGAGGCATAGTCACTGGTTTTGGAAAGTGGAAGTGTCGCCTTTTTCAAAGAGGAGGAAAATGACTTAATCACTGACTCACATCGATTATACTGCTTTAACCAACTGTGTTTGATTATCCCTTGATCACCTCAATAAGTGATTAGCTACGGTGGAGCCACAGTAAATATTTCACTCCAAATCAGTCTAAATGTAGAAAGCCATATGATAATTTATACTTGTCTAGGGCTCCACAGTTACGTGCTTACTTACATGCTCTGTCACAGCGGAAATGCTTCAGCTCGCATCACTGGGTGGTTTGAAGGCCAAGAGGAGGAAGACGGAGTCGTCGGTTCTCTGTTATGGGGACTGAGTCCCTGCAGGACCCCTGCACTGTTTTCCTTCAATTTCGCTTGTGCTCTCGGTTGGTCTAAAGCTCGTGGAACGTCCTCTCATTAGACCCAGGAAGAGTAGCGTACCTGGGAAGACAAATGCACGTACTTGATGGGAGTAATGGAGGAAGCAGGGAAACTTTCAAAGAGTCGGAGATACCAGGGGGAAAAGGAGTGTGGTGCCATTGTACAAGCATCCACCCTTGATGGAGTAGGTGATTTCCTCATCCAGACTGTGAACTGATTCACGGTACCGACGCCCTGGTGCCTGACCTCTAGTAGTTGCTCAGTGAATCCTGTGTGAGAAGAGATGGGACCAGAGGTCTAAAAACCTCTGTCTCACCGGCTTCAAGTGGCTGGGACGTGAAGGCTGGCTGGTCACGTCTAACGCAGACCAAGCCCCAGGAGCGCTGTGGGCAGCCAGGTTGGGGAGGGGATCACAGTCCTGAGGTTCTTAATCCCCAAAATGTGGTTTGTAGAAGCTTTTGCATTTCACTGTCTACAGTCCCATTTCAGAGGCTGAAATGCTAAGAGGCACACAGGCCACATGTTAGGAGATGTCGGCCAGCCCCTCTCTGTTCCTGAGAGAGGGTTTGTTCTCTCATCACCTGCAGACCGTGCAGTGTGACATTTCAGCTTGGTGTCCGGCTGTGAAGGGGACCCGACATTTCTTTTTCTGCTTGGGCTGCAGTGACAGCTCCCATGTTTCTTCACAGCACATGTATTCCCCTATCCCAATCCAGGAGGCTCTCTATTGCAACCCCTACCTCTGAATGGCCTGGTGGGGCCCCCTCTCAGCTCCTGGATGGGGCCCCATTTAAGCTCGCACCTCCTTTAAGCATCGTTCTCATCCCATTTCTCATGCTTTTGTCCCCTCCTCCTCCTGCCATGTCCAGCCCTCTCCTCGCCACTCGCAAGGCTCACCAGTCACCGTATAGAAACCTTCCTTCATCAAACTCGTCCTCTGATTCTATCTCCTCACATCACAAATGGCATGGACCAGTGGTTTCCGAACTTTCGACCATCTCAGAATCGTCTGCGGCAGGGGGACCTTCATTTTATTTTTTTAAAATATAATTACAGCTCTGTTATATATATTTTTTCTTTTTTAAAATTTTTTGTCCACAGCACGCAGCACGTGGAATCTTAGTTCCCCGACCAGGGATCGAACCCGCTCCCCCTGCATTGGAAGCACAGAGCCTTTTTAAAAAAAAAAAAAAAAAAAGATTATTTATTTATTTATTTATTTATTTATTTGGGCTGCATTGGGTCTTCGTTGCTGAGTGCAGGCTTTCCCTAGTTGCGGCGAGCGGGGGCTACCCTTTGTTGCCGTGTGCGGGCTTCTCATTGCGGTGGCTTCTCTTGTTGCGGAGCACGGGCTCTAGGCACGCGGTCTTCAGTAGTCGTGGCACGTGGGCTTCGGTAGTTGTGGCTCGCGGGCTCTAGAGTGCAGGCTCAGTAGTTGTGGCGCACGGGCTCAGTAGTGGTGGCGCACGGGCTTAGTTGCTCCGTGGCATGTGGGATCTTCCCGGACCAGGGCTCGAACCCGTGTCCCCTGCATTAGCAGGCGGATTCTTAACCCCTGCGCCACCAGGGAAGTCCCGGAAGCACAGAGTCGTAACCACTGGACCTCCAGGGAATGGGGGAGGGCCTTCATTTTTAACAAACACCCCACGTGACTCTGAGGGCACCCATGCTTGGTGTCATTTGCCTTTTATCAGGTGTGAAACTGACTCAAGTACAAGTATATCTGTAGGCATTCTGCGAGCAGAGGAGAATACGTCTTCGACGTCTTTCTCATGACCTTCCACTGCCACTCAATGTGTGAGCACAGGATCTGCCTTCTCGGTGACTCTTGCCAAGGGAAAAGCCACCATGAACAGTCAGGTGTCACTGACACCCCTCTTCCCCCCGGCCCCAATCAACCAGCAAACGCATTGGAACCTGTTTTCAGACTCTAGGCAAGGTCTTTGGGGTACCAGGTAACATAACCTTTGGGAAACATTAGAGGCGCTGGGAATGGCAGATCGCTGCATTTTTCTTGGGTTTTCACACTCAGTGTTGTGGAGGTGGCCATGGTGTTGCTTTTATCAAGAGGCCCTTCTGAGGACAAGGAAGCCCAGAAGTTCTTTTACCCAGAGCTGTTTCCCTCAAATCACTCCGGCGTGACTCTGAACAGTTAGGATCTATCAGATATCAACATGGATTTTACATGTTTACTTGTCTGCCATCTGGATGTTTGGACTCTTAGAAAATTCTCCCATCTGATGATCCAGTGTTTCCTAGCTTTCTGTTCATGTGAAAACCATCCACTAGTGAGTACTGAGCGATCGGCATTCTCCGACTTTCCTGGGTCATTGTAACCATGTCCGCGTCCTTCCCCCGTGATGGGGTGTCCCCTCAGTGAGATGGGGCTTGGGCCCCTGCTGCTCTGAAGAAAGGGTGTCTACACCTTATGATGTTCTAGGAGATAGCTTCAGATTTTATACAGTAAACACCTAAGTGTCTGTTTATTCGTCACATCACCACGTAAGGGCCCTTTGTGTGTTGGTGCCCTAATGGGTCAGAAACATCCTTGGTGTCTCCCCGATCCAGGTCAGCATCCGTCTTTGGTCCCCTGCCCTTCAGGGGAACTGTGCCCTGGATGTCCAGCACCTGCCTACATCTTGTATCTGTCTGTGCTTTACCTACAGTGTACATTTTTAAAAATTGTGGTAAAATATATGTAACACAAAATTTAATGCTTTAACCTTTTTTAAAAATTTTTTTTCTTTTTTTTAATTTGGCTGAGTTGGGTCTTCGTTGCTGTGCGCGGGCTTTCTCTAGTTGCGGCGAGCGGGGGCTACTTTTTTTCGTTGCGGCGCGCGGGCTTCTCATTGCGGTGGCTTCTCCTGTTGCGGAGCACGGGCTCTAGGTGCTCGGGCTTCAGTAGTTGTGGCACGTGGGCTCAGTAGCTGTGGCTCGCGGGCTCAGTAGTTGTGGCGCACGGGCTTAGTTGCTCCGCACGGGCTTAGTTGCTCCGCGGCATGTGGGATCTCCCCGGACCAGGGCTTGAACATGTGTCCCCTGCACTGGCAGGCAGATTCTTAACCACTGCGCCACCAGGGAAGTCCCCCACTTTAACCATTTTGAAGGGCACCGTTCAGTGGCCTTAAGCACATTCACGTTGTCGTACAGCCATCGTCACCATCCACCTCCAGGGCTTTCTTTCTTCCCCAACTGAATTTGTTCCATTAAGCACGAACTCCCCAGCATCCTCTCCCCCTAGCTCCTGGTGACCACACTCTCCTTTCTGTGTCCATAAACTTGACTCTTCTGCTTCTCCCTCTTCTCTGTGGCATCATGCAAGGTTTGTCCTTTTGTGTCTGGCTTGTTTCATTGAACATGAGGTCTTCAAGGTGCATCTATGACGCATGTTCATAGCATGTGTCAGAATGCCGTTTTTTAAGGCTGAATAATAATATGCCACTGTCTGTGTATCTTAAACACGAAACTGACCTTTGTCTCTTTTTCTCTTGCTCTGAGAAACAGTTGATTATCCTCTCTAAGCTCGTTGGATCGTTTTCCAGCAAGATTCACTAGCTGTAGATTCAGAATCGGCCAGAAGTTCAAATGATTAAATTCTCACAACAAATGTTAACATTACTTGTTTGAACGTTTAATGTAAAGCGTTAATAAGTCTTTTGAGGGATTGCAATAGGCCTTTTCTTTAAAAAAGAATTCTTGAATATGGCAAGACCTGGCATGGTTCTTTCAACACATCTGATAAAGAAATATCTTTGAGTGGTAATATTTCTTATTGTTGAAAGTACTTTTGCCTTTTCATCTCTGCATACGTGGCCTGTATTAAATTACCTTACATAATCACACAACACCAAATTTTATTTGCAGACTTGCCCTAAATATTACCACTGACGAAAATTTACAGAGCATTTCACAGTGCACACTAAATGAGGCATCTGGAATGCATGAATAACCAGTATGTGATAAAAGGGAAATGGAAGGGGCCAAACGGTCTCCCCGCTGATGGGATTACCTCATGGCCGGCAATTCTGCCCCAGATTAAGAGTCTGTGCACATAAATAAAATCCACTAAGGAAGATGAGAATACCATTTACAGCTGCTGCTAGCGTACAGAATACTCCTTTCGTAGGCTGTAAAAGTATATCCTTCACTTTGGAATGTCAGCCCAGCCATCGACTTTAGTAGCTTATGGTAGATTTCATTAAAATCGTGTGGCGCTTCTCAATTTTAGAAATGCACTGATAACTCACAACAGTGTGTATTCGGACAGTTGTTAGTCACCATTGCACACCGGCCTGTATTGCCTTAAATTTCAGGTCACTTTCCTGTGGTCTGGGGCTGCCCCAGTTGCAATTCAGGGAGCACAGTAAGAGACGCAGGGTGCCATCACACAGCCCTGTGCCCTATACCTGCAGGTCTTTTCAGTATGTAGATCCCTGCATGGATTAAATAACATGTTCCAGTGTTCAGGGTGCGTCCGCATCATTTTCTCGCTGAGTCATGACCTCGCCTCTGTATTTTGGCTGCCTGCCCAGTGAATGGCTGATTTGCCTTTAGAGATGCGTTTTAAAGGGTCAATCTAGGCTTGCATATTTCTCCCAGATCACACCGTATCTCAGTTTTCTCATCTGCAGGGGGCGTTACTAGTAGGATCTCCTAGAGAGAACCACATGAGTTAGCGCCCTAGAGCAGGGGTGCCCAACCCCCGGGTCATGGACCGGTAGCGGTCCCTGGCCTGTTAGGAACCGGGCCGCACAGCAGGAGGTGAGTGGCGGGTGAGCGAGCGAAGCTTCATCTGTATCCACAGCCGCTCCCCGTCGCTCGCGTTACCGCCTCCTGTCAGCACTATGGTGAATTGTATAATTACTTCGTTACATATTACAGTGTAATAATAATAGAAATAAAGTGCACAATAGATGTAATGTGCTTGAATCATCCCGAAACCGTTCCCCCCCGTGACTCCGGCCAAGGAAATATTGTCTTCCACGAAACCAAAAAGGTTGGGGACCGCTGCCCTAGAGCACTCAGCACTGCGCCCACCCCACCATGCTGTCAGCAAGCTAGCCAGGTCTTCCCAGCTTCTGCCCATCATCCCACCGGGTATGGTAGAAAAATGGCTAGTTGCCATTTGGGGTATTTGGCTCTTTCCCTTTTCACTGGCTTTGTTTCCATTTCGTCCACCATGGTGATGACTCCCAAAGAACAGCTGCCCCTTGTCCTGCGGGGACGCATGAATGTCCTCAGCTAGAACCCGCCACAGGACCGCCGGCCCCTCGGTCTAGCCACAGCCGTGACCACGCAGCACACTCCCTCAGGGTTTACCACCTTGATCCTTTGTCATCCGACACCTTATCTTTGGACCTTGGCAATGGAGGAGGTGACCCTTCTTACCTGGCCGCCTAGTGACATTGTCCACAGCTGTACAACAAGAATCATCTCCCTGGGTTCTCCCATTACGAGACATCCCTGGAGAATCTTGGACCTTTTCTTCCTGTCTCTCCCCCAGCACCCATATTCATGCTCCCCGTAATAGCCTCACGTTTCAGGAAAGACAAGACGACTTTAGAAGGAGTCTCAAGGAGGGCCCACCCGGGGTCAAGTTTGAGAAAGCCTGTGTTGCATGTCATTGAGGGCGTTGGCCAGTCTCTGGGTCAGCTTTATTTATAGCCAAGAAATGCTTACAGTAGGCTTAGAAGGAACGGGCGGTTTGACCTTGTGCCATAGGCCCACGGGCACAATTCCCACCATGATTTTGCCCTGGATTTTTAGGCCAGCTCTAAGCCTTGGGATCTCAGAAGGACCTATTACCTTCATCTTTATTTGTGCTTAATTGTTTTGGTAATTATAGAAGCCATTCATGCCTATTGTGGAAACTTTGGAAATAGAGAGGGGAAAACGTGGAGAGCGTTATCTCTGAGTTGGGAGATAATTAATGCTTTGGGATGTTTATTGTCTTTCTGATAAGGTCTGTGTGTGTGTGTATCTCACATATCATGAAAAATGTTCAGATCACCAGTGGAGTTTCAGATCTGGTTTTCTTGTGTGATTTGTTTACCCATTCTCCACGGCCCCCTGTGTGGGCTGGTTCCAGCTTTATACGTGTATAAACACAACTGTGGTAACTATCCTTCTCCTCCTTCCTTGGGTACATTTCCAGAAGTAGAATTCCCGAGTCGCTGTTCTATACACTCTTCAAAGTTGCTAATAACATCTGTACCTTGTCCTTCTGCCGTAAGGTGAGGGCCTTGGGAAGGGGAGGAGAAGTCAGAGACTTACCAGCCGCCTACTTGGTTCGTGACACTCGCCCACACCAGGCACACTGGCTTCCGTCTTTGCTTTGGGTCTCAGATATGCCCTAGTTACTCATGTCTGGAGTCAACAGCCCTGGTCTCGATGAACATCTGTGGCACCAAAACCAGACCAGGAAATCATGTGAGATTTGTAAAAAGCAGCCAGCAGCTGGCTTGCCTCCTCTTCTTGGGGTCAGACTGATCTTTTTGCCAGTTAAGGCAACCCGGGCTCTTGGGCTGGGGGACACCATGACGTCAGTCCAGGACGAGTTTATAGCAGTGGCCCCCGTTCTTTTGTGCCCAGGCTAATGTGGGACTCATCCTGGGGAGAGTGAGAGGGTGTGGACTTCCAGCGTGGCATTGCCACACCACGAGCTGTGAGGCCCTGAGAGAGTACTCTAACGTTGTGCAAAAAGAAAGGCAGGTGTGGGGATGTCAACTGGTGCAGCCACTGTGGAGAACAGCATGGAGCGTCCTCAGAAAACTAAAAATAGAGCTACCCTACGATCCTGCAATCCCACTCCTGGGCATATATCTGGACAAAACTGTAATTTAAAAAGATACATGCATCGCCGTGTTCATAGTAGCTCCATTTACAATAGCCAAGACACGGAAACAACCTAAACGTCCGTCGACAGAGGAATGGATAAAGAAGATGCAGGGAATGTATATACACACAGTGGAATACTACTCAGCCATAAAAAAGAATGAAATAATACCATTTGCAGCAACATGGATGGACCTGGAGATTATCAACAAAGCGAAGTAAGTCAGACAGAGACAGACAAATACCATATGATATCACTTTTATGTGGAACCTAAAATATGACACAAATGAACTTTTCTACTAAACAGAAACAGACTCACAGACATAGAGAACAGACTGGTGGTTGCCAAGGCGGGGAGGGATGGATTGGGAGTTTGGGGGCTAGCAGTTGCAAACTAGTATGTATAGAATGGGTGAAAAACAAGGTCCTACTGTAGAGCACAGGAAACTATATTCAGTATCCTGGGATAAACCATAATGGAAAAGAATATGAAAAAAAGTGTATGTATATGTATAACTGAATCACTTTGCTGTACGGCAGAAATCAAACACAACATTATAAGCCAACTATACTTCAATAAAATTTTTTTAAAATTTAAAATAAAAATAAAAAAGAAGGGCAAGTGATCAGAAAGGCCTCTTCAGCTCCAGTTTTCCCAGACTCCAAGATTTTGGGTTTACCAAGGCCTGTTCAGTTGTCTTACTGATTCCACTGTGGGACGTCGGCATCTTGGTGGCCCATCCGCAGTCCTTCCTGGTCATCTAGCGCCCCTCCAGCCACCACCCACGCGTCGTGACACGACGTGCCCAGGCCTGCGATGGCGACCTCCCTCCGCCCCTCCCATTCACACATTGATGCCCCTTGTGCCAAAGCTTTTCTGCATGCTCATCTACCGGAAGCTTAAGCATTGGCTTCATTCCTTTTTAATGTCAAGATTAAAACTTCAAAAACATCCAATAAAATATTTTACTTCCATAAAGAATTGCTTCTGAGTATTGCAGATTTTAGTGCTTTGAAAAAGGAAAAGAAGTGTTTCTCAGTGGACCTAGTGGCAGAGAATTGTGTGTGTCTCGTGTACCACCAGTGATTCAGTGATGTTGCTGGAAAGGAAATACAGTACTTCCCCTACACACGAACGTTCGAGTTGCGAACTTTCAAAGATGCGAACGTGCCCCCGTGTGCCAGCTGTTGTGCTGCTCTGCTGTACTTTCCAAGGTACTGTTTTGTGAGATTAAAAATGTTTATTTTTTGTGTTTGTTTTTTATGTATTGTTTGCGTGAAAAGTATTATAAGCCTATTACAGTACAGTACTGTATAGCTGATTGTGTTAGTTGGGTACCTAGGCTAACTTTGTTGGACTTACAGACAAATCGGACTTAGGAACGCATTCTCAGATCAGAACTCGCTCGTTTGTAGGGGGCTTACTGTACAGCACCATCACAGTTTTAAATTAAGATATCTTCTCCCTGAAATTTAAGAAAATCACAGTCACAACTTACAGCTTTCTCTTCAGATCAATAGAACATGTTCACCTACAAAATGATGTAAGGAAACGGTTGCCTACTTTGCAGCTCCCTGTGTGAAAGAGCCAGCCTAAAATAACATAACAATTATTAAATATATAATTATTATATTATTATTCATAATATTATTTCTAATTATTGGAGAGTGAATGAAAAAATTCCATGGCCACTTTCTACTGATGTAAGATGTAGCTTTCTTTGTAGTCCTTTTTGGTTTCATATGGATGGGGTACTCAAATAGGTCAAGTTGCATATCCGTAGTTTAATAAAGACTTTTGTGCTTTTTCTTTTTAACCATGAAGCCGTATTTAAATGTGTGCTTTGTATCCTAACTGATGGGTGAGGTAAGTCATCCTAGGAAGTTCCCATGACCAATTTAAAGAGAATATCCAAATTCCTTTTATTCTGTACTGGAATTGCATTTAAAAAATTTAAGCCAGAATTATTCCATAATAATAATTCGAAAGAAACACTTAGAGTCACTTAGGATAATTCTAATTGAGAATACTATAGGAAGAGTAGTTTTCAGGAATGTAAATACTGTGCTTTATAAATTAAATTCTTTACCAAGGGTTATTTATAAATACAGACATTATTCCATCTTATCTAATTATTCATTTTCAGAATCAGTTGCTCCTACAGTCCCCCCTCCTCTTTTTCCTACAGCTCCTTTGCCTTCTTTCTCCTCCTTTAGCCATGCTCTGACGATAAAGTTTTCGCTTCGATTATCCAGAGCGCTTCTGTTGTTCCTTGCTGAGTTTTCTTCACCTGCCCTATTTGCCATTTCATCCCAACTTTAGGAGAGTTGGAGTGATCAGCGGTAAAGAGAAAATGCCAAATGCCACTGCTGCCCCATGGAGTGGCCAGTGTGCCTTCCGTTGCCGCGCCTTAATGAATTTGCCGCATAAGTCTTCCTTTCCACGTGAAGTCTGTCGCTTAGAAATCATTTTAAATCAGTCTGGCTTGAAAGCAGCATATAAATTCAACGCAAATCATTTTAGAATGGCACCTCTAGCCTTTAGGAAAAGAGTATTCCATTATTTCCTATGACCGTTCAGCAAACATCCACTGCAGGCCAGCTATGCAGCAGGTACGTGTTCAGTACTAAACATACAAAGATGGACCGACTCAGGGTCGCTGCCTCCTGGAGCGGGGTGGCGGTGAATGGGGGCAAATCATGTCTCCATCCCACCCCTCCCCTCAGGACCCTACGGCTCCGTCACTCAGCAAGTGTGTACCCAGCACAAGTTGCTTCTCTAGCCCTCTGTTTCCTCCTCACCTTGTGAAGGAGACGACTGTCCTAGGCTCTCTTCAGTGCTCCTTTTGGCTGTCAGATGGTCAGAGTCCCTAATTATTGCGTGTTTGTCTTGGAGTTGCCTTATCACTGCTTAGCCCCACCAGCTACACGTTGTGGTTAAAAATCAACAGCAGACTCCAGCATTTCCGGTTCTGCACGTAAGGAGCTTGGAAGTCACCACTTCATCCCAACAACAAGTACAAAGCTGAACAGACTGAAAAATCAACAATTCTTCTTGGGTCCATAAGAATTGGGAGGAGCAAACCACTGCCTCTAAGATTAGCGATACAGGCAGATACAGGGAGTCGTGTCTTACTTACCTAAAGGAGCAGAGACTCCCAAGCAAAACAATGGAGCAGACATAGTTTCTTCAGCCAGCGGTGCTGGGACAACTGGACATTCACATGTAAAAAAAAAAAAAAAAAAGAATCTAGACACAGACCTTACACCCGGCATGGAAAATAACTCAAAATGGATGATAAACGTAAATGTAAAACACAAAACTATAAAACTGCCAGAAGATTACCTAGGAGAAAACCTCGATGACCTTGGGTATGCTGATGCCTTGTTAGATGCAACACCAAAGACACGATCCATGAAAAACATAATTGATATGCTGCACATCATTAAAATTAAAAACTTCGGTTCTGGGAAAGACAATATCAAGAGAATTAGAAAAACCACAGACTGGGAGAAAATATTTGCAAAAGATGCATCCGATAAAGAACTGTTATCCAAAATATACAAAAGACTCTTAAAACTCAACAATAAGAAAACAAACAACTGAATAAAATTTGGGCCAAAGACCTGAACAGACACCTCACCAAGGAATAGATACAGATGGCAAATAAGCCCTTGAAAAGGTGCTCCACATCATAGGTCATCAGGGAGATAGAAATGAAAGCAACAGTAAGATGCCACGACACACCTATCAGAGTGGCCAGAACCAGAGCACTGACACCACGCGATGCTGGCGAGAGGCTGGGGAGCAACAGGAACGCTCGTCGCTGCTGGGGGGGGGGGGCGCAATGGTGCAGCCACTCTGGAAGACAGTTCGGCAGCTCCTTACAAAACTAAACACACTCTTACCATAAAATCCAACAATCACACTCCTTGGTATTTACCCAAAGGAGCTGAAAATGTATAGCCTACACAGAAACCTACAGTGGATGTTTAGAGCAGCTGTATTCATAATTGCCCAAACTTGGAAGCAACCAAGATGTCTTTCAGTAGGCAAATGGAAAAATAAACTGTGCTACACCCAGTTATAATCCAGAATATTATTCAGCACTAAAAAGAAATGAGCTGGGCTTCCCTGGTGGCGCAGTGGTTGAGAGTCCGCCTGCCGATGCAGGGGACACGGGTCCGGGAAGATCCCACATGCCGCCGCGGAGCGGCTGGGCCCGTGAGCCATGGCCGCTGAGCCTGCGCGTCCGGAGCCTGTGCTCCGCAACGGGAGAGTTCGCAACAGTGAGACGCCCGTGTACTGCAGGAAAAAAAAAAAAAAAAGAAATGAGCTGTTAAGCCATGAAAAGACGTGGAGCACCCTTAAGTGCATACTACATACAAAGTGAAAGAAGCCGATCTGAAAAGGCTACGTACTGTATGATTCCAACTCTATGACATTCTGGAAAAGGCAGAACTATGGAGACATAAAAACATCAGTGGTCTCCAAGGGAGGGAGATGAACAGGCAGAGTGCAGAGGATTTCGAGGGCAGAGAAAACGATGGGTACGTGCCATTGTACGTTTGTCCAAGCTCATAGAATGTACAACACCAAGAGTGAACCTTGCGGTTAAACTATGATGATTATGATGTATCAGTGTTACCAAGGTTCACCCTTGGTAACATACAGCATCTGGTGGGAGATGTCGAAGATGGGGAGGGCTGTGCACACGTGGGGTGGGAAGTATGTGAGAGCTTCGCTTTTGTAGTAAACCCAAACCTGCTCTAAAAAATGTCCTTAAAGCAGGTTTGGGTTTACTACAAAACTGAAGTTCTCACACCCTGGTGGCGCAGTGGTTAAGAATCCACCTGCCAATGCAGGAGACACGGGTTCGAGCCCTGGTCTGGGAAGATCCCACATGCCGGGGAGCAGTTAAGCCCGTGTGCCACGACCTCTGAGCCTGAGCTCTAGAGCCCACAAACCACAACTACTGAGCCCGCGAGCCACAACTACTGAGGCCTGCGTGCCACAACTGCTGAGCCTGAGCTCTAGAGCCTATGAGCCACAACTGCTGGGCCCATGAGCCACAACTGCTGAAGCCTGCGCGCCTAGAGCCCGTGCTCCGCAACATGAGAAGCCCACACACCGCAGTGAAGACCCAGTGCAGCCAAAAATAAATAAATAATAAATAAATTTAAAAATGCTCTTTTCAAAAGTAAAATAAACAGGGTCAGTAGAATAAGTAATTCTTAAGAGCTTCTGTCTCAAATTAAAATTTTTGAACCTCTAGTAATATCTGTCCTTTCTTTTCCCACAATTTCACTCATATGTTGTTCATAATCTTAACTCTTAACTATGGGATTTTGGCTCCCTGTTCGGTAAAGTATTTCATTGAACTTAGCCAAAGCCAGACTCGGAGCGGCCTGGGAATAGTTAGGAGTCTTCCCTTCTTCCCAGTACATTGAGAGGCTTTGTATGGTTTTGTTTTTGTTTGTTTCTTTTTAAGGCAGGGAGGAGTTGTCCTGACTCTCCCCATGGTAGTTAGGTTACGGCATTGTCTCCTAAGTGGAAGCTGTGATTTGCCCATGGCTTTGAAGTAGTAACCTCATAAATGTCCCATCCCTGGAATCCAGTCTATTTCAGCATCCACAGGCCTAATTTCTGCTTGTAATCTGATTACGGGGTTTGAGCTCTTCTAGCCTGCAGTCTCTTGCTTTGCGTTTACTATACTGTCAAGGACACCAGTGCCTGATTGCTGTAGCCCTGCGCTGGGAAAAGCTCAACCTAGTTTTGCTCAGAAAGGCCGCAGGCCGTGGCTGGTTGAGAATTAGCTGTGGAGCAGGCTCTGTCCCTGAACTTTCTGTGTGCAACCATGTTCAGAAGCCCAGGGATTTCTAGCTACTTGGGAGCTTTCAAGTTCTCTGAGAAACAAGGTAAGGCAAGAGAAATGCAAAATGCACTGAAGTGTCTATTTCATAACGTCGGGAACGTCTTGCATTCTCCATCTTATCTTGGATGCCCCTGTTACACGGTTCTGTGGTTTTCTCAAAGGATACCTTAAATGTCTCATTGACTTTATAAGTTAGCTTATCTTGTGATTGCTGAGAAACATGACTTTTTTTTTTTCTGTTGTAAGTTAAAGATATTGCTAAACCACTAAAGCCTTTATGGAGGAAACACTGCAGATTAAATTGGAATGCCCAAACTTTGGATTAAGTTCTGGATGTGCTGTACTTTCGCTACAATATTTTTCTAAACCAAATGTTATATCTACTAAATTATTTCCAGTAGGCAGTTGTCTTTTTACGAAATCTTCATGGGAGACTGTTTGGAACAAAATGTTGTCTTTTTAGTGGCTTCCTTTTGAGCCCAGAGGAAAAGATGTGCTTTCAGTGTAACTACTGAAGTGACATCTCAGATTCAGTTCACTGATTGAACCAAAAGGAGATGCTTAGGTTATCTTGAATGACACATTGGAAATTCAACCATTGTCTATAAAAGCATTTTCTAGCCCAAATGCACGATTAGGAAGTGATTTGAACAGTTGAGGCATCAGATTCAGGAATTTTCTTCTACAGTATTTGATAGCTTTTTTTTTTTACATCTTTATTGGAGTATAATTGCTTCACAGTGCTGTGCTAGTTTCTGTTGTACAGCAAAGTGAATCAGTTATACACATAGACATGTCCCCATATCCCCTTCCTCTTGAACCTCCCTCCCACCCTCCCTATCCCACCCCTCTAGGTCGACACAAAGCACCAAGCTGATCTCCCTGTGCTTTGATAGCTTTTCGAACTGAGTTCTCTTTTTCTAAATGCGACACAAAGATATTTGTGTAATTAGCAGAAAAGCCTAGATGTTTAACTGGCAATATACATTTCATTTTATTGTATTTCTCTAGTTGGTCGGAATTTCCAAATTCCGGGATTCAGGGTGTATTTTAATGACTAATGACATGTCGGCATCTGGTATATCTTGTACCTCCTTTTCCTCAAGCTTCTGCCCCCAAATATTAAACAGTAAAAGGAATTTCCACGGGGGAAAGAATTTCTGTAAGTGGTCTAATTGTGGTTTTCTGGGTGGACAAACGGTTGCTATATGCCAAAACTTGTAAAACAGATTACTTACCCAAGGCTGGCTGTACATTTGTCTGTGCCAGGTTTTCATTAACCAGCTCACTCAATGTGTGTTTTTGCTGGATGGGATTGTTACCAGCTGTCTTTACATAATATATGTCTTGTCTTCAAAAATAAATAAGTGGCGAATTCGATGTATTGTTATTATTTAGATCTTAATGAAGGCAATAAAAACACACCTGAAGTGCTCCCGCCCCCCGTTCATCAACCCCTCACGTGCCTGCCCCCCACCATGCATTCTTTAAAAGCATCTCAAATAGATCAGGCAGTGATGACTTTCAACCTTCCTGGTTACCTGGACCAAAATTGTTCAATTTTTTTCGCTCCTTTTTTTTTTTTTTTCCTGAGGATAATATCCATGTTTTTCAGTATTTAATTGCTTTGAGTTACTCTTGTAGCCATGGAGAATTTAAATGATAGCATTGAACTATGCCAGAATTTTTTTTTTTTTTAACCCATGGAGTATCTTGGCTACTATTAACCAAAACCAAAACCAAAAAAACTTGCCTAAGTAAAATGTATGTGGTGGAATTTGATTCATAAAGGTGTCCTTTTTGTATTCATATTTCTGGTTCATGGTTTCCTTTTTCTTAAATGCTCTCAAAGGGAGGCTGAAGAATTTTTTTTCCCATTGGAGTGTTTTCTTTTGGTCTTAACTGACTGTGTGGGTATTTCAATCTTATATTATTTCTTTCCCCTTAGATTTGAACAAGAAAAACTTAAGCCTTGCTGGATTCCCGCGTCAAAGAATAGTTCCAAGGTAAAGTAGTCTTTGCTCAAGGAATCTTAAGTTTTGAAGATTTGTAAGAGCTTTTGGAATTATTCTCCTACATTCCTAATTCATGAGTTTTAAATGTTTGGAAAAAAAAATGTTTTTTTCCCCAGAGTTTGACTCGTTAAAACATGCGAAGCGAGCTGACTTAGTGCACTCGGCTAGCAAAGATTCTTTTTGTGTTTAATGCTTTTTATGGGAACTATTTGCAAAACCGGCTATTGGTATCTCTATAATTACAAACTTGTCAAGGGCTATTATCTTTTCTGTCTCACACCTGCCTCTAAGCATGGGATGTCCTTTTCGCAGTCTATCCCTCGAGTAAGGGAGCTCTTCATTTTTTAAGAAAGGATCTAGCCTGTTCCTCCTCTCTCTCTCCCTTCCTTCTGCCCTTTCTTCTCCCCTTACTTCCCTCCCTCCACCCATCCACCCAACTCCCCTGTCCAGGTGAGTTCTTGCTGCCTGGTCTCTTAACCTTTCTGCACTTCAATTCCATTGGCTGCAGGATGTTATGGGTGCTAATCTGATTTACCTGATGCAGTACGTCATAACTGATATGAGATAATACAAAAATTAAAGTTTGTACCAAACAAGGCAGCTGTATCTCAGGTGCCTCCTAGTACATCGCTGTCCCTAACAGGTTTTGAGATTTTCAAGCAGAGGCACAAAATAATTATCTCTTACACAGCCAGGTGTGGCTTTCAACATACACTTGATTATGCTAGAAGGACCCAACCCAGATCTACCCCTCATTCCACACGGATGTGCTTGTTCCTAATGTGTCACGTAAGACATCGTTTCTTTACTTAAAAAGTCTGTATTTCAGTAGCATCGGGATAAACAGTTGTGTCACCACTGTCCTCGTCAGGCTGAGCCTGGCTCTGCATTTGAAAATGTTAGCATTGGCCTTGTGAACGCACTGGACGGGGTAAAGCTTTGATGAATTGCGTGCACATCTTAGCGTCAGGTGGGGAGGCAGAGTTATCAGTAAGGTTGTCTTACTTGACTCATGAAATCTCACTCTTGTGGTGCTTGACACAATCTCCCGTATTTCTCATCTTCTCCATCTTTTTAATAGAAGCTAAGGCTTATGTCTTAGTTCATCCAGGCTACCATTGACTGGGTGGCTGATAAACAATAGAAATTTATTTCTCACATCCAGAGGCTGGAAGTCCAAGACCAGGGTGCACCGTGGTGGGGTGAGGGTCCTCTTCCTGGTTGCCCACTGCTGATTTCTTATATCTGCTCTTAGTGGAATGGGCCAGGGAGCTCTCTGGTTTTCTTTTTATAAGGGCGCTAATCTCTTTCATGAGGGCTCCACCGTCATGACCTAATCACCTTCCAAAGGCCCCACCTCCTAATACTATCACCTTTGGGTGTCAGGATTTCAACCTATGGATTTGGGGGAACACAAACATTCAGACCACAGCAGCTTCATTCCCGATACGTCCCTAGCAGGATAGTTTAGCTGTAATAGACCTAATAAGTGACTAAGAGAATGGAACAACAGGAAGGGAGTTGGGAAGGAGAAGTATGAACTATGAATGCAGGTCAGTCACTTCAGTGGAGAGGGACTCAGAGGACACAGCCGTTCTAAAATGGTGTTATTTCACGTGTACCTATTAAAACAGTGGCCCCCTTGCTATGCTCCTAAGTGTAAACTGGGCTGGAAATACAAGAACCTGCCTCCTTCAAAGAAATCTAGTCACCCAGACACCAGAGGTGAGAATATGAGGTAATGGATTTCATCTATCTTGTAACTTAAACTGCAATAGAAGAGTGAGCAGATGTCGGGGAGCCCTTCACTGTGTGGATACTGAACAGTTACTGTAATACTGTATCCCACATTGTGTAAAAGATAGGAGGTAATGACAGCAGAATATCCTGCTCTCACTTTAATAAAATTTCCCCTTGTTGCTATTGCTGGGCATTTAAGTAGGTTAATGGGACACATTAAAAAAAAATTATCATGGAAGCAAAGGGCAAGCTCTTTTTAGATTACTGAAGCAGACGGAAAGAGCTAGAAGCATGAAAATAATTAGTCATGAAGAGTGAGCTCCATTTCAGAGGAGATGAAGGTAAATAGGACATATTAAAGGTGTTTCTTCATACTAGAAGCTTTTTAAATTATAATTCCAAAAAATGAAGACTGTAGCATGTCTTCATTATATATGGAGAGATAGTTTCATGCTGAAATAAAGGATCCCACCTGGAGCTGTGGCAACCCACCAAGACCCACAGAGGTTGTCCAGGCAGAGACCCCTGGTCCCCGGGTGGGTGACGATGAGGAAGAAAGCAACCCAGCATCCGAAGCTTAGGTTTGGAGTCGCCAGTTGTGTGAGCTGAGGATGGGCCCCACCAGTGAGGCTGCTCTGGGTGCCTCCGATTCAGAAAAGCAAGAGGACGTGCTGTTAGGACTTTGGGGTAGGGGCGGCCTTTGTAAGTGTCTCACCGGCCGTGGTGATCAGAAGGGGTGACTCATTCATGAAGAGTCCATACTTCTTTACCAGCGTGTCTTGCAAGCATTTTCACTGCTGCCTCATACCCTCAGGCGTCGAAAGTCCAGGGCAGAGACGTGACCTTTTTCAAAACCTGGTTCCACGTCGATTTGGGGGATCTTGTGTCAGTCACAGCTCTGTGACAATCTCAAGTCAGGGTCATTGGTTCCGACCCATCCTCCTTATTCGTTCGACCTGCTCATCTACTTCCTCAGAAGTTAGCAGCCGTTTGGTGAACACAGGAGAGAGAGGCAGTAGAAGCAAGAACAAAATGTGACGATGACATGTGGATTCCAATAAGAAAAGTTTAGCTCGAAGGTGGAGACTTGAAAAATGGAATACTTCATACGCAGGCAAACATACACATATTTTCATACGTGCATGCCAGGTGGGCAAAGGTAATAAGGAGAGATGCTTTCCCAATTATATGTTATTCTAAAGAAGAAAGGAGGAGAGGAAGAAAGGAAGGAAGGGAGGGAGAAAGCAAGCTTATAACTGATGTGATTGAATACGTGCCCTTCTAATTAGTCTCAGTATTTGTAACGCTCTTTGCCCCATCACATCAGCAGTGTATAAAATGTGTACGTAAAACACTTCAGAGCGAGTCATACTAGACATCTGAAATATTTTACTGGAGCCATTCCTTCATTCATTCCCTATACGTTTATTGATTTTTTAAAAATATTCTTAAAATCAGTAATTTAAAGTGAGACACTTGTAATATGTTCTGTAAATAGGAAAACAGGATGACACGAGAGAAAATAACAGAGGTGCGTAATATAGACTCGGCTCTGGTGGGACAGACACTGGGTCAGAGGGTTCTTTCTTAAGGAAACAACCTTAAACTGAGGCCCAGACCAGAAGCAGGACTCAGCCAGGATGGAAGGAAGCAGGAGAGGTGAGAATTCACACGGAAACAGCATTTACAGTGAACCACGCGAGGAGGCCGGAGAGATTTTCCTAATGTGCTCCTGGTTTTCCACTGGTTTCTGACCACCTGTAAGAGGCTGTCCTTCCCATCGGCACAAACACATTTGTAGTTTGTTTCAAGAAAGTAAGTGCGCGTGAAGCCAGGGGTGTAGGGTGATGGCTTGTGAACCCCACTCTGTAAAAGTTCAGCAGAATGTTTAACTAGGGGGTAGTTTCTTAGTCTTTATTAGCGGCTTCATTGAGCTTTTTGATGAGCAGATGAAAGGGGAAAAGTAGAAGCACACATGTTTATTTTTGAAAATATGAGATAATACATTTGTACCCCAAGGTTAGTGGCCACAGGAGCTGACTATTTCAGGGGCTGCATCATTTCATTGTAATACAGGATTTTTTCCCTGAGATTTTCATTTCCCAAAGACAGTACAGAACTTCTTCCGGATATTCCAAGCATTTAAACAGTCAGTTAAAATAGCGTGCCATTCCTCAAGTAGGGTACCTTTCTGCAGTTGTTTAAATTTTTAGGTTTAGACTACATCATACCTCTGATAAAAACCCTGAGAACTGTCACTGCGTTACGATTCACTCTTGAGAAGTCAGGGCTAATTCCTAGTTTCTGACCTCAGCAGGTGTCTTAGGATCTTCAAGCCAACTGGAGTGTGGTTTACAAAGACTACTCATTCTCAAGACTCTTGATGTGAACGTGGCACTCATCACCCATTCCCATTCCACATTTATAAGCAATAACTAAGGTTTGAGATGAGCTTGGCTCTAGGAAGACGGGATGGCCATATTTTGGAATGTGCAGGCGATCCTTGAAATTTAATTTAACTTACGTATGGGATGTAGGTAATCCACGCGCCCCCTCACATGGCACGCACAGCACTTCCTCAGTCTCCCCTCGGGCCTCTGTGGACACGCACCCTTGCCAGGCACAAGCACAGACAGGGGACCGTCAACAGGGAAGGTCGGCTTCGCGCTGGGTGTGTTTGCAGACCTGTTGCCGCCTCTCCAGAGGTGATCGTGTCGCTGCGGAAGATGAGTTTCCTGTTTCCCTAGGTTCGTTTCCTTCCTGCGAGGCAGCAGCTCTGTCTCGCCGAGCTCCAGGCACGTCCCCACGGAGACCTTGAACTTGGGGGTACTGAGTCTTGGGGCGACGGCACACAGTGTAGGAGCCTGAGCGAGATGTGCGCCTCACGTACAGTTCTTGCCGCTTGAGCAAAGCCTCGAACGGCCTCGCGATCCGGAAGCCCAGGCTGGCAGTAGTTCCCGGGGTGTTGGGACTGGCTCGCACCCCTCCCCCAGAGAGTGTGCCCCCGTCACTGAGCCACGGGGGAGCTGGAAGAGTGGCAGTGCCAGGGGAGGGGAGTGTTCACGCCACCAGCCAATGCTGCCCAACAGGTGCTTTGCGGGGCTGCGGGCAGGGTGGGCGGAGGAGGGAGTCGGCTGTTAAGCCTGCACCGGCACAGCGCTCAGGAGGTCACACCCCAGAGGGTCTTGTGAAGCTATAGCTCCTACCTGGGATGGCTTCCTGTAGAAGGCAAGTGCGAAGCAAGTGCGAAGCAAGTGCGAAGCAAGTGCGAAGCAAG
>NW_021703778.1:2417748-2485205 GCF_005190385.1 Monodon monoceros
AAGTGCGAAGCAAGTGCGAAGCAAGTGCGAAGCAAGTGCGAAGCAAGCGCTCAGTTCCTTTCTTCGTCTCCCCTTTTCGGTTCTTGTTTTTCCCAGACAAGTTTTCATCAACCTTTCAGACCTCTTCACCATGCTTTGATTTCTTGTTTGTTTGAAGGCATTTGTTACTTTGATTTCAACCCAGAGGAAAGCATGTAGATCACCTGGACAAGTTGCTGATTTTCTGAGGAAGGCTGTAGCACAGAGAGGTTGAATGAGTAATCCAAGCTTGCACAGCTCTTGGTGACTCTTGAAGAGGTTGTCGGTCTGAACCAAGGCATCGGACTCCCAGCGCAGCAATGTTTTCACTCCCCTAGGCCACGCCTCCGCCTATGCTGGTGTGATTATTTAGCTGCACCCAAAAATCATATTAGCAAAATCATAAATAATTGAAAAAAGGTACCAGTTAACTCCCCCAAATAAAACTTTTCACTTGTGATCTACACACACATGTTTAACTATGTATAACGGTAGCATAATTTTTACGTTCTGCACTGTTTTGGTTCATATCAGATACCAGGGTTTAAAATGACTTTAAACATTTTCTTAATGGAATTCTTTTTAGCTTTCAGGAAGAGTTCTTGCTTGAAGACAAAGAACCGCTTGCTAACCACAAAAGAGGAATCGATGCTCAGCTTTTAGCTGCCCTCCCTAAAGGTGAGGCTTCTAGATGGTTGACAAGTGTACAGTGCGTATAAGTGTCGTGTGACCTGACTTTCTTGCAGGAGGCCCCTACGCTAACCTCCAGCTCTGCTCTCCTCTGTGCACCTTTCTGTCTCTTCCAGGAATCAACCTCAAAGTACCTCTCTTGTTGCATGGTTAGACCTCACCTTTCCACAAGTTCCCTCCTTTCACTTCAGGCATCCTCAGGTTTTCACTGGAGGCTGGTGCAGAGGATGAGAGAGGGCTTCTAGAATCAGCCTCGCCTCATCTGTCTCCTACCTTTCGCCTTCTCCACGGGTGGTGGGTTCCACTCATTTGCCCATTTCTTCTCCACCCCTTCCCACTGCTTCCAGCCCCTGACGCTTTCCAGTGCTAGGAAAGGCATTTACACTTGATATCTTTCAGCTCCCAACTGGGGTACACACTGGGCAAGCAGTGCAGACTGCATCGGAAACATCTCTCTGCTCACCCAAGTAGGTACTCACACGTTTGGCGAATTCGTATTTTCATTGGGTTAGACGCATATGCAGTCACATACGTGCATCAGCCACCAGCCCACTGTGCCTGGTTCTGCCCGTGAGATGCTGTGAACGTTACCTGAACTTCGTTTCTACCAAATGTAACACTGACGCAGGGGAGTGCCAGCTCACAAGCTGTCTTCATCCCAGATGAGCTGTGTAACCCTTACTTCAGAGGAAACAGCTTTTCCAGCAATCCCACTCCTGGGCATATGCCCAGAAAAGAGGAAAACTCTAATTCAAAAAGATACCGGCACCCCTATGTTCATAGCAGCTCTATTTACAATAGCCAAGACATGGAAGGGACCTAAATGTCCATTGACAGAGGAATGGATAAAGAAGATGCAGTACATACATACAATGGAATATTACTCGGCCACAAAAAAGAATGAAATAATGCTATTTGCAGTAACATGCCTGGACCTAGAGATTATCATACGAAGTGAAGTCAGACGGAGAAAGACAAATATCAGATATCGCTTATATGTGGAATCTAAACACTGATACCAATGAACTTATTTACAAAACAGACTCACAGACATAGAAAACAAACTTATGGTTACCAAAGGGGAAAGCAGGGGTGGGGGGTGGGGATAAATTAGGAGTTTGGAGTTAACAGATACACACTACTATATATGAAATAGATAAACAACAAGGACCTATAGCACAGGGAACTATATTCAGTATCTTGTACTAACCTATGATAGAAAAGCGTCTGCAAAGTCATATATATGTATATGACTGAATCACTTTGCTGTACACCTGAAACATTGTAAATCAACTATACAACTATACTTCAATAAAAAATAAATTAAGAAAAGAAGAAACAGCTTTGGTGAAAAATCAGAATTTTTTTCTATTCTGAAAAAAAAACAAAACCAAAAAAAAAAAAAAAAAGCGCAGCAACAAAACACATGAGATCAAGCCCAGAAGAAATTAGACCAGAAAAAAA
Source organism: Monodon monoceros (assembly GCF_005190385.1). Classification (NCBI taxonomy): domain Eukaryota; kingdom Metazoa; phylum Chordata; class Mammalia; order Artiodactyla; family Monodontidae; genus Monodon; species Monodon monoceros. The sequence continues at coordinate 2,419,921 of NW_021703778.1, forward strand.
AATAGTCTCTTAATAGAAACGAAATCCAGTTTATACAGGCCCACTGGCAAATTCGCATGCATCCTGAGGAACTGAGTGGGTCGTACGCCCGGACACAGGGTGACAAAGATGGATACTTGAAGGACCCCAGGGATCTGGCCCGGTGGAAACAAACAGGGAAATTTTTCAGTTTTCAAGTACTTAACAACACTGTCAACTGAAATGGAGGCTTATTCTATGTTGCTCCGGAGGCCAAAGTAAGAAGAATGTCTAGAATTACAAGGAGGCGGGTGAAATTTTGTGGGAGAAGGAAAATTCTGATAGTCCATAGTACGTCGAAGTGAAATGCACTGCATTGTGATCTCATTCGTTCTGCATTAACTGTTCAAGTCAGGTCATAAGCCACGTAGTCAAGGGTAGGACAGATGCCGTGAAGGGTTCCCACCTGGAACCCCAAGTATGAAATGGAAAGGTCCTTCTGATTTTTTAAGACTGTTTGTGAAAGACAAACTCAATTTAATCTGAGCCAAATGTAAAAGTCTATGAAGACGATCAAAGCAAAGAATAAGAATGAACAACTTGATTTTAGCAATAGCTTAGACTTGACTGATTAGGGAAAGTTATATAAAGCTAAAGTTTTCCCTCTTCCTCTCTCCCCTGCCCCCAGTTCCTTGATGAATAATAAACAATATTAAGATCATAAAAATTAAGAACAGTATGAGAGCCTAGATTCCTTAAGGTTCAATGACTTGGAACTCCACATATATCAAAATATTAAAATGTATAAGCTTATTAACCAGTTTAATTAAACATGTTACCGTAATTGGTAATAAAAATCATGATTTTCACGAATCAAAGATCATTAACTTTATGTACTCACCAGATTTATGTTTCTAAATTAACAAGGCCTTTAAAACATGCTTTTAAAGTGTCAGAGTCCCTGTTCCCCTGAATTTCATCTAAATTCCCATAGTCTCATTTTACAGTCTTTACTGTTTATCAGTTTGGGCAGGCGTGGTTGCAAAGACCCAGGTATAACCAGTGAACTTTCCACTTCCATGTTTGTTATTCTCTCGGTTCTTAGCAATAGCAGGTTAAAAGTAGGAATTGATTATGACTTTTAATGGCATGGAGTTTCATGTATGTTTATAAGTTTACAGAAGTCTCTTCCTGTTCATTTAGTGAGGGATTTTTGCTTCCGTGAAATTGAGCTCTGAAATGATCATTGATTTTTCTGTAAGGAGCTTCCTTTAACTGTGTATCACAAACAGGTAATCAAGGGATTAAGACCCTTTACCTGTGTAAAACTTATCATATTAAAATAGATTTTCCATTAAGGAATTATGAAATGGACCAAATATATGACTCTCCTTTTTTTTTAACAGTTTCATTGAGACATAATTCCTATACCATACCATTCATCCATTTAAAGTGGGCAGTTCAGTGGCTTTTGGTAGAGTCACATAATCGTGCATTGATCGGCAGAGTCAATTTTAGAACATTTTTATTTTCCCCAAAAATCCCCTTCTTTTAGCCATCAGGTCTCCCCCTCATTCCTCTAGGTGTGTGATGACTTATTTTAGAAGTTGCTGGTCTTTATATTAGTGGCTGCCATCCACATGTAAAAGTTAAAGGGGATTTACTCCTGGGGAAGAAAGAGAAGTCTTCAGAATATTCTGGATCTTGCCTATGGTATCAAATGCAGGCAGGGAGGGAGCTGTTGCTGGCAGTCCCCCTGCCACTTATACTTCTTTGGAAGATTCTGCTGTACTCAGGCTTGGGAGACTGAACTCAACAATAACTTTACCAGAAAGCCTGTTCTCAGAACTAACTGAAGAAACCATGTTTCCTAAAAAAAGCACCTAACAGAACCAATTATCCTGAGTATTGGTATTATATATTATTACAAAGTATATGAGGCAGTTAAATATTTTTTATAAAGTATTATAGCCCTGATGTCAAAGTCCCTTAAATTGCCTTACTTGGAAAATGACCAACACAAGGCCCAGCAGAAATAACCGAAGAACTAGACTCACAGAATCCATATTGTTAGACAAGGGCAGCAGACTAAAATCACAGGTATAAAGGGTAAAAGTCTCGATGCACTTGAAAGCAAAGTAGAAAATTTGTTACAACAGAAGTTAGATCAGCTGTGCTAGTTTCTGTCTGGATTTACGTTGATGAATATCACTGTTTTCTGAACCATGTTTTAGTTATATACATATGACACAGCATACCATCAATTGAATTATGGCTTTTGCATCTAATTTTTAAAAAATTCTTATTCCTTGTTTTGAGGAAACAGACACTGAAAAATTTAGAGGTAAAAAGGGCATCAGGCTGCAACCTACTCTTAAATGATTCAGAAAGATTAATATGTAAATATGTGCATTTGTACGCATGTGTATATACACAAAAATATACATATGGAGAGAGAAAAAGAGGGTCAAAAACTCAATCAAATGTAGTGACAAATGTTAACGTATGAAAGATGTCTTTTAATTTTTCTGAGTCTGAAATTATATAAAAATTTTAAAGGAAGGAAACCTTTTGGGAGATTATAAATAATAATAAACTATATTCAGGACTGGCAGAAGATAACAATGATAGAAGAGTCCGTGGTCTCTATACCTGATCCATGGAGTGATGACATGTTTCCACAGTCGGGGCAATTCCCATGATTTTTTAGTATTAGCTTCTTTTCCAGTGTTTTATAATAAACCCAACCAAAACTCGGGAGGGGGGGTGCCTAATAAGGACTGCACGTGCCCGTATGAAGGTGTTCTGTTTCCTGGAAAGGAATGAAGAAAGTGCACACGCACATCAGCCATCGAAATAAAGCACCCTCCTCTTTTATACAACCGACATGTTTTCACATGGAATAGGTGTACCAGAGTGATTATGTTACATGTGTGTTTACTAAGTTTGCTTTTAAATGGTAGACTTGGAGAAGGGAAACCAAACTCCAGATGTCTCTCTCTTCCTTCTTTTTGCCTTCCACACCATTTCTTTTCTCTGTCGTCTCGTGTCTGTAGCAGTGAGGCAGGTCTTGGTCCTCAAGAATTAATTTGTTAGAAAGAATAGACGGAGAGGTAGCTTATTTACTGGAGGGATTTTTTATTTTCCTAGAAGACTCACTGTAGATTTCCACGAAGAATTAACAAGCTCACGGGCCCATTTAAAGTATAGCTTGGTTTATGACCTTATTTTGTTCCCCAGTAAATGATCAGGGACACTGCTCTAAGCCACACTTCCTCCAAAGGCAGGAGGTACCATGATCACCAAACCCTTGCCTTTTACACCAAACACGAGAAGCCAGACGCCCACCCCCAGCTACTGGTGCCTGTGAAGGCCACTGGACAGACAGACTTGTGAAGCCAACTGTCCTTTGAAAACAGTCAATCCAGCTAACTGTTCAGGTGGCCGTCATTTAAAAACAAGTTATTAAACAGAAAGATGGCTGGTATCTCTGAACACAGTCAAAGGACAGTATAAAAGTCGTGTGTGCACGCACGTGTGAGGTTTTGACTCACTACTAAAAATAGCCACTTAGGGACCTCCCTGGCGGTCCAGCGCTTAGGATTTGGGGCTCTCACTGCCGTGGATTGGATTCAGCCCCTGGTCGGGGAACTGAGATCCCACAAGCCACGCGGCAGAGCCAAAAATAAAAATAACCGCTTAAAGGAATCCAATGGAAATTGAAGCAGCTGAAAATTAAATTCTGTGCATTCATACCCTATCCTGTGAGTTTCTGCTTTGACTCAGCCTTGCAAATGTTTCGTGGGCCCCAGGGCTGTCACAGCTCTCTGTTCCTAGGACCTCAGTGGGAGCTGGTCAGACGAGCCCTTATGAATTCACGTGATTGAGGAGGACACGAGGAGAGAGACCTCGATTCTCTGCCAAGTTTGGCCATTTCTCCAGAGAAACCATTGGCCTCTCAGTGCGATATCTTTGTGGCCAGTGTCACGGGAGACCCTCGCAACATCAGTAGGACGCTCGTCTGATCTCCCGGCGTTGCCGGGAGAGTAGGGGTCATTACATTTTCCATCGTCCACCTGAATTACAGCCAGGAAGCAAATGTTAAGATTTCCTTCCAGGGAAAGCCTGTAAGGGGAGGCATAGGAACTGGGTTAATCTAAACTGTAGTTGATCAAGGTGTGCAGTCACGCACCGTTAGAAACCCCACCAGGTGGTTACAGATCTTTACAGGTCAGTGATGGGTGACGTAGGAGTGGTGTGAGCTCCTGACTGGTGGGGCTTGCTGGTGGCACATGGGGGTTCATAGTACTTTAGTCTCTACTTTTGCACGTTCGCAGTTTTGCATGATGGAAAGCTTGAACTACTGTGCTAAACCTAATAAAACTGAAAAACAGGTAGTGAGATTTGTGCTGGCTAGAGAGAGATTCAGGGCTAGGCTTCCTCTGGCTCCCCTGGATGGAATAGAACTCACTCTTATTACTCCATGGTTCTACTTCTTAGACCAGCCTGTGACGTGTGTGTGTGTGTGTGTGTGTGTGTGTGTGTGTGTGTGTGTGTACACGTACTCATCTGGCATCTGCCTCCCCCTCTTATAAGACAGTCTGCAGGAACTGTGTCCGTTTTGTGTGTCACTGTTGCATGGGAGCCATGAACAGAAGTATGAGTTCCATAAATAGATGTTGCATGAATGAATGAATGAATAAAATGAACGCATGACGACTAAATACTGGACTACCTTTTTCTTCTTTATTGTCTCATTTTAGTTGCAGAATTAAGAAAACTCTTTGAACCAAAGAGGAAAGAATTTTCAGACATGAAAAGGTAAGGCGTTCGTTGTACATAATTAGGAAGTAGAAGAGTTTGCAAAGCAGTGTCCAGTGTTGCCTGAGAACTGATGTCCGTGGCTCACCACGCCTTTGCTGGTGTCTTGCACAGAAAAGAAAGAATTGCCAGGCGCCTAGAAGGAATCGAAACCGACACGCAGCCCATCCTCTTGCAGAGCTGCACGGGCTTAGTGAGCCATCATCTGTTGGAGGAGGACCTGCCCAGATACACGCGCGCCACAGACCCAGCCAGTCCTCACGTCGGTGAGCTTGTGGCCCGGTGGCCCGTCATCAGCCTTTTCTATCCAGCACTCCTGGAAAATGAGATGTTCCAAGAGCGTGAATTGTGTAGATGTAAAATGTGTATTAAATCTGTGGGTTTGTTCAAACCAGCAGCAACACCTGTGTCAGCTCTGCCACACGCCCCAGGTGTGGTCCTCCAGTGTCACAGCAGTGAGAAATGACCCCCCAGTTGGTTAACTGATGCCCAGTCATTTGTCTCCCGCACCTCCACCCCCCACACACACCGCCCCAGACCATCCCAGGGCAGGAACTGTGTCTCTCTCTCCACCCGCTTAGGGCCCCAGCTGTCAGAGACCCTCAGGTTTGTTTGGGAAAGGGCTAAGACAGGCATCTCTTACAGTAGGTTTAAATAGAATGCCCAGATGCCCAGCACAGGACAGCGTTGCTCTCGGCAGGGAGCCTGGAAGAGCAAAGCTGGACCTCGAATGACTGGGGCTCTTACCCTGTGTGTTTATGCAACAAGCATCCTATTTAAGTTATTTTAATAGGTGTAATTTTAAATGCATTGTGTATCTATTTCATGTTAAACAGCATGTCAGACATGACAGCTTTTCCTTGGTTACTCAGACGTTGCTGTAGCATCAGATAATCCACGTGACCTCGGGAGAGGGTGACGCGCGTGGGGCTGCCCCCCCTGCCCTCCCCGTCCCTGGCTCTGCGGCTCTGTGGCTCTGTGCTGCTGCTCTTATATCCGGTGTTTTCTGGTTCCTTCGTCAGAGAGAGATGCTGGTCTCCCTTCGTGATGTGATAAGTTTGCCTGTCTCTACAGTTTCTTGTTTTCTGTGGTCAGAAAACTAGAGAACTAAGATTCTTTTTTACATACGTGAAGAAGCAAGAGTAGACAGGGTACCAAGATATATGGCCAGAAATAAACCCCAGTGTATATAACGTGTTAATCCATGTATTATATGATCATTGAAGCATCACGTTAGTAAGAAAAGGAAGAATTATTTAATAAACCGGTAATGGGAAAGATGGGATAGCAGTGGGGAGGAGCTATGCCCCCTCCTCACTTTCTACCCAAAACAAAAATAAGGTCCAATTAACCACAGGATTAATTTTAAGAGAATAATTAAAAACACGAAAACAAAGGGGAGTATTTAGTTCCAGCTGAATGGAAGAGGACTTTCAAAACACTGAAACAGCTGTAGAAATCGCCAATGACCAGGTCAATTGACTTGACTACATAATAATTAACATCTGTGCTTCAAAGAAAATCTTTGACTTCACAAAAAATTAAGGAAGTTTAAAAATATCCGTGAAGAAGATAAAGAGCTCATATTCCTATAAAATTTTACACAAAACAATAAAAATGACACTGTGAATCAAAAGAATATAGAGCAGTAAGCTTGACCAGATATTCCAGAGAAGAGAAAGATAATGATACAAATGGCTACTAAATAATTGAAAAATGCATGCATCCTCTTTTTCTAGTAATCAAAGGCAATTTTTAATTTAATTAAAAAAAATTTTTTTTGAGAAACAGGACATCATGATAAACATTTTCAAAAATGTGGAACTGGGCTTCCCTGGTGGCGCAGTGGTTGAGAGTCCGCCTGCCAATGCAGGGGACACGGGTTCGTGCCCCGGTCCGGGAGGATCCCACATGCCGCGGGGCGGCTGGGCCCGTGAGCCATGGCCGCTGAGCCTGCGCGTCCGGAGCCTGTGCTCCGCAGCGGGAGAGGCTACAGCAGTGAGAGGCCCGTGTACCGCAAAAAAAAAAAAAAAAAAAGTGGAACTATTTATATAAATCCAAAATAGAGATATAAAAATGAAGTACGACAGATACAGATAGATAATAAATTATTTGATAGTCTCATGTATAGTTTTATATATTACGTATGTGCTTTCTTAAATTTTTTAATTGAAGTATAGTTGATTTAAAATGTGTTAATTTCTGCTGTACAGCAAAGTGATTCAGTTATACATATGCATACATTCTATTTCATATTCTCAAAGGCGAGTTTTAAAATTAACATTCGGTGTTAGTGAGAGCATACATTGCAGGTTCCAGTGTAAATCGATTCAAGCTCTACAAAAATTAATTTGACAGTCTAGCACGTGTCTTAGAATGATGTACCTACTGATAAAGCAATTCCACTTTTATGCAACTATCTTTTGTAATAGTAATCAGAAAATAAGATGGATTAAAAGTTAGAGTCAACTTCAGTGCCCAGAAATATGAGAATGGTTAAATTGATTCTGGAATGCCTATAGTGTGAAATATTATGAAGCCTTAAAATGATGTCTTCAAAATAAGATTTCCACACTTAGAAAAATGTTTTATGCAGGACATTAAGGTTACATAAAATATGAGTTCTTTTATATAGAAAAAAAGAAGAAATCACATATATAAAAGACTAGAAAGAGTATATAGAAAAGTTTAGCAAATTATCCATTTATTTATTACTGATTATTGTATGTTAGTGATTATTGGTGATTTGGAGGTTAACCTTCCTGTGTTTTCACTGTAGACCTTTTCTACATCAAGCATGCAGAGTATAATTGGAAAAAGCCACTTCTGTTAAAAAAAAAAACAAAACGAAAACCACAGCCACACCTGGCGGATGTTGACATGGACCATTATTGTTATGGTTACTATCAGATCCTGTGTGGTTTCCCATGAAAGCACTATCCATCACTCGTCAAATTACAGCAGTTCAAATATCTGTTATCTTTTCTAGAGGAGTCTGAACTCGTCCTCTGGCCTCACACATGAAACATTAAACTCAAAAGCAGAAAAGTAAATAAGGGGAAATAGGCACTGAACTAGAGCGAGGGCTGTCGGGACTGAGCTGTAGCTGCGGCCATGCTTGACCCAGCTTATGCAGCCCATAGAACGTCACAGCCTTTATGTGTTTCACTGCAGACCTCAAACTTCTTCAGCATCCCAGGTAAATCATTTTAGGCAGCTGCACGTAAGTGAGAAATTGGACCTTCACAGCCTGGGCGCTCGGAGCATATCGTGTACGGAACAGAGTAGAATAACCACATTTTATTATTTGCTTGAAATCTGTGTGTGTGATCTTCTTGTAGGCCAATCAAATGAAGAGGAAGAAACTTTGGATTCTTCCTTAGAAAAGCAGACTCGATCCAAACACTGCACAGAATCCTCGGGCATCCATGGTGACTCCCCCTACGGTTCCAGCATCATGGACACCCAGAGCCTAGAATCCAAAGCCGAAAGGATCGCCAGATACAAAGCAGAGAGGAGACGGCAGCTGGCAGAAAAGTATGGGCTCACCCTGGACCCGGAAGGCGACGCCGAATCTCCATCTCGGTACAGCAAGTCCAGGAAGGACCCTGAGACTGCTGAGAAAAGGGGAGGAGAACGTGACCGCTCTGCTGAGTTCAGCAAAGATTCGGGCGCTTCCTACTCCCGGACCGAGATCCCGGGGCTCAGGAGCTGCGTGGCTGGGTCCAAGGACCATGCCCTGCACTGGCGCGCTGGTGTTTCCGACACAGAGGTGCTGCTCAACGTAGAAAACCAAAGACGAGGTCAAGAGCCCAGTGCCACCGGCCCAGCCCAAGACCTGCCCCCCGCGGGGGACGGCTCTGCATCCTTCCCATTCTCCGGGCGAGACCGCGCCGTCGGTGAAGTGCCAAGGTCCCCAAAGCCAAGGCACAGCCTGCCCAGCCTGTCACCTGGGCAGCCAGCCTCTCCGAGCCACTCCACAGGTGACCTGCCACTCCCTGCCGAGGCTCGAGCCAGGTAAGTGCTGACCTGCGGACACCTGCGTCCCCTCTGCCGCTGCTGTGTCTGGGATCTGGGGGTCCTCAGCGCTCTGCGGAAGTCTGGGCTTACCGCAGAAATAATGCGATTTATGGTTTTTTAATTTCCGCAGTCTCAACACAGGTTCTACGGAAGCAGAAAGCTTCCTGGTCTTTTTGATTTATATAATTCTTGGTGTGTTCTTTTTTAAAAGAATAAATTGAACAGGTGTCATGGGGACACACTTTCAGGACCTTTTTCTTTTTTTAACATCTTTATAGGAGTATAATTGCTTTACAATGGTGTGTTAGTTGCCGCTGTGTAACAAAGTGAATCAGCTTTACGTACACATCTATCCCCATGTCTCCTCCCTCTTGCGTCTCCCTCTTGAACCTCCCTACCCCACCCCTCTAGGTGGACACAAAACACTGAGCTGATCTCCCTGTGCTGTGTAGCTGCTTCCCACTAGCTATCTATTTTACATCTGGTAGTGTATATATGTCCATGCCACTCTCTCACTTCGTCCCAGCTTACCCTTCCCCCTCCCCCTCCCCGTGCCCTCAAGTCCATTCTCTACGTCATATGTTCCTATTATCATTTTCTTAACTGTTTTGGGTTTATTATTGTAGGTCTTTTCCTTCTCTTGTGTTTCCTGCCTAGAGAAGTTCCCTTGGCATTTGTTGTAAAGCTGGTTTGGTGGTGCTGAATTCTCTCAGCTTTTGCTTGTCGGTAAAGGTTTTAATTTCTCTGTCAAATCTGAATGAGATTCATGCTGGGTAGAGTAATCTTGGTTGCAGGTTTTTCCCCTTCATCACTTTAAATATGTCCTGCCACCCCCTTCTGGCTTGCAGAGTTTCTGCTGAAAGATCAGCTGTTAACCTTATGGGGATTCCCTTATACATCATTTGTTGCTTTTCCCTTGCTGCTTTTAATATTTTTTCTTTGTATTTAATTTTTGACAGTTTGATTAATGTGTGTCTTGGCGTGTTTCTCCTTGGATTTATCCTGTATGGGACTCTCTGCACTTCCTGGACTTGATTGACTATTTCCTTTCCCATATTAGGGAAGTTTTCAACTATAATCTCTTCAAATATTTTCTCAGTCCCTTTCTTTTTCTCTTCTTCTTCTGGGACCCCTATAATTTGAATGTTGGTGCGTTTAATGTTGTCCCAGAGGTCTCTGAGACTGTCCTCCATTCTTTTCATTCTTTTTTCTTTATTCTGCTCTGCAGTAGTTATTTCCACTATTTTATCGTCCAGGTCACTTATCCGTTCTTCTGCCTCAGTTATTCTGCTATTGAACCCTTCTAGAGTATTTTTCAATTTCATTTATTGTGTTGTTCATCATTGTTTGTTTCATCTTTAGTTCTTCTAGGTCCTTGTTAAATGTTTCTTGCATTTTCTCTATTCTATTTCCAAGATTTTGGATCATCTTTACTATCATTATTCTGAATTCTTTTTCAGGTAGACTGCCTATTTCCTCTTCATTTGTTTGGTCTGGTGGGTTTTTACCTTGCTCCTTCATCTGCTGTGTGTTTTTCTGTCTTCTCATTTTGCTTATCTTACTGTGTTTGGGGTCTCCTTTTTGCAGGCTGTAGGTTCGTAGTTCCCGTTGTTTTTGGTGTCTGTCCCCAGTGGCTAAGGTTGGTTCAGTGGGTTGTGTAGGCTTCCTCGTGGAGGGAACTAGTGCCTGTATTCTGGTGGATGAGGCTGGATCTTGTCTTTCTGGTGGGCAGGTCCACTTCTGGTGGTGTTTTTTGGCGTGTCTGTGACCTTATTATGATTTTAGGCAGCCTCTATGCTAATGAGTGGGGTTGTGTTCCTGTCTTGCTAGTTGTTTGGCATGGGGTGTCCAGCACTGGAGCTTGCTGGTCGTTGGGTGGAGCTGGGTCTTAGTGTTGAGACAGAGATCTCTAGGAGCGCTCTCACCTATTGATATTGCATGGAGCCGGGAGGTCTCTGGTGGTCCAATGTCCTGAACTCGGCTCTCCCACCTCAGAGGCTCAGGCCTGACACCCGTCCAGAGCACCAAGACCCTGTCAGCCCCACGGCCGGTATGTGGGGAGTTTCTTGCCTTTTGGGAAGTGTGAGGTCTTAGGTGTTCTGTAGGAGTTGTTCCACATGTAGAAGTATTTTTGATGTATTTGTGGGGATTGCCACGTCTCACTCCTCCACCATCTTGAAGGTCCTCCTCATGACCTTTCTTCTTACTGTGTTTCTCGCTCGCCTTTAACAACTGTCTTTTTCTTTGTTTTTCTGTGGTCATACCCAAGACTTTGGGGCGATTGTTTTTGTTGCAGTCATTTAAAGTCACCAAGCAGAAGGACACCACTAACCAATTTCCACTGGGTCTCAGTTTAGGGTATGAAGTGTGACTGTAATATACGCTGAATATAACTGTAACGTATGTTTTGTAAGTATATTGGCACGCTAAGAAAACAGCTGTGTATACGAGCACCTCGTTGAAAAGATCAGCCAGTAGGAGAAATCGCTGTGTCATAGGGCCAACCTGTGGAAAATCAGAAAAGGAATAAAATCAAAAAGTCAGATGCCAGAGAGGATATGTGTTTCTTTCTCAATTTAAATATCTAAATTTAAATTTAAGTTCAGTTTAGATATTTAAATCTAATAAGTGTGATGACCAATTAAAATGCGATCTACTTAAACATCCTACATAACGGTTTGGGATAATTGTCTAGACAGACTCCGACATGCATTTTTTCAGTTCAAACAAGCATTAGCTTTGCAGATGAATTGAGGAAGGATGAGAACCCGAGATAAAGCAAATTTATTCTGGAAGAAAAAAAAGGATGTTGGAAAATACTCCTGTTTATTCCACATTGGAACGGAGCAGTAAATATGGTCGTCTTCATATGGCAGTTGTATATCTAAAGCAGCTTATTTTAGTTATTGAAGTATGTTGACCTCAAGACCTGTCACCACTTGCTTGATCATCTATACTAGAATATTTAGGGATATTAGTTTCTAAGAGAATTCAATAGTATGGATCCTGATTGTATTTTGAGGGCCTTTGTTCAGCCTTCGAACTTAACTGCTTAAAATTTAGGGACCTATTGTCTCGTACTTTGAAAGGGAAGTCTGTTGTTTGGGAAATTTGCTTTTCGTAGAAGAAGCAGTGTTTTGGCGTTAGTTATGCTCTATCAAAGCAAACTCTTCATGGGCTGTGTGAGCAGGACAGACAAACTTAACATCGCAGTTTTGATTACATGGGTTAAAAAATAGTGAGGAATCTAATTTCTGAGTGCCATATCATGAAAACTGTTTATTATCATGGTGTCTAGGTTAACCGTCTAGATCACATATAGTAGATGAGATTTTGAAGCAGTTGTAATAATAATTAAAACCATGTTGAGTATTCCAGGTAAAATGACAGGATTCTTAATAGTTCTCTGTGAGTTAAAATCTCAATATTCAAAAATATATATCACTTAAAATCTCAAGAGGCCATTTCCTTCTAGATTATTTGAAGAGGCATGTTACCTGGAAATTTTCGTAAGCCTTAGCCTGACAGCACCTTACTTTCATGGAAGAAAGGCTTAAAAGTATTGAGAAATTGTAAAGGAGTTCACAAGGAAGCACGTGCCTTATTTTTTTTGAAGCCACTCAAGGCATACAATTCCATGACTTACAGGCAAAGAAACACAAATCACTTCATACACATAAGGAAAATACCTCAGATGTATTTACATTAAAAAAGGATGGAAAACAATGTGTGACAGGTATGATGTTAATAGCATTGGGATTTATTTGGCAATGATTCTATTTATTCACCTTTTTAAGATGGATTTAAATGGATGAACATTCTGCTAGTTGTCCTCCCTCTAGAGCCAGGAAATTCAGGTGTCAGAAGGTCATTGTTGTCTCTCTTCCATCTGGGGAGAAGAAAGACAAAAATTACTTTGTGAACTAAAACAGTAACCAAAGAACCCTCGGTGACCCAATAACCATAAGTGAAGGTAAGATGGTGTCTGACCTGGAAATATGTGACAGAGAAGTTTAGAAGATTAAGGAATGACCAAAACTAATTATCTACAAATAACAAAACAATCGAATACCATACTTAGTCATGGATTTGTCCTATCACTGAAATGGAGTATTTTTCTCACTGCTGTATTTTACTCTTTCATCACCTAGCTCTACCAGGATTTGGAAGTATTCATCTCTGAATTAAGTCATTCCCATTCCATCGTTTCATTTTGTGCTCACGAGAAAGAGGCTCTTTTTGTTTCATTAATTAAATAGGAATACATCACTCATGAACTATAACATCAAAAGGCTGCCCGTGGTGTCCTGAATTTCAAATGTGAGCCAGATATCGAGTGCATAGTTTTTGTATATTCTCATATGTGCTAATGCAGAAACGTATGTACACACGGGATAATCATTAGTCCTTACACTGTGCTATACTGTTTTTAAGCATTATAAGCTCAGTAACAATCTCTAGGGCAATGTTTAGCTGAGTAGTAAGTTTATTTTAGAATTATTTAACGTTCAGTTTATATGGTAAAGAACGTATGTATGTGTATGTGTGTATGTGTATGTATGTATGTGTATGTATGTTAGTCACAGGGTCTTCAGTTCAGAAACCCTGTTAGTTCCCCAGGAAGTCGGGTGAAAACATTGTTCTGTAGCAAACTAAGAATGTACATAGTAACAGAGCAGTATATATACCCCACATCATATATGCGTGTGTGTGTGTGTGTATATATATATATATATATATGCTACATTATATCAGTAATAGAGCATAAAACACCTCCCAACCGCCATTCCCCCAATCCTGCCAAATCCTGTTAAGTCTGGGATTTCAGGAACTATGTTTTCTGACGAGGTGGTGTTACTGATACGAACCATTCTTTTGTTACTTCAGCCACTGTGAATTTTAGAATAAAATTCAAAGGGATCGGGGGCCTATGAATTATTATTCAAAACTTTAAAAATCTGAGCTCTATTAGAAATCCTAAATTCAAAGCTCTTGTTGAATTTGCTCCTTGGCGTATCTCTTACTATTAAAAGCAATAAGATGCACCATCTCGGTTACTTCTGTGCGTGAAGGGACTCATTCACTGCCCCGAGTCCCACGGCTGCTGTTCTTCTGAGCATCTATACTTCCCTACGTGACTGGAAGGAAGAGAATCACACCTAATCTCCTAGCGGTGAGCTGCTCTGGAAAACCCTTGTGTTTGTTTGTTTGTTTGTTTATTACTCTACTGGGATCCCCATCACACCTTCTCCCACGTAGCAAACTGTATCGCTCGCGGCCAGAAAACGATCATGGGGGTTTCATGCAGAGCTGATGCTGACATTTGACCGGGGGCAGCCGCCATTGGTGATTTGATGGTTTAGACTGGGCTTCCCTCGCAGTGGAGCATTGGCCAGGAAGATAGGCCAGGGTATATCCTCCAGAATGATCTGTTTCTGCAACGCTGTGGCGTGCAGACTCTGGCCAACTAGGAAGGAAGGGGGATTACGCTGCAGTCTTTCTTTCTTTTTAATTCAAAAGACTTTTTTTGTTTTGTTTTGTTTTGTTTTTAATTTTATTGAAGTTTAGTTGATTTACAAAGGTGTGTTAATTTCTGCTATACAGGAAAGTTATACATTCAGTTATACATATATTCAGTTATACATATACATATATTCAGTTATACATGTATATATTCTTTTTCATATTCTTTTCATTGTGGTTTATCTCAGGATATTGAATATAGTTCCCTGTGCTCTACAGTAGGACCTTGTCGTTTACCCATCATATTACATAATAGTTTGCATCTGCTCATCCCAAATTCCCAGTCCATCCCTCTCCCTCCCCACCTCCCCTTTGGCTACCACAAGTCTGATCTCTATGTCTGTAGGTCAGTTTCTGTTTTGTAGATATGTTCATTTGTGTCATATTTTAGATTCCACATATAAGTGATGTCATATGATATCTGTCTTTCCGTTTCTGACTTACTTCACTTAGTATGATAATTTCTCGGACCATCCACGTTGCTGCAAATGGCATTGTTTCATTCTTTTTCGAGGCTGAGTAATACTCCATTGTGTGTGTGTGTATGTGTGTGTGTGTGTGTGTGTGCACACATATATATACCACATCTTCTTCATCCGTTCCTCTGTCGATGGACACAGGTTGTTTAAATGTCTTGGCTGTTGTAAATAGTGCTGCTATGAACGCAGGGGTGCACGTATCATTTTGAATTAGAGTTTTTATCCTTTATTTCTGATTGTTTGGGCATCTCCCAGTGAGAGGTTTGCATCTAAAAACCATCTCCAGAGCCTGAAGTTCATTGTTTTGGTTAATTAGAGAGATGCTGAGGAAGGCACCTGCCTCTGGACCATCTGTGTTCCTGGGTCAGCTCCTGTCTCTACCAGGGCAGGAAGGTTCCTAACAGAGACTCTGCGTCAGGGCAGAATGTCATAAGAACAGAGATCTCCGAGGATCTACTCTCTAAAGAGACTGCTGGGTACTTCTCACGTGTCTATTTTTGTATCAGCACAGGATCGCTTTCACCTTTCAGTCCCTGTATCCCCAAACATCAGTCCTTGCCGTGTTCTTCTAAATTTGGGCTATTTTTATGGTTAACTCATTGCCATTTTTTTCCATTTTATTCTGTTTTCACTGGCAAGTATCCATTTCTGTCCATTGAAAGAAATAAGACTGCGTCACCCCCCAATACTAGCTGGTTTGTCCTAAAAATGCAAAAGTCTGCCAGATTTTAAAACGTAAAATTGTGCCTGTGTGCTTGTGCCTTTGCACATTCATAACATGTATGAATAGTAGCATACATATTCACTGCTAATGAATACAAACAAACAACTGTCAGCAAATAAACTTTTAACTTTAATGAGATGCCGAAGTTAATAACTGTTCTTCCTAAGCTGAATCATGTTTTATCATTAGGAGCTGTTATATAATTAGAGCTGGACACCCACAGGGTGAAACTAATTTTACTGTGCTGGATTTGACTTCATTTTGGTGGCAGGAAGCGCTTTTTTGTCTGTTAACTCTTAGGGGTTATTGGGAGTTAAAGCATGTCATCATATTGTATACTTAGGGATATAAACCCAGACCACCTCCTGTCTTTGACAGCTTTGGGTGAATTCTTATTTCTTGGTGATACAGTTCTCTGCCAGACAGTTGCCACATCATTAAAAAGTTCTGTTAACACTCAAGGTCACCGTCGCATCCACAGTGATCCTATTGCCCTCTCCCGAGAGGTAACCTCTGCCCTATGGAGAGCTGGCTCACCCCAGGACCCCACAAAATAGATATCCTATGTTAAAGAACTTTAAACTCTCAGAACCAGAAGTAACCCGGGAGATTATTTAGTTTAAAAATCTATTTTATACGTGAAAAAAACTCTGAAGATTATATGGTCCATATAAGACCATATAGCTGAGTCCATGATCTGGTCATTCAAGGTCTCCGAGTCCATCAGAGTTCTTTCCATGACACGCTGCTCTTGTTATTAATGTCAGTTCTATTTTCCACCATAGTGGAAAAGAGGGTTTGCTGTTTTTGACCTTTGAAGGTTAGAAACTTGAGGAAAGAAGGTCAGGGATATTATAGAAACCACTTATGTGGACTTACATAAGGTATTTAAAAGCCTCATCCTCATAAACAAAATGGAAACATATAGTCTGGGGGAACTCAAACTCAATAGATATCTGTCCATCCACCCAGACCTCAGAAGTCTTGATTTATGGGTTAATTTCAGCTCTGAAGTAGTTTAAGAAAGCTGTCTTGTGCCAGGCACTGTGCTCTTGGGTGGGCATGTCATTTTTTTTTTTAAGTGTGGGAGATGTAGCTACAACACAGTGAGGTTGATAAGGTTATACAGCTCAAGGCTGGGTGCCATGGGAACACCAAGATGAGGTATTCAACCTTCTCCCTTGGAGAAGCGGGCATAGTTGAACCAAGTCCTTAAGGATGTGGTGAGTTTGCTAGACGTGGAGGGGAGGCTGCTTCAGGTGACCTAGAAGGAGGGGGACGGGATGAAGCAGGAGAGCCAGGTGGGGACCAACCATAGAGCATCTTACGACAAGGCATTTGGCCTTCTCCTTGTGGACAGTACAGCGGGAAGTGTCTGAAGGATTTTAAAACAAGCATGCTCGATGATGTACTTTAGAAAGATAGCGCTGGAGGAGTGGGGGGTGATTGGTCTGAAGGAGAATTGATTCCAGTCAGGGAGGTCACTAAAGAGGTGGTTGCAGTTACCCAGGCATGAGGTGATGGAGTCTCTGGTTCCAAGTTGGACTTCGTCCTTAACTTGGTCCTGTTTGGCGTTTCATTAGATGATCTGGGAGATGCCAGTGATAGGGTGGTCAGATTTCTAGAGGAGGGACTGTGTAAATAAATTTGATGATAGCAAAAGAGAGAGAGAGGGGAGAGGGAGG
Source organism: Monodon monoceros (assembly GCF_005190385.1). Taxonomy (NCBI): domain Eukaryota; kingdom Metazoa; phylum Chordata; class Mammalia; order Artiodactyla; family Monodontidae; genus Monodon; species Monodon monoceros. The sequence continues at coordinate 2,437,131 of NW_021703778.1, forward strand.
GATGGAGAGAGAAGAGATTAGAGGGAGGGTGAGAGAGAGAGAAGGAAGAGAGAACATGAGCATGGAGGCAAGAGAGCACATGTACCTGGAACGATGGCTGGAAACTAACAAGATGAAATTTAAGAAAGTCCTGTGTTTAGAAGGGGAAAAAAAATCAGTGTACAAGTTCAGGATTGGGGAAACCTGATTTAATAGCGGTTCCTGGGAAACAGACCTAGAACTTTTAGTTGACAGTAAGTCCTTTATTTGACTGCCAAAATGGCTAGTCCAATCTTAGGGGACATTAATGAACATGAACCCCGTCAATAGCACAGGTAGCACTGGTCCACCTGTGCTCTGCAGTGCTCAGATCACATCTGGGGATCTCATTCTCCTTGGGCTATCAACCTATGAGAGCACGTTCAGAGAGTCCACCTTCCCATCTGCCTGCTTTCTTGACCCCTCCAAGTTTGTATAACCTTTTGTCTGTCTTAGGAGAAACCTAAGAGTCATTTTGGGAGTCTCTTACACGTTCTCTGGTGCTTAGATTCCCAAAGCAGTCTGTTCTTCTCATTGTCAGATTGTCCTTTTCCCAGCACGGTTATAAAGCTGTAGCTTGAATTGGTACAGGGAGCCCTAGTGTTACCAGTCTGGCCTCTGGTTGATGGTGATTCTGCCAAAAGGGGGAGAGGAGAGAAAGAGCTCAGGAACCAAATGAGGTGTCTCACAAATGCAGCTTCAGCTGCACCTCATGTCTCAGGAAGAGGGACATTTCAATGCCCAGCATCCTACAACAAAGCTGACACACCCAGACAAGGATGTTCACGATTTTGTCAGGAGTCCCCCAAACATGGCGCCTTGAATCTGGTATTAAGTCGATCTGTAAGATTGGTAAGGACGATCTCAGTGAGAGCATTGCTTTAGTAGAAGCCTTACAGGAAGGGTAGATACCGTGTCTCAGTCACTTTCCTATCTCCTTCCCAGCATCTAACACATACCAAGGGGCTCCATCAGTCATTTCTGAATGAATGTTCTGCTGTTTTCCATGTCTTCATAAAGTGTCAAGAGACGATAGCAGTGCCACCTGAAATAGCCAATCTGCAAATGGTTTATCAGCCCACAACGTATAAGGGACTTGCAAGGAATGTAAGTCTTGGGTCATTTCCTTCCTCAAGAAAGCTGTGCTGGGAAGAAGACGCCACTGAACTGCACAGCAGACTCAGGGATGGTCATTTACATTCTGGTCCAAGCCTTTCATCTGTGGACCAGTGACCCCAGTCAGCAGAGTAGGCTCGGAGTAGCCCTTGCTTATACCACCAGGCTCTTTCCACTTTGTCTGGGCTTAGAATCCTTATATGTGGTCTTGAGTCCACATAAATACTGTTCAGCTGTGAGTGGGGATCGTGATACGTGAGCCAGAAAGCCGCTGGCTGCTTTGACAAGCTGCTGGCCTTGTCAACGCGATCTCCAGCCCCGAAAGGCTGATTCTAGGCTGGTCTCTGACCAAGGCAGTTGAATCCCTGCATTACTTTGCTTGGTTACTTCGTTAGAAGCCAAGCAGGAGATGTGGAAACGCAAGTGGATCTGGGAACAGGAAGCTTGATCCCCCTCGGAAGGCCACTCCAGCCCCTGCCGCAGACTCACCCCTTCCCTCAGCCCTCCGTCCGTCCACCCTTTCTTGGCCGAGATTGCAGCGTTCGACGTTTAGCACTGAGATTAGCGCCGAGGGAGCCTGGAAGAAATTGGTTACATCTCACATGTTTATCTTGCTTCTGCCCCAAGAAGACTCTATTTCTACCTTTTGATTACTCAAGAAAGCTTCACTCTATAATCTGGCGGTGAGATATTTAAAAAGAAATTTTTGAGGTAGAGTTGATTTACAGTGTTGTGTTAATTTCTGCTGTATAGCAAAGGGATTCAGTTATACACACACACATTCTTTTTCATCCTCTTTTCCATGATGGTTCATCCCAGGATATTGAATACAGTTCCCTGTGCTCTACGGTAGGACCTTGTTGTTGATGCATGCTGTACATAATAGTTGGCCTCTGCTCACCCCACACTCCCACTCCTTCCTCCCCACACCCGCTTGGCAACCACAAGTCTGTTCTCCATGTCCCAACAGTGATATATATATATATATTTTTTTTTTTTTTTGCGGTACGCGGGCCTCTCACTGCTGTGGCCTCTCCCGCTGCGGAGCACAGGCTCCGGACGCGCAGGCTCGGCGGCCATGGCTCACGGGCCCAGCCGCTCCGCGGCATGTGGGATCCTCCCGGACCGGGGCACGAACCCGCGTCCCCTGCATCGGCAGGCGGACTCTCAACCACTGCGCCACCAGGGAAGCCCCAACAGTGATATATTTTTAAATTGAGGGATAATTTACATCAAACTGCATGTAGTATTTTAAGGACACAGGCTGGTGAATTGGGGAAATGTGTAAGCATTACCCCTGTCTAGAGAGAAAAAGTTTCGTCACCGCTGTGCCTCTCTCCACCTACATCGATTCTTGACTCTGTAAGGACCTCACTTAGCTCTCCTACATAGGCTGGTAGTGTCATATATTCAACTCATTATGTTTGTATGACACTAATCCTTCCCACTGTTAGCTTGTTAACCGAGCGTAATTATTAAAAAAGAGTTAAGCATAATGTTAAGAGACATAAAATAACAACATCCATGCAAGATTTAAAAAACAAAGAGAAAAGAACCCATGGCTTCATTGCCACTCTCCAGATGTGATCTTTTTTTTTTTTTTCATATTTTAAAACACTCTCCTGCTATTATTATGTCTTCAAAACAATGCCCCCCAGGCCCCAGAAATAAATTTTGTCCCTTAATAAAATGATGTATCTTTTCATCTGAGCCTGGGCCTCCCCTAGCTCCGTGGTGGAAAGCTTGGTCCCAAACTTCCATCATGTTCCCTAGGTTTGGGAGCCTGTGGATTAGCGAGATCAGTGCTGCACTTCAATTCACCATTTTGGGGAGCCAGGGCATACCTTTAATCAAAAGGAAGAGACTGACACAGACATGGAGAACAGACTGGTGGCTGCCGAGGGGGAGGGGGCTGGGGGAGGGATGGAGTGGGAGTGTGGGGTGAGCAGATGCAAACTAGTGCCTACAGGATGGATAAACAGCAAGGTCCTACTGTAGAGCACTGGGGACCATATTCAGTATCCTGTGATAAACCTAACTGACTTTGCTGTACAGGAGAAATTAATACAACATTGTAAATCGACTATACTTCAAGGAATAGAAAATAATTAAAATTTTTAAAAATCATGATTAAAAAAAAGGAAGCGATTGGGGCTGCTATTTGATATTAAAGTGGTTAGGAAAGTCTCTCTGATAAGATAGCAGTGGAGCAGAGACCGACATAAAGAGAGGCAGTGAGCCATGCAGCTCTGGAGGCGGACGGTTCCAGGGAGAAACAGCCCCTGCAAAGGCCTGAGTGGACACCATACCATGTGTGGAGCGTTTGAGGCAACCCCCAGTCACCAGTGAGGCAGGAGCCTGGAGGGGGGTGGAGTGATGGGGTGACATCGGTGAGATGTGTCAGGTGAGGTGGGCAGATCAGTGGGGACATATTGCCCTTCGTGAGGGCTTTGGGTTTTGCTCTAGGTGATGTGTGCAGCCATATAAGGGTTTCCAAGAAAAGAATGACCAATCCGCCTCCCATTTTAAGACGATGACTGTGGCTGTGGAACTGGTAGGTGGGCAAGCATGAGAACAGGTAGAATAATTAAGAGGTCATCTCAGTAATCTAGGTGAGAGAGGGCGGTGGCTTGAACTTGCGTGAACGCAGCAGAGGTCGTGAAAAGAGGTCATCTTTTGAAGGGAACCAATAGGATTTGCTGATGGCTTGGATGTGACGTAAGAGAGAAACAGAGGAGTTAAAGGTGAGTCTCGGTTTTCTGGCCGGGGCAGCTCAGAGCGGGGCGTTGCCATTTGCTGAAATAGGGAAGACACCAGTACAAGCTGAGTTTGGAGGGAAATCGAGAGTTCATGTTTGGACACGTAAACTTTAAGGTGTCTGTTAGGTGCCCAAATGGAAATGAACCCAAGAGCCTGAGTTCAAGGGAGGGAGCGGATGGGGAGAAACCACTGGCAGACGGTCCGCAGGGGAGTGAAAGCTGGTGAGATCGTCACGGCCTTGATTATTGAGGAGGAAAGGAGGCAGAGCCGTGGAGCCCCCTGAGCTTTAGAGGGGCAGGCGGGGAGGCAGAGTCGACAAGGACGGTGAGGAGTGAAGGAGGGGCAGGTGAAGGGGGCGACCGCCGGCTGCAGTGGGTGAGTCAGAGAAGGGTGGAGAAGCGGCCACACTCTGTGACACGGAGCAGACCAAGTGCCCAGGACAGCCTTGTGGACAGTGAACGTTTCATTAAGTTTAGGTCTCTCCCCACCTGCCCCACCTTCTTTCTGGATTTGATGGCAGAAAACCTCACCCTAGTAAGTGCCTTGGCCGACCTCAAGGGTCCTGAAAGCCTTACTTGGAGAAGTGCTCTTCCAAATCCCTCCTGCTTTGAATTGACTTAGGGAGAACTCAGGCTGGACCCACTCTCCTTACATGTGGGAGGTGACTCACCAGGAGCTCACAGATGTGCAGTGCTGTGTCGTCTTGGAGAGGAAAGGCAAGGAGGAGACCAGCATCGTGAAGGGCTCACTGCGGTCAACACGTGATGTCTTCACATTCGTTTACATCTTGTCACATACATGTGTATTTATCATATGTGAAGCGTCAAGCTTTGAGTATCCACCACGATGGTAGTGGTTATTTGGCTTTTTGGCTAGTCCCACATCTAAGTTGTGATGGATAGATGGATCCCAGCAGATCCCCCAGGTCTGGGTATGACTTCATTTTACAAATGCTGACCTCAACATATTCTTAAACAACCCCCTGATAAGTTTGTTTGCTTTTGTTTGTCTTTGCTTTTATCTTTATTTTTTTCTTCTGGTTTTATTGAGATATAGTTGACATACAGCACTGTGTAAGTTTCCGGTGTGCAACATCATGAGTTGACGTATACACGTCATGAAACGATGACCAGAGTAAGTTGAGTGTGTGAACATCATCATCTCATATAGATACAAAGTCAAAGAGATAGAAAAAATATATTCTTCCTTGTGATGAGAACTCTTAGGATTTACTCTTAACAACTTTCATATATAAAATACAGCAGTGTTCATTATATTTACCATGTTGTACATTACATCCTGACAACTTATTTGTCTCATAAGTGGCCTGATAATTTTTTAGGGCGATACTGACCAAGGTTTATTCTGATCAATGAAGGTTATATTCGGAAAGTTGTATAGCATCTGTCACAGTTTGCAAAGCATTCTGTCGTACAGAAAGCATTTGAGCCTTGAAATGACTCTGGGATGTAGGCGTATGAGTTACTAACTGATGATTTCCAAAGCAGGCATCCATCGCTCTCACTTCTTCCTCTGTATCCTGAGCCACATCCGTTGCCTCCTTTCCGGGCCACAGAGGATATGCCAGACTCTTCCTATGTTTAAATAAATGTCGAGAAATTAGACCCTTTATTGTTGGAAATAAGATGGCTTCCCATACATCTGACTTTTTTTATTTACCCCCGGCTATAATACTGGAGACGGGGAGGGGTGGAGGGGTAATTGCTTTGGGTGTAGCAAGACTGGGGAACACCTAGTTCCACACCTAGTTGTGACAGATTTCAGTGGTCGCAGCAAAATGCACGGTAGTGATGATCGACAGGCTCTTGCCTGTGAGCTCAAACCCAAACCCAAATTAAAATGATTTTAGAAAATTAAGAGAATTTTAATTATTATTCTATTCTATTCTTTTGGAAATTACTTTGATCTGAAATGTGTTTCCAGCCTGGTCTTGAAGGACTCTTACAGGTAGGTTGGCAAGGTTTTGAGCTGGTAAACATTTTAACTAGCCTGTAGAATTTCCATGCTTTCGTTTTACATTGTGAGAGGGTACAGGTCGGTGGTTTGAGTATTCCTCCTGTGTCTTGCTCTACATAATGACCACAAGGTTTTCCTTGCCTATGATTTTTTGGTAAGATATCTTCAGCCTGGCGTTATTACTTTGTCACATTCAGGCTTGCATTATATTCGATTGTGCGTTGAGGAGTGACTGTGTAAATCCTATTTTATCCTGCCTAGCACGGTGTAAGTTTTTTAATGGCTGGCATGGTACTGATTCACCTTTGCTACTTCTCAGAGCCCAGCTCAGTGCTTTGTACATAGTTGGAACTCAGTAAACATTTATCAGATGGACTTGCATTAGTATTTGGTAACTGTTATGTTGGCTGCATTGTTCAATGACAAATATAAAAGGAAAATATAGACTAGCAATTAAAGATATGAACTTATTGAATTTCTTTATTACCTTTATTTGATATGTACTGTTTTGCATGGACACTATTTTTTTTTTTTTTTTTTTTTTGCGGTACGCAGGCCTCTCACTGTTGTGGCCTCTCCCGTTGCGGAGCACAGGCTCTGGACACGCAGGCTCAGCGGCCATGGCGCACGGGCCCAGCCGCTCCGCGGCATGTGGGATCCTCCCGGACCGGGGCACGAACCCACGTCCCCTGCCTCAGCAGGCGGACTCTCAACCACTGTGCCACCAGGGAAGCCCATGGACGCTACTTTTATATTTCGCTATTTACCAGTGTACCGTAACACAATTATAGATGATAAATTAATTGATATTTTTAATCCAGCTTCTTACAAGAGAATTGTCTGCTATTTGTGGGCAGAGTGTGACTCCTGATACTTTTAAATGACCCAAAAAACACTTTATTTGGTGGCTTCAGATATACTTAGTCGATCTCTTGATTTCAGTACTGAACCAAACGTCCTAGAAATTCCGTGAACTGAATAGAAACCCCATGGCAAAACGTGCTTAGACATTTTCAAAAGCCAGAATTATTGTTTACTTAAGAAAAATCAGCCTTGAGAGTTTTAAATTATAATAATTAAGTCTGTGTATATGTCAACATTTTCATAGACATTACCTGAAGTTTTGTTTTTTGTACACAATAGTACCGGGAAACCCAAACATGAGTGGTTTCTCCAGAAAGATTCCGAAGGGGACACACCTTCACTTATCAACTGGCCTTCCAGGTATCTCCCGAGCTCTCGGCCTGCGTTTAGCGACTGCATCTCTGGTCCAGCTGCCTTATGTCCCGCACATCACCGAAACTAACTCTTCTTTGCCCTCTTTTTGGTGGCAGGGCTTTTAAAAGTCATGTGTTCCAAAGGGGCTGCTGGAAATTACCTTCCAATCATTTGCTTTTCTCTTTCTCCTGCCCTAATCCCTGCTAATGTCAATAGTATTTCCCTCAGCTTCTCTTTTGGAAAATCTTTTGGCTACACCTCTGGCTTTTTCTCCTTTCTCACAGTCACGTGCTGCCAGAAAGGGGCAGTAGTGACGATGTAACCAGCATCTCTGGGCTGCTCCCCTGAGCCAGGCTAACCGGCTAGTGTCCTATCTCGTCAGCAGCTGCCCCTGCCCCGCCCTGCCCATCCAGCCTCCTCCTCTCCGCGTTGCCTGCCCCTCAACCATCTGTTCATTTGCACAGCTACATTTAGGGCATGTGGTTTTCAAAGCAGACAAAACCCTCTCTCGTTTCATTGTTAAGGCTGGGGGCAGGGAGAGGCAGAAGGAGTTAGAATGAATAAGTCATTGGGAGGACAAAACACCCGTGTATTGAGTTTCTGACAGTCACTTTGTTCTTGGCCAAGGACAACGTTCAGATTGTCTCTGATGAGAAGGACACACATTCCGCAGGAGAACTTGAACCACGTTTCAGCCGCCTTTTGATTAACAAAGATTATAAATATGAAAACATCCCGCACTGGCTGGCCTCTGGGAAGAGTAACAACCCAGAATGCTTTCTTTCCCCTCTGAATTGTTCATAGTAACTGCCTTTTAGGTGTCTTTGATTTTTTTTTTAATGAAATATAGATAGATACCTTGCATCTTACGCTGAAAAACATGTAGGCATTTATATCAGATTTAGCAGGGTGCCTTTGTCATTTAAGGAGATAGTCCCTTCCAAAAAAAAATATCAGAAGCAGTTATCTTTGCTGAGTAATCTTGAGTAAATAAAGGTCTTACATTCCGCAAGAAATCGCTTTTCCCACTTCAAAAGCATTTCTTTATTTTTTAAAGATTATCCCCAGGAAGGAATCCATTCCTAAGCGGTCGGAATGGTTTCTTCTTCCTCACTATGTGGTATTTTAAAAGAGTAAAAACAAGAACTAGTTTGCACTATTGGACATTTACTCTTTGCTAAGCACTAAACCGCGTGCTTTGCAGACATCACATTATTTCCATTTAAAAGGTAAAGCAGCTGGGGCAGGTAGGTTACCTGAGACCATACAGCTGGAACTGGCTGAGTCAGGCTTTGAAAAGAGGTCTCCTGGGACCCACAGCCAGCGCTCTTGGCTACAGTCATAAGAAAATGTTGGTAGCTTGAAATGGATTTCAGTTTTGCTCTCAGATATTTAAATAGCTCTAGAAACAACCAAAGCGCTCCCTTTTTAGATTAGTTTTCAACTGAGGGCCTAATGGCAATTCCAGAGGGGAGAAAATGTTCAGTGCCTTAATTCTTTCAACAAATATCTTTTTTTTTCTACCGTTCTTCTTAGCGCTCGAATTGCTAGATGTCGTGGTGTCTTAACTGGTCACACGTTTTCTGAATGATTGAATGTAGTCTGCATGGCATGAAAAAGTTTGTGACTGTTGAGTGCTTGAAAAGAGGTAATCGTCTGATGTATCTTGAGCTCAATAAAAAATAATAATAATCACGAATGCTCTGACATTTACAGGAGACAATGAAATTTTTTTTCAGTGGGAATCTACAATTTTTATTAATCACATTTATACACAAAAATAGAAGGGGCTCACAGAAATATCACTTTCAATACATATCTCATAAATGCCTACAGTTTGTGCTTTAACTTACAAGAGGGAATAGGTGCTAGGGCAAAGGGATTTAGCTAAGGTACCACAAAAAGCTTAGAACAAACGAGTGGAGAGCTAACTACTGAAAGTAGGAATTAGTCTTAATATCCACACCGGAGGTCTGCACACAACTGATCTTCAATAAATGCAAAACTACCACAAATAAAATTTTCTTAGACCTCAGACCAACAAGCACCAAGCTTTTCTGAATGTAAATATAATTTTGAGCGGTAAACAAGGTCGAACAGGAGACAATGAAATTACATATGGTCTGTAGGCTTGTAAATGCCTGGAAGCTGCCCCTGCCCCTTGCACTGGGCCTGTCCATGTGGAACATGTACCAATCCATAGCCCAGCCTCAGCGTGCCCTGGTGCATACCCGTGGTGCCTATTAATGAATCGTTCTGTGGCTTCTGTGTAGTCATCTAGTCGGAAGGCATCCATTCTCTCCCAGGATAGCATCTGACCCCTCCTAGCTTTACAGAAGGAAGGGTGAGTCTGGCATTTGGAAACTCAACTCAGACTCCTTCCTCTGGCAAACAGTAGTGGGTTTCTGACACTGACTCCACCCGCCCCCGCCCCCAAGATGCTCTTCCATCCTCTGGGCATCCCTGATCTGCACACACATGCCCTCTTCCCCTTAAGCAGTTACTGCACTTAAATCCTTTTTCTTTCTTAAAGAGTTAAAGTTAGAGAAAAACTGGTGAGAGAGGAGAGTGCTCGCAGCAGCCCTGAACTTGCCCCTGAGTCCTTAACTCAGAGGAGACACCAGCCAGTGCCAGGCCATTACCTGGCCTTTCGGTCAGAGAACTCAGCCTTCGATAGGGGCTCGGGCAAGGCAGCCAGCTCTGCACGACAGCCCATCCACGGCTACGTCCAGCCGGCAGATCCCAGTCACACCATCACGCTGGCGACCTCGGACACCCCAGAAAGCGCATCCGAGTACAGCTGGGTGGAGCCGGCCACCCAGACCGTCACAAAGCCTCCCCCCTCGAAGGTTCTAGAAGGTGAGAGAAGAGATACCCCGGTTCTCCATATTTGTGACTCAAAAGCAGAGGACGATGTGCTCTTCTCTGAAGCTCTGGAGAAAAGCAGGAAAACGCTTTTCGCTTTGGAGGATCGTGGGCCTGGGAGAAGCCGGGAAGACCCCTCTGGAACCGAGGACTCGGGTAAGCCTGCTGCTAGCGCAGTCACCTCGGAACCTCAGAAGGAACCTGAAAGCCTGGCCCGCCCACCTCCAGCTCAGCAGCCCACGGAGAGGATGGGTCGAAGCGAAATGGTTGTGTATGTTCAGAGCGAGTCTGTGTCCCAAGGTCACGGGAAGGAGGCAGAGCCCACGAGGAAGCGCAGGGTCCTCACCCGCTCGCTGTCTGACTACACGGGCCCGCCTCAGCTGCAGGCTGCGAAGGCCACGGCCCCGGCTTCCAAGCGCGACCCGGAGCCGCAGACGTCCAAGGCTGAGTCGGAAGTGGGCCTGCTGGACACCAAGGTCTCCGTCACCCAGCTCTGCAATGTGTTCCTGCAGTCAGCCAGGGCCAACAAGAGACCCGAGCTGTAGGTGATGTCCACGCGTCCCCCCGATGTGTCACTTGCACGTCCTTGGCAGAGTTAATTCACTTCTCGACTTGTGTGGTGTCCTGCCTTGCGTCTTACTAGCTTAGCTCACAAGTGTGTGCAGGGCAGACCATCCAGGACATGGCTCCACGACTACCAGTCTGCTTTCGCCTACTAACGGGGAGCTCTAGAGTGTCGGGTCTCGCAATGTTCCACCTCCCGACGTGCATGGTAGAGGCATGCAGTGGGATTTGGCGGTGTTCGTGCCTTGACTCACCGAGATGCATAAACCTGTGCTTTCTTCCCTCTCTCTGTCTCCCCGTCTCCTTTCTGTCTACCTTCTCCCCACGACTATAAAAGCCATTCACGGGTCGAGGGGTCAAGCGAAGGTGCTGGCTTGCCTACCAGCGTGGAACGGGAGAGAGGGTCCCGGAAACCAAGACGCTATTTTTCTCCTGGTGAAAGTAGAAAGACTTCTGAGAGATTTAGAACTCAACCCATAACCTCAGCAGAACGAAAGGAATCAGATAGGTAGGCATGTGTCTGTCAAGTTCCCTGGTCTAGGAACTTAGAAGAAATCCTATGGGAATTTCTATCCCAGGGATGGTCCCGATACTGTTTCAGTGGGATGTGATGACTCCATAATTCTCCCATCTAAGCTATACGGGATATTTATTTGGCTCGTGTAAATGTATCTTTAAAGAATGTTGACCATGACGACACTATCACCACGTAGTTTTCAGTTGCGTTCAAATGGTAAGAAGTGAGAAACGTTATTCATTTAAGGGTATAAAATTTTTATGCCCTTGTTAAGTTAGAATCCAGATGGACCGTCCACCAGATGTTACAGTGAAAATAAGGGATTTTATATTCAGTTTATAAACGTCTACCTGCGTGTTGTCTGTGAGTTTTTAATCTTATCGTATGCGAATGCAGAGAAATGAAAGGGTTCGTCCAAAGGGTGATGATCAGTCGTCTTTAATGAGTCGTACCTGGTCCTGGTTTGTCTGCACAAGGTGAAACACCTAGCCGGTCTGTGTGCACACGTAGCCCACGGTGTCCATAGCTGTCCACGTGTGTCCATAGCTGTCCACGCGTGTCCACAGCTGTCCACGCGTGTCCACAGCTAGAATTGCTACCGGGGGATATTCTTTAAGAGACTTTAATTGCAGTTTTATTTTCACTTTTAATTTGATCCTTGGATCTTCCACTCCCACCAGCTAATTGTTAGTTATTATTTTTTTGCTAATGTCTTTCCCAGGTCAACTTCAAATTCAGAAATGCCAGCTGCCGAGGGCAAGTATCTGTCTTTTTCTTCTTTATCATCTCACCCAGATTAGATTTAGATAATAAGATTTTTGCTTCTGGAAAGAATGAGATGATGGAACATACTGCGTTCTTTCTGGCAGGTTTTCTTCCTGTGAATACAATAAAGCCTAGTTGAGATTTTCACACGAACTTTCCCTTAGTTCCAGGAGAGAGAGCTGAGACGTGAACCATGTTAAAACAACTGATTTGAATCGAAGAAGCAGATTTTTCTTGTTGCTTTCTTGTTACTATTTAACAATAAAGAAGAGAAGTTCCTTCCATAAAATCTCTTCTTAATTCCATAATATCTATACTTAAGTCAAATATTATAGTAGAAAATTATGGCCCAGACAGGAGCTCCGTTTGGTTAATTGCGATGGGAACTAGTACCTTTTCAGAAGCAGAAGGATAGCCTCCCCCGCCAAGGGGAAAATATTGCCTGTTGTCATTTTTAGTATATCTAAGAATTCTCACATTCAGAGGATTTCCAGGTCAGCCCTGGGAAACTTTTCACAGGCTTTCCCTACGTTTTCTAATGACATCCAGTTTTCACCTGTGACCTTTTACAGATGAAGAGAAGGTCGATGAGCGAGCCAGGCTGAGCGTTGCTGCGAAGAGGCTGCTCTTCAGGGTAAGATGTGCTGAAGGGCTGTCGGAGAAGCCGTCACCTCTGTGGGCGGCCCCGCGGCCAGCCTGCTGCCTGCGCCGGCCCTGGGCCCACCTGCGCTTCTCTCCTCCGGTGTGGCTGGTGTGTGCACTGCTGATGCCGATGCTGCCTCTCGGGGTGCCCCTCCTCTAGGTCCTGCAGGGAGACAGAGCCGCGGCGTTCTGCAGCCCCGACTCCCTTTCCCCCAACTTATCAGGATTCACACTGTTTCCAATCTTAGGAAATGGAAAAGTCATTTGACGAGAAGAACGTCCCGAAGCGCCGCTCCAGGAATGCAGCCGTAGAGCAGGGGCTGCGGCGTCTGCAGGACCGATCCCACACGCAGCCTGTCACCACCGAGGAGGTGGTCATGGCAGCCACGTAAGTGCCCCCGGGGTCTCTGGGCCTTGGCTGTAAGGTCTTCTTTTTAAAGAAAGATTTAAAGACTTTTAAAATGAGGAGGTCGGAAGACGGTTCAGTTAGAAGCCACGGAGAAGTAGATGTTCAGGGATTTTCCTTGCTCCGGTGTCTCTGAACTTTGTAAAGGGATGTGTTACCTATTGTATCTCCTAGAAGAACATGAAGAGGAATTTTGTTTAATTTTTTTTTTTTTTGCCTGTGCATTTTTTTTATCTCTTTGCAATGGAAAATTTAAATCAGAAGGGTAGATGGGGTAATATCATGAGCCTTCATGTCCTCGTCACTCAGTCCCTACAGCCAACAACCCCCGGCCCCCCTTGCTCTACCTGTATTCTCACCCACATGCCACTTCCTGCTGCAGTATTTTCTGGCAAACCCCAGGCATCATTTCAGCCGTAAATATTTCAGTCTGTATCTCAAAAAGATAAGGGTTCTCTTGATTTTTTTTTTAAATAATCACGAATTTTTAAAGATTAATTGGAAGTTTGATAACTTTCCAAACCGTGGGAGGTAGGTTTTGAGCATTGTCCCAATGTGTTCAGAATGAATCTCCCAAAGTAATTCATCCAGGGATTACTGCTTCCATTAAAGTGAAAACTTTTACCAGTTTTTTTAAAAATTGTTTTCCCCCCAGACACACACATATACACACCCTTCCTGAAAAAATGAAGTTCATCTCATCGAGGGCATCAACAGCCCAACTGTGAACCTGCTGTTAACTTAGCTGCCCTAACTTCCTTCACTTCTCTGTGGATTTGTGGACAAGTACATCTTGTATTCATTGGGAACTCTTAGCAAATCAGTTTTTTGTTTTTGTTTTTAATATTTGAGCGGCTATTGTAAAATAAGAAGCAACTACCCCTGGGAGCAAAACAGTAAATATAAGCAAAAATTATCCCCTTGTCAGACTTGCTGAATGTACTTTGATGTGCTTATAGGTTATACGAGGACCCTGACTCTTTAAAAATAGCTTAGGACAACATTGTAAAACACGGACACAACCTACTGCTTTGCTGGTGGTTGGTTAATACTAGCTTTCTTGAAAGTTTTGTTTTTTTTTTTTAAACCGGGAACTTATTCTAAATATTCTAAATCCTTTCCAAGCTCTGAAAACCTATTCTTACTCCACTGACTTTGGTCACCTCTGTCTCTTATTTCCTAAGTTTGTAATTGCTTTTCAAGTTCTTTTGTGATTTTTCCCTAAGAAATGAGCAAAGGATTTTGTTCCAATATTTTTTGATTTAATGTTTCTGAATTGAAAACTACACCTTCCTTAATGCTTCTTTTCTTCTCTCTCCTTATGAATGTTCCATCTTTGGCAATTGCTTTTAAAGCGAACCTACCCCTGCTTCGTGCTCTGTGGCCACCCACCCTGTAATGACAAGACATCCTAGTCCCACTGTAGCTAAGAGCCCCGGGCAGCCTGCCAGGTACTGGACAGAAGTAGCTGCATGTCGCACTGAGAGCAGAGGTGCATCTTCAGGTCTTCAATGCCTGTCATTTGTTTGACAAACAAGGAGTTGTCCCAGGGAACGTGGGGCATTTTGGTTTGTCACCCTGGGGACTTCACGTCGGCCTGTATATGACAGCATTTCATCCACGGGCTTTCATTATGTCTTGGAACTCGGATCCCACTAACCCACTTATCCGTTTGTTTTGTTTGTTTTTCATAACCCTGGTCATCCCTAAAAAGTTTCATTCTTCATCTAAAACACTAGCACTTACTAAAGATTAACAGAAAAATAGGACGTTAACCTGAATGTTGAAAGTCTGATAATACCTAGGTTTTTTTTAAACACTTCTAGACATAAATACATGTTTAAAAACAATCCTACCTGTTTCTAATGGATAGAGAGACAATGCCGTTATATTTGGGGATTGGGACAGTAACAGTTTATAGTGTCTGAACTTAGATGTTTTACTGTTTTACTGTTATGTTTTCAATGGTGGTGTTTTAAAATGATGTCCTTAAGGCATGTAAATATCCCCTCCGTTTTACTATTATGGGCCAAATGCAAAGGCTAAAGCTAAAATTAAAAGAAGGAAAATGACAGTGCAGAAGTAGAGCTGGCCTCGTCCAGAAGGGGGGCTCTCTTTGGGGAAGCGGGTTGCCATCATTCCTAGTTCTTTGCTGGACCTCAGGAAAGATGCCAAGACTCAGGTCCCCTTACTCCCATCCTCACTGTGCCCTGGAAAACTGACACTGCTCTCGCCTGGGACAACTTGTGAGGCGCTGGTTAATCAGAGTCGAGGCAGAATATATTTTTCACTGGATTTAGAATTAGATTTTCCAGTGGCAGAAGGGACATTGTCTTAGACCTTCAAAGATGAACTGACCCGGTAACTAGAAGCCTTCTCCTCTACCTGGAAGTGGGAGGGATTTATCAGCCCCGACATTTCCTTCACTTTGCAAGTTACCTGGAATTTCAGATTTAACAACCTTTCAGGAAACAGGTAGAAACCCATGAGAGAAAATACTAGACTAAAAAGAGGGAGAGAATCTTTACAATTAAGCTATTTGTGTTTAGCAAGTGAAACTCAAAACCCTGCATTGTAGATAGCGCTGTTGATAGAATGACTGCGTTGTTTCCTAATTATTTAAGATGTAAAGACCACCTGCAGAACCACACCTTTAGATAATGTCTAAATATGCCATAGGTAATGTCTGCGGACTCCCTTTAGCCGTATTTATTGTTGATACTAACAGTACAGCTCAGCTCTCCCAAGATAAGGTATACCAAGGCGACTTTAATTCCTTAAATAGGCAATTCAATTTTTAGAAACAATTGAGAGCTGAAAATCTGCTCTGTGTGATATTGACCATGCGAGGGTCCCCAGCCTACGCTGTCGTCTTGTTAATAGCTAACCAGCTGCCGGGAAAAATAAGCCCTTTTTCCAATTGAAGTGACACTTTGAAGAAAGTTAACAGGCAAACCTAGCAGTGGGCTTCTGTTTGTCTCCCTGTGTGTGGTTGACTTTTCCCCCCTTTCAGACTGCAGGCATCTGCTCACCAGAAGGCGTTAGCCAGAGACCAGACGAATGAGGGCAAAGATTCTGCCGAGCAAGGAGAACCTGACCTCTCCACCCTGAGCTTAGCGGAGAAGTTGGCCTTGTTTAACAAACTGTCCCAGCCGGTCTCAAAAGCGATTTCAACGCGGAACAGATTAGACGTGAGACACAGGAGGATGAATGCTCGCTATCAAACCCAGCCGGTCACGCTTGGAGAGGTGGAACAGGTGGGTGGCCTGTGATCCAGCTCCAGTTCGCACGTATGTCCTTAAAATATGGGAACACGGTGTCCCTCTGAGGTTAGCGGTATAGTTAGGGAGTCTACCTGTAAACTGTGTCACCTGTCGTTACTTGGTAATAGCTTCGTTCTTAAGGAGGATATAACCATGCCAAGGATGTATCTCTTCTCTTGTTCGCATCATGGCTGAAATCATCTGGAGTTGGGTCCCTTTCGGGGAGAAAAATAGGGCGCATGACCTGCTTTTCACCCAGATGATTTGGTTAACGAGACGCATCTGTACATCTACGTCTAGGATTGGTTTCTCACCCAGAGAAGCAGGAATACTGCCCCAAGTGTAGTGTCTCCATCCGTGACAATCCATACAGCAGTATTTACATAGGCGGTGTTTTTATTTTTTAATATTTATATATTTATTTGGCTGCACCAGGTCTGAGTTGCGGCATGCAGGTCTAGTTGCAGATCTAGTTCCCTGACCAGGGATCAACCCCCACCCCCACCCGGGCCCCCTGCATTGGGAGTGCGGAGTTCCTAACCACTGGACCGCCAGGGAGTTCCCTAGGTGGTGTTTTTAAATCAGCCTTTTCCTTTTGAACTGTGTCCTTCCAGGTGCAAAGTGGCAAGCTCAGCCCTTTCTGCCCCACTGTTAACACATCTGTGTCCACCCCGGCATCTACCGTCACCCCCATGTACGCAGGGAATCTTCGGACAAAGCCACCGCTGGATGACAGCTCCGGTGCCGCTGAGCAGAAGTTTCCTTCTTCGCTAGAAAGTTCAGACTCTCCAGTTAGAAGCATCCTGAAATCCCAGGGCTGGCAGTCTTCGGTAGAGGCTGGTGGGAGCAAAGGAATGTCGAGAGAATTTGAAGAGACAGAAAGCAAGGGAATCTTGACAGGTGGAGATGGTGGTGTTACAAAGTACGGGTCCTTCGAGGAAGCAGAGCCATCCTACCCCATGCTTAGCAGAGTCCGGGAAGGAAATGGCCATAAGGAACCCATCTATGCTGTTCCGAGAAAGGGAAGCCTGGAGCTCGCCCATCCTCCCGCGGCTCAGTTCGGTGATGAACCGAAGGAATTTTCCACTGCACAAAGCACCGCACAGGGGAGCCCGGACTGGAAGGACAGGCAGCTCTTTGAAGAGAAGGTGGACGTGGAGAATGTCACGAAGAGGAAGTTTTCGCTGAAAGGTAGCTTACCGCTTACTGCTCCTTTCCTTCCTGCTTGGCGGGTCGCATGTGTTTGGGATTGTTTTTAACTGAATTATGAAGGCAGTTGACAACTAAGTGTTAAGTGTTGATTGAAAGTCTAGTGCGAATCGTACCCTCCTCTTGGACCCGACTTGTTTGGCGGGCTCATCAACGTTTCTGCCATAAAAATACCTGAAGCGCTTCCCCACATCTTGATAAGGGCTTTTGATGACTTTCGTCACGTTAACTGACACGACAGCCTTGTGAACCCCTAGCTCTTTTGGCCCCTTTTAGAAATTGGTGACCCCAGAGGTCCCGGGCTGGGTGAGCATATAGGGGATAGGGCTGGAACCCAGTCTCTGGGTTTCAGGTTCTCTTCCTAGATCCTTCTCGTGCAGACTGGCAAGCCGTGCTGCGTGGGACTGTAATTCTCTTTCTGCATTTCCATAAAATGATAGCGTGTCAGTTATAATAGTGGCTTTGCTTTGGGAGTATGACCCATGTGAAATGTCAAAGTATTGTCTTGGAGGCGTAGAAACATTCTGCAGCGTGCAGTCCAAACCAACTTCCTGTGTGCCGCACGCAGGAAAAGACCAGTTGTCACAAAAGAAGTCGCTGGGTGGAGTCATCCACTGGGAAGTTTGGTTTTCTCAGGGACTAGAGCATGCCCCAGATTTGCATAAATCCAAGTGGATTGGGTAGCCTGCCATGTGCCCACGGATTGAACTCCAAGTGCGGGTCATCCGGGGTCGGGGTCGGGGTGAAGGGCTCGAAGAATGCTTGCGCAGGGGAGTAAGTGCTGACAGGGCTCCGTTGCTTCCCAGCGGCAGAGTTCATGGATCCCACTGCTGAGCAGACGGGCACAGCTGCTGGGAGACCGGTCGCTCAGACTGCAACCCCCGTGTCCTGGAAGCAGCAAGATCCCTCTGAACAGCCGCAGGAGAAGCGCTGTCGGAGTCCGTGTGCAATGTTTGCTGCTGAAGAGATCAAAGCACCAGCGGCGGAGGGCATCCTCGACTCTCCCAGCAAAACCATGTCCATTAAAGAAAGGTAACGAGATTTAATGATTGAGAAGGAACTCTACTGGTGGGAGGGCGTCGTACAACTTACTTTTAGAAAAAGATCTGAGGAATGGGCAAAGAGAGAAACTCATGAATCCAGCTACCAGAGGGACTGTGCGCTCAGGGCATCTGAGAGGAAACCGCGTTTATCCCCATGCCTGGTTTCCTGACGCTGGGAGATGCTGCTTCAAGACTCAGACGAGGAGACAAACAGAAACAGGCTTTTGCCTGCTTCTTTTGTTGGTGCTTCTGTTTTCTTTTTTCATACTCGGTTCTCTGACCAGCCGGTGACGGGAGCAGAGATCTGGGCTCTTTCCCTTTCAGATACACAGGGCTTGAAATTGAACGTGTCCACTGCTTGTGACTGTTTGTCAGTGTAAATTATATGTGGAGGGAATGGATACAAATTAACATTTAGGACAGAAATCCTCGGGATTAGAATCTGAGTTTTGTTTATTTCACAGAAGGTAAAATGGATGAGTCTTCTGCACTGCATTTAGACATTTCCTATCAGGTAATAGCTATGAAAGACTACATTTGAGGATTAAGTAACACTGAACGCTCCTTTCATTCAAAGAAGTCACGGAGGGTTCAGAGGAGATAAAGGGGACAGATACAAAGAATCGGAGTGAAATATTTGGGGTTGTATTTTCTGTGTCAGCCTTTAGCGGAGGATGTGAGCGACAGGAGGACTGGGTCCGGAATGTTCTCGTGAATTTCCCAATTTGATTGGCAGAAGTATGGTTCTGGCCACGCTGATCCCTCCTTAGCACCTCCACTGCTCAGGAGTTTTCTTGCTCTGAGCGGCACTGACCAGACTGAGGAGGCGTGGGTGTTGGGGCCAAAGGGGTGGAGCTAAATACAGGGAGTGACACTTGGATCAGGGGAGCAGTTTGGCCCATTCTGGAATGAAGTCCTCTCCACAGAAACTGGCTCAAAGAGGGTTTGATCCCAGATACCTCACTTTTTTTTTTAAATTGAAGTATAGTTGATTTACAATGTTGTGTTAGTTTTAGGTGTACAGCAAAGTGATTCAGTTACATGTTCATTTTTTTCAGATTCTTTTCCATTATAGGTTATTATAAGATGTAGAATATAGTTCCCTGTGCTATACAGTAGGGTTTGTTTATCTCATATATAGTGGTGTGTATATGTTAATCCCATACTTCTAATTTATCCCTCCCCCCCACTTTTCCCCTTTGATAACCATAAGTTTGTTTTCTATGAGTCTGTTTTGTAAATAAGCTCATTTGTATTATTTTTTAGGTTCCACGTATAAGTGACATCATATAATATGTGTCTTTCTCTGTCTGACCTACTTCACTTAGTATGATAATGTCTAGCCGCAACCATGTTGCTGCAAATGGCGTTATTTCATTCTTGTTCGTGGCTGAGTAATATTCCACTGTGTATATGTGCCACATCTTCTTCATCCATTCCTCTGTCGATGGACACTTAGGTTGTTTCCATGTCTTGGCTACTGTGAATACTGCTGCTGTGAACATAGGGGTGCATGGATCTTTTCGAATTATAGTTTTCTCTGGATATATGCCCAGGAGTGGGATTGCAGGATCATATGGTAGTTCTATTTTTAGTTTTTTGAGGAGCCTCCATGCTGTCCTCCCTAGTGGCTGCAGCAGTTTACGTTCCCACCAACAGCGTAGGAGGGTTTCCTTTTCTTCTCCACACCCTCCAGAGACCCAACTATTGATAACTGGTTAGGTGAGAAGGACGAGGTACCATTTAAGGGAAATAATGGTAAGTATCCACTTATACACAAGTTCTGATGCTTTACCCATCAGAAAACATCCTTGGGGTAAAATTCCAGTAGAAAATAATAATATACCCCTTCTCTCAAAGGCTTTTAAAGAGATTCCCCCATCTTGGGGTATATTCTGTCTGTTAGACAAAAAACTTCATCAGATGTCCTATCTGCTATGCAGTCATTCTTGGCTCACTTGCCTGTTTCTAGTGAATTTTAGTTTCTCTCTTTCTGAAAACAGTTTTAATCCTGCTGTAAAATTGTAATTTTTAAAGAACGCGAGATGCGGTAAAGGTGCATCTCCCTAACCCGGGCTTTGTAGATGTCTGAGGAGATGAAGGGTGGCTGTAAGGTTGCTGTGAGCTGCCTGGAGGGGTGTTCAAAGCCGACTGCGTACACACGGACCTCCTGGCTGGTGGGAGGTAGCGCTTCTCACAGATCCAACAGGCTGCTGGTCCCATCCTGTCCAGAAGCATGATCGTGAGAATGCTTCTTAAATTTTCAGCTATTCAGTTTAATTGTCAAACTGTACATTTAACAAAGGAGGAGGGACACTTTATTTAGCATTTATGTTTGTAATAAATTACGCCAAAACAAAATATATTGCCAGAGATCTTACCCCCCCCCCCCTTATGTTGATGGTTCTTTTATTTGTACTTTGCTAAAGCTATATAACTTTACGGTCCATATGCGATAGCTTTTCCCCAAGGGCGGGGGTCTCTATTACTCCCTTCTGTTAAAATAAGATAATGACGCTTGACCATTAAAAATAAGTACTCTCTTCTTATATTCATTTGGGCTTTCCTTTTCTGAGATGACATATAAAACAGAACTTTTAAACCTTATTCTAATTCCTCTGACCGCCTCATTTCGCGGAAGGAGAGGTTGAATTCCAGTGGCCTCTGGGGCCACGTGGCCAATAGGACCACCCCCAGGGGCTGGTCGTCAACTCTTCCCCTCAGTACACGTGACAAGGCTGCCGTGTGTTCAGGTCAGCGTTTCAGCAACGGACGTGTGTTCTCACGGGGGGACATCGGTTAGAGGGCAGAAATTCTAACTGGACAGCAGTGCTCGGAAGAGTACACCCTCCTCCTGTACTAATTTTCTCAACTCACGTGTTCTTGGCATCACTTGTTTCAAATTTCACTTTCATGTTTCAGACTCTTCGGAAGTAGTGACGGGACTTTGTCAATTTCCTTCATCGTTTCTTCTAAGCAGCTACAGCCTGAGGATGTGGTTCTGCCTTCCTTGATCTTGTGCGTCTGTCTCTTTCCTGCTCAGGACTTGAGCATCTTAAGTCCTCCGTACCGAGGACCACCGAGGCTCCTAGGCTGCCCAAGGCATTTCCCCTGTGTGACCTTATTGAGGGCTGAAGACAGCCCTTCGAAGGAGGCAATACTATCCCCATTTCGTAGATATAAACTAAGACTTACGAAAGGGTAGCAACTGAGAAATTAGAGGAAATCCTCCATACCTTCCTATTTTAGAACATGTTTGACGGTCGGGGAAACATATGTGAAAGGTCCTTTTCTTTCTTCATCTTTTCCGACATCTCGAGCGTCAAGTTTGGATCATAACTAATATCAAGTTAAGGATATATCTTGCTTTTCCCATTGGATTAATAAAACCACTGTTTCATAACTGCCTACGTGGTTTGGGTTTAAATTGTCCCTTGTGGGGCACGTCTTTGAAAACCATGGTAAATCGAATATATTTTGTGTTATTTAGGGATAAAACCTTTGACACCTCTTTAGAAGTTTATCAGGCCTTTAGAAATCTTTTTTCCACCGTTACTGAAACAACTGCTCTGTGTTTTCATTTTCGGGGGGAGAAGATGACTAAAAAAGGCAGAAGAGCCGTCCTTCCACCGGGAAACTGATGGAGCGTAAGGATGTATTGAACTCCCAGGAATGTTGAAGAGGCCGCCCATGCCTCTGGCTGAGCCTGCAGACTCCTGCCTTATAGGGCCTGGCTGGGGTCCCCCTGTGTTGCCCGCGAGCCCCACCTTCCACCCAGTCAGACTCGAGGTTCTTACCTTGCGGCCCAGAGATTTCAGACCCTGGAGGGCCCCAGATTTGTGTTGGCATTACGGACAGAGGTGTCTTTCCTTTGCTGCCTCCTTTTCTGATCTTTGATTTGACCTCATATAAAAGACATATTAGTTCACTCCTCCAGCCTATAAACCAGCCAAGGCCAAGATCTGATCTAAGGACCAACCCGTGCTGTTCAGCCTTATCTGTGTGGTGTCTGTGATTCTCTGAAATGAGGGGGCCTTTTTAAAGGAGGGAGGAGAAAAAAGTACTGCATCTTAGAGGCACTCAGTTTGCCGGGCCCGTACCTGACCCAGCCCTGGCTGCCGTGAGCCTGCAAAACTTGTTGCCATCGAGCAGGGCTGTCAGAGCACTAATGCTGAAACAGCCCGCCTCAGGCCAGTATTCCCTGCTGGGAAAGCAGGGGCTGTGGCTGGAGGGAGAGCCGTTTCCCCAGTGGCCTGGCAAGCACCCATCATGGTGGCCCCGGCCAGGCCTTGGGGTGAATAACTCACGGGTTCTCAGCCTCAGACTAAGCAGATGCCCAGGCTCTCAACATCCCAGCCCTGCAAATAGCACTTGGACTTGGCGGACGTTAAAAGTGCTGACAGCTGTTTGAGTTGCATAGGCAGTAATTTATGGTATGTGCAGGACCAGACGCTTGCCCCCCGACCCACCCCAGCCCTCTGCAGTGCACGGTGGTCTGTGGGGACTCAGGAGCGTCATGAGATTGCAGGAGAGAAGGCACCCGCCCTCCTCAGCTTGTTCAACACCAGGTCGGAAATCTAAGCGGACAGGAATAATACATGTATGTTTCAGTGCGTGTTACTTGTTTTCCGTCACTTGCACTCTGCAGGCTCCGGCTGGGCCTAATACCAGGTGAGCTCAACTGAAGCACCGCTTCTTCCATATTATTTTGGTTACTCTGTAGTCTCTGCAAGTTCCTGGGGATGACCCTGCCAGCGTATCTAATAGCAAGATTCCAGGCTCTCGGAATGGAGGAATTCTTTGAAGGCTATCCCAAGAGAGGGGGGAAATATATAAAAAAGCTAGAATTACAGTGCAGTTCCTAACACATGAGAGCGAAAACGTGCCTGGTCAGCTTCCACACAACTGGTGAAACAAGCCAGGATGTGCCGGGATTGGAACCAGAGCTCCCTGCCTCAGTGACATGCAGGGTGACCTGGGTCAGTGACATCCTTGGCCTTGTGTGTGCACCCATGTCTCATTCGGAGCAACAATATCCAGTTTCTTAGAGGTTGCTGAGCAGATCAGCAGAGTGGGTACGCGGTGGGCTACAAAGTGGTTACAGATCCATACTTTGCCTTTTTCTAAATCAGTTTTCCATTCCTCCGTGCAGCCACCAGGGTAACCACGTGATTATTTAGATGATGTTGGCATGGCTTCAGACATTTGGGACCTTATTTTTGAGAATGCCCTTAAAGACCATAGTGCATTCTTGTTAATAAATGCAACTTCTGAGGCTGCATTTGATTTTTTTAATTTCTCTGAAATCATTTGGACTCCAATCTGATTACAAAGGTAAGGTAGCCAAGATAAATAACTACTGGTCTAGGTCAAGGGTGAAGTCAGAGCTGGTTCTGAGCGGTAAGGAGAGTATCCATGAGATGAATGTCCATGTTCACAAGATGAGGAATTGGAAATACATCTTCATTTGGGTGGTACTGGCATGCTTACATTTTGGAAGTTTCCTTTATAGACACTTTGAAAGCTCTACTGCAGCGTGCAAATACTCATGATTTCTTTTCATGATTTGATTTTATTTGATTATTTTTTCCTGTTAGAATATAACTGACTCACTCAGAATAATTGGAGGAAAGATAAATCTTAGTCCTTACATAGTCTGACATTTAGATGGAAACCCTTAAAGGAAATTAGAATCTGTTTTTCAAGTACATGAACCAGCCCTTGTAGATGCAGAGTATTGCCAAGCATCATAGATTATAGACTTTGGGGCTAACTGAGAGCAAGTAGGGTCTTAGATATAAGATTCCAGTGTGGACTTTTTCCCTCACCATCAAGCCATTGTCTGACACCAGCTGGGTGTCCTACAGCTCCACCCAGTTCTGCTGCTGTCTACCCGGAGTGGCAAGTCCAGACTGTCACCTGTGCTTCTGACCTACCAACCGGCTACAGACTGGAGGTTCCAACAGCCTTCTCCTTGCACTCAATTACTTTGCTAGAGTGGCTCACAGGACTCAGAGAAATATATTTATTTACTAGACTTCAAGTTTATTATCAAAGAAGGTAACTGAGGCACAGGCAGATAGAAGAGATGCACAGGCGAGGTGCCCTCACGAGGTGCACCACCCTCCCCAAACCTCCGCCTGTCTGCCATCCCAAGAACTCTTGGAACCCTGTCCTTTTGGCTTTTTTATGGAGGCTTCATTACATAGGCCTGATTGAGTTGAATCACCAATGGCCAATGATGTAGTTAATCTCCAGCCCCTTCCTCCTCCCTGGAGGTCAGCAGGGGGGCGACTGAAAGTTCCAACCCTCTGATCACAGGGTTGGTTCTCCTGGCAACAAGCCCACACTTAGATACTTCCAAAAGTCACCTCATCCACATAAGATAGCATTACCACTCTCATCATTCAGGAAATTCCAGAAGTCGTAGGAGCTCTGTGCCAGGAAAGGGGGCAAAGACCAAGTATATATTTATTATAAATCACAATATCACAGGTAAATGAGGCGGCGTTATACCAGCTTTGTGGAGTGAACATTGGGTCTTATCTGCTGTCACATAGCAGGAGAGAAGGGAAGGAAAAGGAAGAGGTCGGGAAAGGGGAGAGGTCCAGAGTTTGAAGCCCTTGCCCCCCTTGAACTCCTTGGGGAGTTCTTTATAGCTTGCTTTCCATTATTTGACTGAGCGAATCCAAATATACAGTATGATCCTGTATGAATTTGTAGATGTACATGGAGTCACATTTACTGCAAAATCTGTTTTCTTATTTGCTTAGCTAAACTTTTATTGTGGAGTATGATATATTTCATCCCATCTCCAATTCAAATATTTAATGGAGTCAGGACACTCGGTAGAAGGGCCCTTAGAAACCATCTAGTTCAGTTCCCACTGTGACCAGTAAGGAACGGAGACCAGGTTATTTGACAGGAGTTAACAGCCAAATGAGCATTGATGTGTTGCTTAAAATACACTCTTTACGGACACGCATTAATGAATGTTTAAAAGACCTAGCCCAGCAGACTCACCATAAGGGAAAGGAGTCCAGTCATTGTTTTCCCTAATGTTTAAATTGTTTGAGCATCAGCTCAAATGAGTTTAATGATCACCACTTTTGTGCCTTTTACCTTTCCTGGGTTTGTCCAACTTAAATGCCCGAGACTGAAAGAGCCTCATGTCCGTGAGAATAGCCTTTCATAGATTTTAACATCCAAGCAGCTTTTTATCAAGTCACACCATAGTTGAACTAAAGTAGGTTAGGTAAAAACCTCAGTTAATTAGATTCTGTTTTTGTATATAGCCTTCCCCTGAGGAAAGTTGAAATGATAATTTTTAAAATGGGTTTCTAGAGAAGTTTCTGTATTAAGAAGGCAGATTGGAAAGACCAAGTTCATTTGGAAGAAAAGAACAGGACTTAGAATACAGGACATCTTAACATCGTCTTTTACCTGTAATTAAAACATGTGATATTCAGAGATTGTCAATAGCTTTAAATTTTTAAACCCATTTCTGCTATCCAGCTTTAGTCATTAAATGTTAATTCATCAAGTGATCAGAAGGGATCGCTCGAAGACATTTTTCTCTGGGGACGTTTACTTTTATTTTCCTTCCTGCTCTCAGCCCAAAGGCAAGGAAAAAAACAGAGATATTCCTTTGGTAGAATGATGTTGCCTCTTTTATCTGGGAAATTCAGTTTTCAGCTTTGCATTTCAATCCGATTTTAAGTTTGTTGGGGCCATCTTAGAAAATATAATAATCTACATGATATAGTCATCTGTACTATTTTTCCAGACAGACTTTCTTCAGAATAAGTGACATTCAGAATGATTCAAATTAGGCAGCTGTGGTCATTTCTTGGGCAAAGACTTCTGGGTGACTTAAACTGTGGTCCTGTTACCAGGAAGGGCTGGTGCTGAACTCTTTTTGGCCGGCGTGTCTTCCCCTTAGATTAGCACTGTTGAAGAAAAGTGGTGAGGAAGACTGGAGAAACAGACTTAACAGGAAGCAGGAGTATGGCAAAGCGTCCGTCACCAGCAGCCTGCACATCGAAGAAACGGGACAGTCGCTCAAGAAGAAGGTAACGTTGTCCGTGCACGGGAAAAGCATTCTAACTAACATCACGCTTGGACGTGCACCCACCAGGCGAGCATGCATAACTTAACTGGTTACTACCCCGGGAAGCATAGCACTCTCTTACCACGAGGGTCCACACTTAAAGTCTGTCCCACAGAGGCTTCAGTTGATCACCAGGTAAAGTCCTGAGATGTTCTAGAACTGTGAACAGCACCACGTACCTAATACATCAGCAGGCAAGTTCCTAAATTTGGAAGTGTGCACTTTTACTTTGGTTTCAGACCTTCTTAAATGAAGTCTGACTTTACAATGTTATTAAAGTCTTTAGAATGAAAAACAGTCATTGACCGCTAACCGTTTCTAAGTTGCATATAAAATATGGGCTTGAATGTCCTATGCCGAGGTTGAAAACGGGAGTATACAAGAGAAGGACATGATTGTGGTCGGTGAGGACTTATTTCATAATTGAAGACGTGTTTCATGATGAGCAGGTAAGCCTTTTATTGAGAAGGTACGGCAAAGTATGTTACAAGTTTCGAGAAAAGTAATACACTGTTGTTGATACGGGCAAGCATTTCTTCATAGGCAAATGTAATTGCTAAATTACTAGTAATGATGACCAGCTTTGACCAGTCAGTGCACACTTTGAAAGCGGACGGTGACTTGCCCACTGCACGGCCCTGTGATTGCCAATGCACCTGCTGGCTGGGGGCAAAGTAGACGCTGTAACACACCCCCACTGGCCAACTTCTAGGATCAAAAGTCTTCAAACAAAAAGGAAAACAAAATACTTAAAACCAGATGATCACCTGGACCCCTTCTAATCTAAAACAATTTAATGCGCATCCGTGGAACGTGACCTTCAGGCGTTCAGAAACTTACATTAAAAGGAGGTGTGTCCACAGGGCTGCGAGGAGAGAGTTCTGACACTGTTTCCTGTGGCACCTCTGTGTTTTCATAGGTTAAACTGAAACAGCAATCTGAATTCTCTTTTTTGAGACAGACGTGACATTAAAGATAATGACTAAAGACAGTTAAAGCTCAGCCATTTGTAAAGTTCTCAAATCTAATTGGATATTACAGCACCTATGTAGGAAATTTGGATTTCCAGAATGAGACCCGGAAGTGAAAGAAAACTCTGTCCCTCAAATCATTGATCCCCATTGCCCACAAACTTTATTTAAAAACTTGATTTGAAATCATTGGTTCACACATAACTTTAGCGCTTCATTCTTGGTCATGTCGAAAGATGCAAAGAAACCTTCCCTAGCAGGTCCCGCACGGCACGGTGAAAAGTAAAGCTACAAAACACAAAGCCAGGTAGAGCACTCGTGAATAGTGGAATCGATTTCAGCGCTCTGCCCACTTTGGAGACAGAGATCATCCGAGGCTGGGTAACCCGAGGCTGGGAGTAGCGGGTGAGAACAGAATGGCCTTAACACTAGGCGGAGGTTCTCAGGAGGCGAGAGATGGGAGGAGGTGACTGCGGTTGCCCCTGGCTTGAGTGGGAAGTGGTGTCTTGGGCTCACAGACGCGGCGGGTTCTGCACCAGCAGTGAACTCACTGGCGCTCTCCTGCTGAGTGACCTAGTTCACTTCGGCCCAAGACAATAAGCTCTTTGAAGTTAAAATAAGCCCACCTATTTTCAGTTTTTGTAGCAGGCATTGGGAAATCGCAAGCTCTGTTGAGGTCGGGTGGTTTTCCCATGGCCTCTGATAAGCCCTTAGCTTCATGTCTTCCCAAGGGCAGGCCGTGTATTTCAGCCACGCCTTCGCCAGCTCAGATGAAGCAGGAGAGCTGCCGTGAACCTGATCTGCCTTAAGACAGTCCCCCGGGGCAGCTGGTGGCAGGGGGAGGTGCTTGAGACATGGCCAGGGCTTGCTGGGTGTCCAGACGCTTCTCTGGAGAAGGAAGGACATTCATGACACGTGCTCCATGCAGATGGGAGCTTGCTGCCTGGGCTGGAGCTAGACTTGCTAGGGGCACAGGCCCTGGAACCTTCCATCTTTTGCACCAAGGGACAAGGGACTAGATTTACAGTCAGCTCATCACTTCCTGCACAGTTTCTGAGTTCATCAAATGCACATATTCGTGGTTACGAAACATTTTACCCTTTGGCCTCCTCGAGCTTTTGCGTGCAGTGAGCAGGGTCCCACGAGTTACAGCCTGTGGAGAAGCAGAGGAAGCGGGAGATGGAGACCGGCCTCTATATAAATCACTTCCCCTGTGAAAATCCACGCTGTCCAGTAAAAATATAATGCGAGCCACACGAGTAATTAGAGATTGTCATGCGGCCACATTAAAAAAAATGATGTAAAGGATGCCTTGAAAATCTAAAACAGTTTTTGGTTCTGTCAAAGGGTTTGTCCCAAAACAAAACAAAGTTTCGGTGCTCTAACCCGCATCTCACCGGGGGTCCTATATGGAAGAAAATACTCTTTTGGCCCATGAATAGATTTGAGGTTAGATTTTAGGTTAGTTAGAGTTTTCCTTTCCCTTCTGAAAGATCAGTCATGTCTCAAGAGCTGATGTCACTTAACATCAGTTCCTTGCTTTCTAAATTTATCCCCCCGAAATCAGGACTGACGATTTGGAGCTTAACAGTGCTAATCGTTTACCTGGCGGACGCTGTCGTTTCCTACGACAAACAGCTTGGGTTTTCTCTCTCTCGCCGCCCCTCTTCCCTTCCTCCTGTTCGTGGTTTAGGGCATTGCTAACCTGACTTACACATTTTTGCCCTTGTAGTGTATAGAATTAGTTCTAAAGATGGCAAAGCCCATTGGTTTGTAGGTACGGCCAGGCTTGCAGTGCAGGGAATGTGTCCACTGGAGCATGATATGTGGACAGCTTCCTTCAGAGTAACTCATCCCATCCCAAGAGTGAGAGAGATGAAATGAAGCCAAGCTCGAAAGAAAAGGGATTTGGCAGGAGTCTCTTTGTTTCAACTAAATTGCAGTTATGTATTTGCACCAAATCATTAGTTAAAATTCCAACCCCATTTTGGCATCTTCAGTATTTAAGGCAGAGACGTGACTCCTGTTCCCTTGGGTCAAGATAATCATCGTGTTTCAGACTTCTTCAGGAAATAAAAACCCTGTGTAGAGTTTGTGGTTACAGCCCCGAGTCCACATCTGAGTCACAGACCAGGATTTGATAATCTGGCTGTGCTTCCATCAGCGTGTCAGGTCAGTGAATCAAGCTAAGGTCTGTGCTGTCCCCAGAACAAGTCCTTGAAAATTCTAGGAAGATCAGTCCGCCACATTCGTGTCCTGATTGGCTGTGTCATTGAAATTCGAAATCACAATTCAAGAGCGTGAAGTCAGTTGAAGGAACGAGGCTAAGAGGGCAAGGAAGGCTGTTGGTATGACCCCCAAGTTAAAGATTATTATCCCACTGACGAGTGATGAGTTCGCTTGGTGTTTGTGCCACCCGATCGTGTGGGCATGTGCATGCTTTTCCTGGAACCCAGCACAGAGTTCTCGAGGATGATTGTGACACCATAGCCCGACCCTGCCCTTCCAGCCCTCTGCAGCGTCTCCTGTTTGTTTTAACCTGTAGGAAGAAGGAGCATTGAGAGATGATAATGCCGTTTCTAATCTGCTCTGGGTAAGCCTGACTCTCGCATAGATCTCCTCGCCACGTGTAACTCTCATTCGCGATGGTTCCCCTTGGTGCCCCTCTCTGTTTGGTTTTCTTATCCCGAGGCAAGATGCCACCTTGATCCAGAGTGGAGCGCTATCCTGTTTCCTGAAATTTTGTTTCAACCGTAGAATGAAAAAACTTGAAAGACGTTAAAGAAGATATTTTATATTCGATGTTAAAACGGTCCATGGAAGTCAGGGTTCCCCTGTATGGCACGGAATATCTTCCGTAAACGGCAGTAATCTTGCCAGTAACTCAATTACTGCACAGAGCTGACTTGGGTCTATTTACTGTGCTTGTGTGGGGATTTCTGTTAGCATTCTAAAAAACTAAACAAGTAGGACGGACTCTTTTGGGAAGCGAATTGAAATTGCAATGAGTAAATTAACTTTCTGTGAGAGAAATCCTTGTTTTTGTCCCTCCCCCTTCCCCACCCCGCTGTGATAAATCTTCTCTTTCCACCTCTAACCCTCTTGCTTTGCTCTATAGGAACCTGTGTATGCTTCTACTTATTCTCCTGCTATACCTGCTGCCCATAAATACCTGTCTTTTGTATCTATTAATCAGGTGAGGAATTGCCTACACGTATGAAGCCTCATTGCAATTTCTGAGCAGCAGGGAGAAACTTGTTTCATTTGGGGAAGTAACTCCTGCTGCATTTCTCTGTGTGTGTGTGTGTGTGTGTGTGTGTGTGTGCGTGCGTGCGTGTGTGTGCGCGCGCGCGCACACAGATGTAATTGCTACTTCATATATTTAGGGTCAGTCACCCACATCTCAGCTTTCGCTCAGACCCCTAGGGAGACCTATGGTGTTAATTCATCTCATAGTCACGTAACTGGTTGAAGAGGAAAGTCCCCCATTTTAATCTCCAAGGTTTATATCCTAAATTGAGTCAGGAGCCCAAGAAAGGACCCCGGGGCTATCTTGATAAAGTAGGAGGAGGTGGCCCAGGTGCTTTGGGGCGTGGAAAAGACAGGATGGAAGAGGCGGTCCTGATGGGAGCTAGCTGCCATGGTGCTGTTGGCATGGCAACCACAGCCCTCCCTCCCCACTCTCCACCTCCACTGCACCCCGTCCGAACCCCGCCACAGAAGGGAGACCTAGCCTGGGCTGATATGATACATTGGTACATAATATGTGATGATGCTTAAAGCTAAAAATACCAGTGATTGTTTGTTATTCCCCTTGGAATGTCCCTGGGGTCAAAGTAGCTAGAAACAGTGGCTGCATCCCCTTTGCCGCGAGCCCCAGGTGCTAGTTGCCTTCCGTCTGTGGGACCTGGCCGGTCACTCCCCTCTTAGGGTTTCTGTCTCCTCACCAGCCCTGGGACCACGCCTCTCAGGTGGCCTCCAACTAGAAGTCTCATGACTGTTCTGTTCCTTTAGGACTAGTGGTGACCGAACAGGTCTTTGAGGGAGAGGCACAGGGTTTCAGCCAGAGGAAGGGTCTGGTGCGTCCTCCCGGCTTCATCTGGCATCTTCACAAGTAGAAACTCCCCGTTTCTCTCCCGAAGGCGGCCTTTCCCTCGCTCTTCTTAGTGCCTTTCCTCTGAAGTAAGGGATGCGGGTCTGTGGGAGCCCAGCCCTGCATTGCCAGCTGGGGTCCACCCCAAAAAAGAGGCTGAAATCTGGAGCGAACCTGCTGTTCCATCACTAAGGGGGGAAATGCCTGTTTGCTTCTAAATAAGTCATTGTGAAACTTTAAAAGAAAAGATATATTGCTCAAGTCTTTAAATATAACTTATGTATATTATATAATACACATGTCGTGTGTATATATATATATATATATATGGTATACTTTTTTTTATAGTCTTTACTTTTTAGAGCAGTTTTAGGGTCACAGCAAAATTGAGCAGGAAATGCAGAGACTCCCCCTACCCCCCCCCCCCCCCCCGCCACACAGCCTCCCCCGTTATCAGCGTACCCCACCGGATGGCATGTTTATTACAGTTGACAAGTTGTCATCCCTCAGTGCCCATCATTTATATTTGGGTTCACTCTTGGTGTCGTACGTTCTCTGGATTTTGACAAATGTATAATGACGTGTATCCATCATTGTAACATCACACAGAGTAGTTTCACTGCCCTAAAAACCCTCTGTGGGGACTTCCCTGGCGGTCCAGTGGTTGAGACTCCACACTTGCACTGCAGGGGGTGCAGGTTCGATCCTTGGTCGAGGAACTAAGATCCCATGTGCGGCCCCCAAAAAAAAAAAACCAAACAAAAACCCTCTGTGCTCTGCCTCTTCCCCCCACCCCTTCCCTTGGCAACCACTGATAGTTTTACTGCCTCCACAGTTTTGGTCTTTTCCAGGATGTCGTATTGTTAGAATCGCACAGCATGTAGCCTTTTCAGATTGGCCTCTTTCAGTTAGTAATATGCATTTAAGGTTCCCCCATGTATTTTCATGGCTTGATAACTCACTTCTTTTTACCACTAAATAATCGTCTTTGTCTGGATGGACCAGTTTATCCATTTGCTTACTGAAGGTCATCTTGCTTGCTTCCAAGTTTTGGCAATTGTGAATTAAACTGCTATAAACATCCATTGCAGGTTTTTGTGTGGGCATAAGTTTTCAACTCATTTGGACACCAAAGAGTATGATTGCTGGATCTTATGGTAAGAGTATGTTTAGTTTTGTAAGAAACTGCTAAACTGTCTTCCAAAGTGGCTGCGCCATTTTGCACTCCCACCAGCAGTGATGAGAGTTCCTGTTGCTCCACAGCCTCGCCAGCATTTGGTGGTGTCAGTGGTTTGGATTTTGGCCATTCTGATAGGTGTGTAGAAGTTTCTTGTTGTTTTAAGTAGCATTTTTCTGATGACATAGGATGTTGAACATCTTTTCATCTGTACATCTTCTTTGGTGAAGTGTCTGTTCAGATCATTTGCCCATTTTTAAATTGGTTGTTTTCTTCTTGTTGAGTTTTGAGAGTTCTTTGTATATTTTGGATAGCAGTTCCTTATCAGATATGTCTTTTGCAAATATTTTCTCCCAGTGTGTGGCTTGTCTTCTCATTCCCTTGACAGTGTCTTTCACAGAGCAAAAGTTTTTAATTTCAATGAAGTCCAGCTTATTAGCTATTTCTTTCATGGATCATGCATTTAGTGTTGTATCTAAAAAGTCATCACTGAACCCAGGGTCATCTAGATTTTTTTCTATGTGATCTACAAGTTTTATAGTTTTGCATCTTACATTTAGGTCTGTGAGCCATTTTGAGTTAATTTTTGTGAAGGGTACAAAACCTGTGTCTAGATTCTTTTGTTTTGCCTGTGGATGTCCAGTCATTTGTTGAAAAGACTATGAAAAGACTGTCTTTTCTCCAGTGTATTACCTTTGCTTCTTTCAAAGATTAGTTGAGCATATTTGTGTGGGTATATTTCTGGGCTCTCTACTCTGTTCTCTTGATCTATTTGTGTGTTTTTTCACTAGTACCACACTGCCTTGGTAGTAATGGAACTTTTGTAGTAGCTTTACAGTAAGTCTTGAAGTTGGGGAGTGTCAGTCTTCTGACTTTTTTCTTCCCCTTCAATATTGTGTTGGCTAATCTGGGTCTTTTGCTCCTCCATATAAGCTTGTCTGTTCATCAATACCCACAAAATAGCTTGCTGGGATTTTGATTAGAATCGCACCAAATCTATAAGTCAAGTTGGAAAGAACTGACATCTTGACAAGATGGCATCTCCCCATCCATGAACATGGACTATCTCTCCATATATTTTTAAGTTTAAAGAAAAATAACATTTACCAGAGGCAATCTATGTCTTATCACTTCAAAATTAAAATGGCCTAAAAATCCTGTATTTTTACTTCTGGACAACTTTCCCAGATAAATGTTTTACATACCAGTGATGGGGCACTAGCTCCTCAGTGTTCCTGGAGATCCTTTCCTCCAGCAGTCCTGGTATAAATATTCAACAATGCAGGGGCTCAGAGAGGGAAACAGAGCATTTAAACAGCACACAAGCTCTGTCTAAATGGACTATTTGTCTCTTGTCAGTCCTCAACCCACGTTTTCTTCTTCCTCACATGCCTCAGGGCTGTATCAGAATAAGATTTTCCTTGTTCCCTTCCTTTCACCTTAGTTGCTGGGAAAGGGTGACAAGGTCAGATTATAGTCACTTTGAGGTCCAAACCTAGTTGAGATCTTTTTCCATGTTTTGTTCAGGCCACGTGAGGCTCTGGGCACTGATGATGGATGGAAATCACTTAAAGAGATGGCAGAGCTCAATTTCCTTGACGGTGCACGGGATTCGGAATGGTGATAGCATTTTTGAAAACTGAGACGTGACGATTTGTCACTGTACCTTATTTCTCTTAACACATGATTCTGTGATTTCTTCCTGTGATGTAGTTTCACTAGAGGTAAATAACTTAAAATTCAGATCACAGTATTTTCTATCTGTGAAGCTCTCCCCTTACCACTTAAGGGTAAGAATTTTACCCTTAGATCTGCACTAATCCTAGTCACACATGTTAGTTCTCTCTCGTGTATCACCTCCTGTGTCAGAAACGCTTAGGGAGATTTGCACAGTGATTTCTCAGGTGTACAGAGGCAAACCCATCAGTAGCAGTGTGGTAAGCTGAAAACATTCTTGCAGCTCAACCCTTTGCACAGTTTCTAGCTGTGTCCTACCGAGTCTCTGTCCATCCCTAAGACCCTCCTTTCCTCCCAACTGTTTCACTACCTTCTCCTCCCCTTCTCCTTCCCCTTCTCCTTCTTCTCCCTCTTCTTCTTCTCCTTCTTCTTTTCTCCTTCTCTCTCTCTCTCTCTCATTCCCCCTCTCTCCCTCCCCATCTTTCTGCATCACGTTCATGAGAGCTATATTTGAAAGAGTAAAAGATAGATTGGGTAGGGCTTCTATTCATATTATGCCCCAACTCCCTTACTCTCCCAGTCAATCCTAAATACCATCAGCTAAACCTAGGGAAACCTGAAAAATGACACAGTGCTTACTATACTATGTGTTATGTCCTTCTCTAAATGAGGAAAGAAAGCCTTCGAAGGGAAAAGCAAGACAAGACAATCATGAAGTTTTAAGCTAAAAAAAAAAAAAAGTACATAGACGAAGATGTCTATCTTGCCTGTTTTCACATTTTGAGTTCTAAAATTTAATAGCAACTTGTGATACATTCTATTAATTTCTAAAGGGAATAAACTGTGTATATTTGTACATATAACGCACGCATACGATATATATACAAGATATATATACATATATGTAAGATATATATACACACATTATATATATCTTACTGCATTATAGAACCATTTAAAGTCAGATAAGGGGAATCAGGGGCCTCTAGACCAACCCTACTAAGTGGCAAAGTTAAGGTGAAACTTCTAGAGAAGCAAAAACGTTTATGTTTAACAACATCATTTAGAGGTGAGTGAAAAGCGTGCCCCTTAACGTAGATCTGGCAAACCACCGGACACTTTGAATCCTGGGACACCTGTATCATCCCAGGGCTTCCGTGCATCACGTTCTCCCTGGAGCTGCGGGAGAATCCAGGTGCCTTGGGAAATGGAATTGTTGATCCGGGGACACCATTTTTCTGAGTCATGAACCGCACTTCCCGGGCACCAGGGCTCTGGAGATTGCGCTGAGCTCACCATAGCACTGCTGATGTCTGGATCTGCGGAGAAGAAAACTTTCTTGGCACTTTATATGTTTTTGAAAATATTTTAAGGCTCGTGTCCTATTGATTTGATTAAAATTCACTTCTGAAACTTCATTTTCCAAGAAAACTTATCCTCTTTTCTGAATTTTGATGAGGTTTTCCTAGCAGGTCCACCTCATAGTTTATAAGGGCCTGTGATTCAGAGAATTACTTGGAATTAGGGTCATCTCACCACTCATGAGTAGGAAGGACCTGGAGATAGAAGCTCTCTCTGTCCTGGGGACGATGCTTTCCTTTCCTCTGCACTACCTTCCAAGGCTCCTGCCCTCCCCCTGTGCGCCCCACCCCCTTACCCAGGGGGATTTTGTAGTGAAAGGAGGGACGGGTGAAGGAGGAGAGAAAGGAGACTTTCTCCAGCCAGCATTCCAGCACCTCCCGGGCCGGTGTCAGCCTGCTACGGTCAACCACTCTCCCGGCCACGCCCCTTCCTCTGCACTGGTCCTCGGCTCCGTCCTCGGCCTCCTTCCTGCCCATCTCCCTCCTTTCCTGGTCTCCCTCAAGTCACCCCCCACCTCCAGCTTCTGCCTTTTAGGCCAAATGAGTGTCACCAACGGCTTAGAAATTGAAGAGGCACCTATCTCCAGAACCCCAATTAGAAGCATTTGAATGCCTTTTTTAGGTAGAACTGTTACTATGTATGTAGGTTATCTCTATAGCACAACTCAGCCCCAGTGTCAGATATTCTGTGACTTAAAAGTCACTTTTATGGGCTTGACCTGGTTGCCTAACTGCCCATGTAACATAGTTGCTCTAGGAAAAAGCACGCGAGTTCCAGGAAGCCTTCTGATAGCACATCCTCCCCTAAACAGCTTTCCTTCCTTTATGATTGACCACGTTCCTCGTGAACTTAAGAGGGTAAGATTTTCTAGACCCACCGTGCTCTTTGTGAGTATAATGGATAGAGAGTCCTAGTCAACTGCGTTTAACTAGATAAGTAAAACAGAGCAACTTTAAAACGCTGTAAAATTTATGGCAGGAAGACAAGTCTATTTTTGTTTCTTTTTACAGAGTATCATTTTGATATTCCAGCGTTGCAAACAAATAAGTGAAAAACAAAGTTCTAACCTACAGTTCCCGCGTTGGTGGTGGCGATCTCTAACCCAAGCTGGAAATAGGGAAGCCCAGACTATTTCAGCGAGAACAGCTGGGACGTGTGGGGACGATGCACGGCTGCTCTCTGCCTGCTTCTCAGCTCACGGGGGGCTGCGCGCTAACGCTTCCGTCTCTGTGATTTGCTCTCCTGTTTTCTTCTGGGTAAACAGCGGGTCACAGAAAGTCGAGAGAGCCAGATGACGATTGAAGAGAGGAAGCATCTCATCACCGTGAGAGAGGACGCCTGGAAGACCAGAGGCCGAGGGGCAGCCAACGACTCCACCCAGTTTACCGTGGCCGGCAGGATGGTGAAGCGAGGTCAGGATGCGTGTGCGCGCTCCGTCGCCCCCCCCACCCCACCCCCACCCCCGCCACGGAGGGGACGTGGCCGGGGAGGGCTCAGTGTAAAAAATGAGGCCGCAGTCCGCTCTGGCTTTCACTCTCACTGAAATTGTGCACACGTTTTCTGGGTAGGTTTTGTGAGATATTCCTACCGAAAGCATTGTCCTACGACACCGTCATCTTCGACGTCAGACGCGTAATGCAATTAGTCACGTTTCAAAACAGCCATTTGGAGATGGAGCCCAGGTTTCAAGAGCGATTTTGCAAATCTGCTAACAAATCTTAGTCCTTTCCTGTCATTGCTTTGAAATTATTTCCATTTTCTTGCCATCTGGCAGTCAGTTCACCCAAATAAGCCTTTTTCTCATTGAAGGAGGAGTTTCTGTCTTCTTCCTTTTAGGGTAATTCCCAGGTCTCTTTCCATCAAACCAGAGTTCCCTGGCTTCGGAAGCCCCATTTCCAGCGATGTTTTAATAGCTGTCCAAAGGATGGATCCACTTCCACAGGGAAGTGAGATTTCCCTACAGATGGGCAGTTTCCCTGCAGCTGAGCTCTTGGAACCGATTTGCAGCGGGGAATCCAAAGATGTATGAAAGTGACGCATCACGTGGTTAGAAGTCACCAGAGAGCTGAGGGGCTCCACATCCTGTAGGAGACGGTTAAAATCTGGGGTCCTTGTTCACCTGCGTGCACGTACCTTCATTTTCTAAGCTGTGGCTTAAGCAAATTTCTTAACTTAGTGATAAAGGTTTTCACATTCAGGTAGAGTTAACTTACGTTGACGTCTGCTTTCTAGGTTTGCAGTTCGCTTTCCTCAAAACCTTTCAGGATCCTCGCTCAAAGACAGTGCCTAGCTCATTGTAGGCTCGTGATAAATATTTGCAGAAGGAAAGGAGGGAGGCAGGGAGGGAGGGAGAAAGGAAGGGAAGGAGGGAGGGAAAAGCCCTGAACTGAGATGAACCCAGATCTTGGTGGAAAAATCCTTTGTAACAAATTTATTCTTTTCTTGGAATTGTCAAGGATAACAGAAGATAATTTACTCTCAGAATGAGGTGGCATTTGAATATGTTCTGTATACTTTACGTGACCCCCATCCCTATGTTAACTAAAGCAGATTAAGGCCCACGTTGGTTAAGAGGAACTTCGAGCTGAGAACTTGAACCGGAGCTCAGACCTGCCAGCTTCTAGCCCAACTTTGGTTTCCTCTTTCCTCTTCCATCTGAAAAGATGGTAATTTATTTGAAGTCGGGCCCTTACCACCAGATACCGCTGCCCTTGTCCACAGGAGTGTCAGAGGAAGTAGCTTTGCTCTTAGGCAGGTTTGGAGAGTAAAGTCAGAGATGTTCCTCTCCCTTAGTGGACGAGTTCGCGTTCACGTGTTTCTGAATAAATCAGGGATCTTGATTTAACGGGTGCGATATGACTTTGCTCAGGAAATAATTTTCTTGTACTTTCAATCTAATGGAAAAACTGTGCCCTGTTTTTCTAATATCTGTTACCACCTACACAGTGATGTGTTTCACTCGGTCACCGCTCTTTCGGATTTGCAGTGATAGGGCGTCCAATGTCCTACACTCGCCAAAGAATTAGTAGTCCCCACGCTGCAGCCACCAAGGTTTCCCATGTCCTCGGGTTACCGTGTACCTGCGAGTTGCCAAGAGGCATGCCGTACCCTGATTTTCATTCTCTCACCCCAGAACACTCTCTTCTCCCCAGCCTCGCCAGGACTGTCTCCCTTTTTCTTATTCCTAGACGCTGCATAACAGTGAGTACGCCACGGATTTCTGTGGTATTCTAGAATTCTCCTGGAAGGAAGGTACTCAAAGTGCACCTTTGAATAAGAGAGATGTGAAATGTTCCCGAAGAGAGCAGGTGACTGGTTATTGCCTGTAGAGTTCACTGAAAAGAGGTGTGGGGAATGCTTTGTTTTGTTTTAACATCGTGAAATTTAAATCTGTGCGCCCTCCGCCACTATGGATGAACCCTAAATCTCTCCAGGAAGGAGCTGGTCCACCTCTGGGAGCTCAGCGCTGCAGCCTGAACAGGCAGCGGGGCGCGCCGCGACAGCACGAGGGGCCGGTGTCCTGATCGGCTTGAGTCAGGCCTGTTTCATTGGCTTTAGAGTTAATGACCCTCTGTGCTCATGAAATCTTCCCATGCCTCTTACGCACCCTCTTAGCAGGTGATGGTTTACTGCCCCAGCCGGTGATACCAAAGTTTACTTATCCTTTTAGCATCTTTCAAGAAAGTTGACTTTCTCACTGATAGAAACCCTTTACAGTTCCGGTAAAGAAATAATTTTTCTAAATGTTGTTGACATCATTAAGGAAGTATACGTACATGTTGAGAAGTACTTCTAGAATATCACCTAAAATTTAAGTTGTAAACTGCATTTCAGTATTTTTCCTTAAAAATTTTATGCTGTAGCATATCCCTCTCCACCTCACAGGAGGGAGGGGCAGATCCATTCACTTCAGTGATTCTTTTTCCCTGTAAGTGACAGTGATTTACATATTCTCCCTTTGTGGCTCTCGGAGCGATACTTAACGTGGCAACGTCACCTAAGGGTTTCTCGTTTCTTACAAACAGAGACAAAGAATATTAAGGTCTCATTTTGTTCTTTGTAACTAATTACTTTCCTTTCGAATCCCTTCTAAGGTTAGGGAAGGATACTCGTCTTTGTCTTTATTAAGGTTTCTTATTCTAATCATATGCCTTCTTCAGGCTGGAACGTCTGTCTTTCCCTCTCATGTGTCTTT
This sequence comes from Monodon monoceros, assembly GCF_005190385.1. Lineage (NCBI taxonomy): Eukaryota > Metazoa > Chordata > Mammalia > Artiodactyla > Monodontidae > Monodon > Monodon monoceros. The sequence goes on from NW_021703778.1 coordinate 2,477,079, forward strand.
TACCATTTCTCCGTTGAAAGATTCCCCATCCATGCAGGTGGAAGCATGTCCCTAGCTCCCAGCCACACCTGACATGGGTACGATCCTCCAACAGTCACAAATCAGTACAAGTGGTTCCTCTTGTGCCTTTCTTACAAAGCTTAGCACCCTCTGCATTATTGCCTAATAGGACCACACTCTGAGTGACGCCCCCAAAGGCCAGACTGTCCCCATGTCCCCTCAGCTGGGAGGGACACTGCGGGGCACTTCCCGGCCAGCGTGGCAAGCCCGGTCTCCTCCATCCTCTGTGGGGATGGTGCGGAAACAACTGGCCGTCCGCATCCTCGCGTTCCACAGCCACGAATTCAACCAACCGTGATCAGAAAACAATTTTAATTCCAGAGAATTCCCAAAAGCAAAACTGGAATTTGCCACTTCAGCTCTTTACACAGCATTTACATTGTCTTAGGTATAATGAGGCATCCAGAGATGATCTAGAGTATACGGGAGGATGTACGTAGATTGTATGCAAATATGCCGTTTTGTATAAGAGACTTGAGCATCTGTGGATGTTGGTACCCACAGGGGGTCCTGGAACCAATCCCTGTGGATACCAAGGGACGACTGTATACTTTCTCTTCAGCTACCCCCACTGCCCCCAAAGCCTCCAGACGTCACCGTTTCATCTGCTCGAGGACATTCTGGTCGCCTTCGTGTCTTCGTGGTTCAGTATGGAATGGCAGCCTGACAGCCGCTGCAGGCCTTAGAAACAATGATACCCTGTCTCCATTGGCAGGTGTCCTACACGTGTGGGCACGGTCCCTGCCCGATGCACATATGTGTGTCCCATGCGTGTGTGTAAATTCTGTGAATTGTTAGATCTCCGTTGGGACTCGTGGCCGTCCCTCAGGGTCCTGGGGACTTCTGGAAGTTTCCTCAGATGCTCAATAGCTCCTTTGTCTGCTCTGCAGGTCTGGCGTCCCCCACTGCCATCACCCCAGTAGCGTCCCCTATCTGCAGTAGAACGAGGGGCACCACGCCAGTTTCCAGACCCCTGGAAGGTGAGTCACCAGGCACCCAATGTGCCAAGAGGTCTGTGATCAGAAGAGCCCTCCGTGCTTCTCTCACCTGTGTTTTCTACTTGCCTAGATATCGAAGCCAGACCAGACATGCAGTTAGAATCAGACCTCAAGTTGGACAGGCTGGAAACCTTTCTAAGAAGGCTGAATAACAAAGGTACACGCCAGGAGCCAGAGGGAAGCTTGGGTTCATGTGCCTGTAGCCAGTGTGACTCGGGTTTCAGTGGGTAGCTCAGGAAGCCTAGGAACACCTGCCCTGCTCTCAGAGCCTCTAAATCCCAAGTGGGATTGCTTTTTCTCCTCAGCTAAATTGTCTTCTACTATGATGTCACCAGTTCATACTGTAAGCGTTATCTTTGTTGTTAGGTTTTAAGAAATGAAGTTATTGGTCAACATTGATTAGATTACCAAACTCTGATCCACTTGGTAATGAACTCAGTAGGGAGCCCCCAATAACCCATTTGTTCCTGGATCTAAACCCTTGGGATGAACTTCCCTGTTGACGCAGTGGTTAAGAATCCGCCTGCCAATGCAGGGGACACGGGTTTGAGCCCTGGTCTGGGAAGATCCCACATGCCGCGGAGCAACCAAGCCCTGTGCCACAACTACTGAGCCTGCGCTCTAGAGCCTGCAAGCCACTACTGAGCCCACACGGCACAACTACTGAAGCCTGCATGCCTAGAGCCCGTGCTCCGCAACAAGAGAAGCCACCGCAATGAGAAGCCCGCGCACTGCAACGAGGAGTAGCCCCCGCTCGCTGCAACTAGAGGAAGCCCGTGCGCAGCAATGAAGACCCAACGTGGCCAAAAATAAAATCAATCAATAAATAAATTTATGAAAACGAAGTAAATAAACCCTTGGGATGTCATCCAGTCAGGACTGTAGAGTCGGTAGTTTTGCCCTTAACCCCGGAAGCAGGTTATCACGCGAAATCGACGTGAACTTGGGCCTGGTGAACTTTCAGCCGCATGTGTCAGTTTCCAGTAAGGTAGTAGCTGCTGTTACAATCACAGCTGATTTCTAAAAGAAATTTCTAGTGGATAGATAAAGATTTCAATACAAAAGCCCATGAAGTATATATAATAGAAGAGTAACATGCAGAAACAGCCTCATCTCTTAATGAAAATGTCCAGTACTTGCAATTCATCAAATACCAAGCACTGGAGCCCCTACTATTGACAATGACCCCTGTAGGTTGAAAATAATACAGACAACCACCTGAAACCAGAAATACAAAAGCGTACTTATTAACAACAAAGCTGGCAAGGCAAAGAATGCAAACGAGTCAGAGTTTATTACCTACATGTAACGGTGAGCTAGCCCGGGGGTCGGCAAACACATCCAGCTCACCTCCCCTTTTTGTAAATAAAGTTTTATTGGAACACAGTCGTGCCCATTCCTTAGCATATTGGTAATAGTTGCTTTTGTACTATAGCAGCAGGGTCATGTAAGGGGCAACACAGGTCAAATAGACTCCCGTGCAAAGCCTAAAATATTTACTACGTGACCCTTTGCAGGAAAAGTTTTCACCAAGCCCTGATCTAGAACGAGGCTGAGCTAGTTCTGCGTCCAAAAGAGCAAAAAGAGCAGGTTCAGAAATTCCCGGTGTGCTGGAGCCTCCATCCCTCCTAGCACTCACAGTGCACGCTCTGTTCAGACGGGAAGTCCTCTCCTGAGAAGCCAGCTGATACCCAGGAAGCATCTACAGAACCCTGGACATCCTTGTCATGTTTGCTCCACTCCTGGACCTTAGCGGGAAGAAAATCATTTTTAAGATTCAGTGAAGCATAGTTGGAGTCATGTTTTTACACAAATCTCAGGTCATTGATTTGCTTGTTTGTCGGTAGTTGGTGGGATGCAAGAAACGGTCCTCACCGTCACCGGGAAATCCGTGAAAGAGGTGATGAAGCCGGACGATGAGGAAACCTTTGCCAAGTTCTACCGCAGCATGGATTCCGCTCTACCGAGAAGCCCCGTGGAGCTGGACGAGGACTTTGATGTCATTTTCGATCCTTATGCCCCCAAGTGAGTTATTTCATTTTCCATCTTTCACCCCTGGAGAACGGATTCCTTCACTGGTCTCCACACAGCACTTCCTCGAGAATCTTCTCTCACTGTTACGTCCTTCTGCGATAGAACTTCATTACAGCCAGATTGACACCAACCAGGGTTCTTGGCCTCCCCCAATCAATAGAAATTGATAAGAGGCCAGACAAGAAGCTCAGGCAAGGCTTTATTGGGGCCCCTGCTGCAGCAGGGAGGAGAGTAACAGGTTCCCTTGCTCGCTCCCCGAGGGGGTTGAGCTGCTTATATGGGGAGAGGGCAGGGGCGGGTCCAGGGGTCAGGCTGGAGGCGTGGCTTAGGTGGCTTGCCCACCCCTTTGGTGGTGGTGTGTGTATAGGGCATGGGCAGTGCCCTGCTTTGGGTCCTGGTACCCTGTTTTTGCTCCCTGCTCTTCAGAAGCAGCAGTTGGGTTTTTTGGTCTTTTTGTATCCTTTGTCCATAATTTGGCCCAATTGCACATGCACAGTTATTTTTAGTCCCTTATCGTTTTTTGTATTTTGTTGCTTGAGAAGAGGCGTGTGTCTAGGTGCAAGCCCTGCAGCAAAGGGTCTCAGGTCCCAGGTCCCAGCCCGTCTCAAAATCACTATTCTCTAGTACCAGACACTGGGCTAGATAGAGCTTGCGTACCCAGGACAGACGTCCCCTCCGGCAGAAAGCCTTGCATCCCCACCACATGCCTGGTCCATAAAAACAAAGTGACTGTGTTTATCACGTCACTCGAATATTGTTTTGCAGACTTTATGAACACTGGTTAGCAGAAATTTCTATGCCTTTCTTCATTTGACATGTCAGATTCTTACTCAACTTTGCAAACTGTTTGGATCACCTGGGCTCTAATGAATACAGCTAACTAGAAAATCGATGAAACGTGTTACTTAATTTGCAATCATTGATAAGATCAATAGATCTGAGGGTTTTCTCAGTGATGTCCCAGGGTCCCTCTTCATGCAGGAACGTGACTAAACCACCAAAGAGTGTTCATGGTGTTAGGATTCCCTTGGTTGTGATTGCCACAAAGAACGCCAAGTCCAGCTGGCTTCAGCAGAAGAGAGGCGTGGAGGGATTTACAGGTTCACCCCTTGAAAAGCACAGGCATGAACTCAGGTTCCAGGGGCTCAGAATGAGGTCTCTCGCACCTGGTTCCTTTAGGCTGGCTTTCCTCTCAGTCAGGCTGTCACCACGTGGTAGATGGTCACCCCTCACTCCGGATTTATATCCCATCTCCTTGGCCACCACCAGCGCAGGCAGCTGACCTGCCCAGCCTTCCCAGAAGAAGTTCCAGGCTTGATTTTCTTGGGTTTGCATCCAGCCCTACAGCCATCATTGTGGCCAAGGGGATGGAAGATGCTGATTGGCCAGCAGTGGGTGGTCTTTGGATCCCCCTCCTGAGCCAGGGTAGGGGACAGGGCATGGAGGGAGATGGTTCCCCCAAAGGAAAGTCAAGGAGCTCTTACGAGAAGCAGGGAGAATGTGCTGGGTGAGCTAATAACCCCACGGCCATCCACCACGTGTATCTGTTGCCCACAAATTTTTCAGTGCCCGTCTCTTCCGGAAGTCTGCGTGGTTATCATAAATGTTTCCTTAAGCCGCTCCTGATACCTGTTTTGCATTTTTCAATGTGTTCAGTTTTTTTCAATTTGCTACCTTAAGAAAATGAACAATTTTCCATTCCTCACCTTTAAGTAATATTTTGGGTATTTGCATACTTTGGTAGTGAACCACTGCTCAATCTTCTCCTCACCCAAATGTCATTGTTTACATGGTTACATGTAATTTAAACATTGATATGTATGTTTACACACACACACGCACACACACACGACAACGTTATGTATGAAAGAGGATCTCCAGGTACAGAGATCCGTGCACTTAAGACGTTAAAAGCAGCTGGAATCTGCTGGGAAACCATGTGACTGGGTCCACCCCTCTCCCGGTGTCTGGTCTTCTGCCCCAGAGAGCTGACAGTGTATGTGTGAGGGTCATAGTTGGTTTTGTGGGCCTCTTTTATTTCAGTATAGTTTTCAAAATAGTGCTTATTTTCCAGAGGGGGGCAGTGGGTCGAGAGGAGGCTCGTGATGGGGAACTTGGGGAGGGAACTGGAAAACTTGCATGGAGAGAAAGCTGAGCCTGGTGGAGAGAGGGTTAAATCAAGAAGCAGTGGCTGGCTGTCCATCCACGGAGGGCTTACTGGAGCCCAAAGGAGGAGAGGTGGTCCTATTCCGGCAGGAGAAGTAGTGATCAGCGTGTTGTGGGTGCGATGAGAGGGAAGGACCGCACCCTTCAGGGCTGTCCAGGAGGGGGATGGGCTGCCCCAGAGGCACTGGCCGCTCCTCCAGCTGGAGACCACGGGGCGTGGTGAGAGCGGGGCTCCAGGCGTGGGCTGGTATCTGTAACTAAATGGGCTTCAGTCTCCCACCTCCGAGATCCTCAGTGGAGGGGTGATGGGAGGGGAGGAACTGTACGATTATAACGAAGTCAAGAACTAAAATCGCAGCGCCTGCTGCTTCAGCTCAGACACACGTAAGCCACCAGGCGTGGGTGACACTGCAGCCCCAGGCCACGCCAGCTCTGCTCTGCCTCTTAGGTTGACATCCTCTGTGGCTGAGCACAAGCGTGCGGTGAGGCCCAAGCGCCGGGTTCAGGCTTCCAAAAACCCCCTGAAGATGCTGGCGGCAAGGGAAGATCTCCTCCAGGGGTACACGGAGCAGAGACTGAACGTGGCCTTCGTGGAATCAAAGCGTATGAAAGTCGAAAAGAGTGAGTATCAGGGCCATCCCCAGCTGTGCGCTCGGGAACCGGGGAGCAGGTGACTCTGTCCTCTCCTTTCCCTGCCTTGCAAAGGCCAATGACAGCGCCCAGAGACTCTCGTGCAAGAAAAGTGAACAAGTCTGTACACACACGTGCACACCTGCAGAAACTCTGCTTGGAACGGAAAGGCTTGCGGTGTGGCCCATCTATTCACTGACATCAAATTATCCTGTTTTGTTGAGTTTTCTTTCAAGAGGTTGGAGGAAAGGGAGGTTGCTGGGCTTTGCAATTCAACCCATTTCCAAACACAGCGGTTCTTCACTTGATCTTATTCTAGAGCAAATGATTCGATCTCTCGTGGGCAAGTGTCCCAAATCTCTGTTTTGCCTAATCCGAGATTTCTACATTATTAATTAATGCAGAAACCGGTGCTTTTCACATTGTTTTGGGCAGGACCCTTGCGCTCCTTGGAGCTGGGATGTGGGCTGGGGGGGAGTCGGGAGACTTGGGATGGGGCAGTGAAAGGAGCGTGGGAGCAGGCCCGAGGTTTTCATCCCACTTCAGGCTAAACCGTCGGCTTTTATCTGCCCGGTCATGTGGGGCTCCCCGGTTCTCAGAGTGGTTTTCCCAGCGGAGCTAATGGCATGCATAATCATCTTGTTATTTTGAAGATTCTTGCTGTCATTTTTATTTTCCTATAGCACTCATAAACCTACTTACTAAAGGTTTTTTTTAGAAATAGTCTTTGGATGAAGTGGTTGAGTCTTTCCATTATAACTGGTTTACTAAATAAGATATTACAAAATCTCTATGCCATACGAGTTGTCAGGTAGTGTTATATTTCTTCAGTGTTAGAACCTCATCCCAGCAAAATAATTTTCTGAGTTTCTCTCTAGCATATGCATAGTTTTTTAAACAATGAGCTGGAGAAATAAAGGTTTATTGGCACAAGTTTTATGTACTTTAACTGTATCTCCACTTTTGGGGGACACATATACATTTGTTGGTCCACACTGAAAATCCAGCATCTTGTTACAATCTTAAATCTGAGAGCAAGCGATCTCAAGAGATCATGATAGCCTCCAGAGAAAGATGAGAACTAAACCATGCCTTACAAGGTGCCTGCTTTTTTGCATATAAAGACTTTGGATGGAAGATGTCTAACAGTCTCCCTTAGGAATGCGTTTTCAGCATCTAACACTATTAGGAATGATAACAGCTTTAGTGGAATTGCAGCGCGAGTCCAGCTCCTGATTTTATACTGATGTGGCTGGTCCACAGTGCCACTCAATTCTTGTCTCTCCGCATGGCCAGGGTGACACTCTTCAGCAAGCATTTACACTTTCAATCCTATGTTTAATTCCTAACACAAGCTTCACTGCATAGTTCATCAGACTGGAGTATGTTTTCCCCATCAGGATTAACTTGAAAGGAAAACAGGAGTGAGTCACTTGTGCATGATCGCTGGGTGTAAACACTGTCATTTCTCCTGAATGTCTTGCTTCCCCTGCACTGTGTTTCCTCCTTTGACCTTCCCAGTGTCCGCCAGCTCCAACTTCTCAGAAGTCACCCTGGCAGGATTAGCCAGCAAAGAAAACTTCAGCAACGTCAGCCTGCGGAGCGTCAACCTGACGGAACAGAATTCCAACAATAGCGCGGTGCCCTACAAAAAGCTGATGCTGTTACAGATTAAAGGTATTTAGAGCGGCAGAGAGAATTACACACGACCAGGGATTTTAGTCTGGTAACATCGGGAGGCCTGACTTCCCCCTACTTGCCCGAAGGGAGAAGGGAACGCGTGCTTTTGGCGAGCCCACCGGGTGCCACCTCATCTCACATCAGCGTCACAAAATCCCACTAGGTGGGAAACATTACGCCTGCGGCCCCAGCAGCGGCTGAGCAGCAGGACTGGCTTTGAACCCTGGTCTGTCTGATTCCAGGACCTCAGCTTTTGCTGCTGCTCCACTTCCCGTGGCCCCGGCCGCACACTGCGTGCGGTCACCAGGCACCCCCTCAGCCACCAGAGTGCTCCCTCCATCTGTCCTCCTCGCCAGGGTCAGCAGGAGTTAGGGCAGCGGGACGGAGAGAGGGCCGTCCTTGAGCAAGGGAGCATGGGGCAGGGGGTCTCAGCAGCTCCAGCACCCTCCCTCCCCCTCCCGCCCTCCTCCCTCCCCTCCATCCCTCCTCCCTTCCCTCCCCTCCCTCCCTCCCCCTTCCTTCCTTCCATCCTTCCCCCCTTCCTCCCAGAGTGTGACAA
>NW_021703778.1:2485605-2590196 GCF_005190385.1 Monodon monoceros
CTCTCCCTCCCTCCCTCTCTCCCTCCCTCCCTCCCACCCTCTCTCTTTCTCTCTTTCTCTACTTTTCCTTTTTTCCTCCCTGTCTTCCTTCCTTCCTTTCTTTCCTTCCTTCTTTCTCTCTCCCTTCCCTCCCTCCCTCCCTGTCTCTCTCCCTCTCTTCCTCTATCTCTTTTCCTTTCTTCCTTCCCTCCCTCTCTCTCTGTAGCAAGGAGCCCTAACCCACAACCAGGGGAGCTCTGGCTCTGCCCCAGTCACTTAGCTGCCTCGGGCAGCACTGCTGTAAATTAATGCTCAAGAAAAGCATTACCTGTCCTCTGCTTCGCTGGGGGTTTGCAGGGTGTGTCTGCATGGCCACTGTCCTTTCTAGTGTATTTAAAAGACCCGTGAAAAGTGCACACCACCCGCCTCCGTTCCTATGTTGTGGCGCAGAGACTACACCATCAGTGTGATTGTGGAAAGATCGAAACCATTTAGGAGGAGTTGGAAGCCGCACAAGGCAGTGCTTCCCTCTGAGCTGAGTCCTCTCCAGACTCAAGTTTTCGGTTTGGAGAAGAACTCCCAAGGATGCAGAGGCTCCCCGAAGGCCCTCGCCTTGCCCCGGCCCGCAGAGGCTGTTAAGTGTAGGAGGTGGGCTGAGTGGAGAGAGACCAGGAGATGAGTGGGGGAGGGGAAAGGAGGTGTTTGCTGGTGTCCCTGGGGGAGGGAACCTTAATTAATCCATTCACGTGCTGTCAAGGGACACTGCTAATGGTCCTGGGAAACATGGTGACCTCTGGGAACCTGCCACCAGGGAAGGTCATCGACAAGGCTGTGCCTCTAGGTGCCCCGGGTCATGGGAGCTCACGTGAGCGGATGAGGCTGTTCAGGATGGGAAGTCGGGGGCGGGGATGCTTCGGACGCCGGGTGCTTCCCGGTCGGCCCTGCCGGGACTGCGGGACAGTGCTCGTCTCTGGGGAGACGGTGACCCTGTGCCTCGTGCTCAGGAAGAAGACACGTGCAGACGCGGCTGGTGGAACCTCGCGCTTCTTCCCTCAACAGCGGGGACTGCTTCCTCGTGCTGTCCCCCCACCACTGCTTCCTGTGGGTCGGAGAGTTTGCCAACGTCATAGAGAAGGCGAAGGTCGGTATCTGAGGAACGAAAGTGGTCTCGTTTTGCATCTCCTTTAGACACAGGTAGAATGTTCTTCCAGTGGCCAGATCCCTAGAAAGCTTCTTAAGCGTCCAATGTTTCATTCAAGCGAGGGGGGACAGGCGTGTTTATTGTCCAGAAGGTCTCTGAAACGAGCTCCTAGTAAGTGCTTAAGGGGGATGTTTTAAAAGGAATCTGACCTGGGCCTCCAGGTTGAAAGTTCTGGCTCATCCTTCCTTCTGTGGAGAAAAAGAACTGGCCCATCACTTCCAAGTTGTTTATCCTAGGTGTCTAGGAAGTCCTGCTATGGATTTATTGAATGAGTCTATTGAATGAGACTTAGTGGGAAAAGACCAGGGAGTGGGTGTTTTTATTTTGGGGTTTTTTTCCCCTTTATTTATTTTTAATTGAAGTCGAGTTGATTTACAATGTTGTGTTAATTTCTGCTGTACAGCAAAGTGACTCAGTTATACATATATGTGTATATCTATATATACATATATATATGCTTTTTCATATTCTTTTCCATGACAGTTCATCACAGGCTGTTGACTATAGTTCCCTGTGCTCTACAGTAGGACCTCGTTGTTCATCCATCCTCTATATGATGGTTTGCATCTGTTCATCCCACACTCCCACTCCATCCCTCCCCCACCCGCCCCCTCGCCCTTGGCAACCACAAGTCTGTGCTCTATGTCTGTGAGTTAATTTCTGTTTTGTAGAGAGGTTCATCTGTGCCGTATTTTAGATTCCACCTGTAAGTGATGTCATGTGGTATCTGTCTCTGTCCGTCTGACTCACTTCACTCAGTGTGATCATCTCTAGGTCCATCCGTGTTGCTGCCAGTGGCGTGGTTGTGTTCTTTTATACGGCTGAGTAGTGGGACGGGTATTCTTAAAAAGCTTCACGAATGATCTTTTGAATGTGAAGATGGACAGGTGTTGCCGTAAAGAATGGATACCCCCAGTCCTTTCGTTACATTTTCTTGGCTTTTACACAGTCCCCAACCACCAGTGCCCCCGGACCCTGTGGTCACAAGTTTTCCTTCCAGACACGCTGTCTCTCTGCTCTGATTTCAGTGTTGCCCCTCCATCTGACCATGGGCTTGTCTGCCCAGGTAACCGTGTTCCTCTCTCTTTTTAGGCCTCAGAACTCGCAAGTTTAATTCAGACCAAGAGGGAACTTGGTTGTAGAGCTACTTATATCCAAACTATCGAAGAAGGAATTAACACACACACTCATGCAGCCAAAGACTTCTGGAAGCTTCTGGGCGGCCAAACCAGTTACCAGTGTAAGCGTTTACTGCATCTCAGAAAATGAGACTTGCCTACCTTTCCTCCTCGCCTGCTTCCTTCTTCCAAACCAGCCTCCCTCCAGTGGGAAACATAATGTCCTCTTCCCGTTCTTACCCCAAAGCTGCTGGAGACCCAAAGGAAGATGAGCTCTATGAAACGGCCATAATAGAAACCAACTGCATTTACCGACTAATGGATGACAAACTCGTTCCTGATGACGACTACTGGGGGAAGGTTCCAAAGTGCTCCCTCCTGCAGGCAAGACAGGTACAGTGAGTGGTCTGCCCTTCGGCAGGAAAGCCCTTGGCCCCGGGCTGCCCGCTAAAACAGGCAGTAAGTACCGACAGACGCTAGCCAGGGATGGTACTCGCTGCTCACCAGACATCTTTTTATTAACTTTTATCTTACATTGGAGTCTAGTTGATTTACAGTGTTTTTTTAGTTCCCGGTGTACAGCAAAGTGATTCCGTTATACATATACATGTATCCTTTTTCACATTCTTCTCCCGTTTAGGTTATTACAGAATATTGAGCAGAGTTCCCTGGGCTATACAGTAGGTCCTTGTCGATTGTCTGTTTTAAATATACTAGTGTGTACATGCAGAGACATCTTTATAAGGACTATCTACCGATTTGTGATTTCAAACCGTTACTGCCATCTTAGATGCTGATACAGTATTCCGAATGTTGTTCAGAGGAGGCATGGGTCATTGAAGGCTTTTCTGTTTTAGGCCAGATGGAAATATGACTTAGCCCCATCTCTTGATTTTTGTATGAACGTTAAATATCTTTCAGTCCTTAAGTTTCAGGAAAAGTAGGTGTATCTATAGTGTATGGGTTTGCCAAGTAGTATGCTCATTTTTCCTCTCACACCAGCACATATTTATTTTTACAAAATTACATATATTTCCAGCACCACTAAGTTTTTTGTTGTTGTTGTTGTTGTTTTTTTGGCTGCACTGCTCAGCTTGCGGGGATCTTAGTTCCCCGACCAGGGATCGAACCCGAGCCCCTGGCAGTGGAAGCTGGAGTCCTAACTCCTGGACTGCCAGGGAAGTCCCACCACTAAGTATTCTGAGTGTTGAGAAAAAAAACGGGAAGACACAAAAGGACTTTAAATTTCGTTGGGTAGAAGGATATCAGAAAGGATGTAATCCAAAGCTAGACTGATTGTATGACAAATTTAAACGGAGAAAAAATGTCACAGAAAAAGAAATAATCAGGAATGATTTTAAAGAGAAGGTGAAATTGAGCCTAGTTTGCAGTTAAGTAGAATTGGGATTGCTGGAAATGAAGAAAGGAATTATTCTAGGAAGAAAGCGTAGAACAAACCAACAGGTATGTAAATAAGAGCACTGAGGTCATGTATTCATTCACCAAACACTTAGTGAGCCTGACGGTAAATACATTAATAAGTACAGTATGGTCTTTGCCCTTGAGGGCCCTAGAATTGCATAGGGGAGAAAAGACATCACTGGGTCCTCAGTGCCATGTGAAGCGGCCCTTATGAGCTAAGTGAGTGAATGACAAAGGAGGAAAGGAGGAAGGAAGGGCGGGGCCAGGGAGGAAGACCTGCTTAAACAGCTGTTAGAAATCAGAAGTGTTGGGCAGCCCGAGTGTTGGAGGAGGGGGCGTTAACTTGGGCATTTAGGACCACAAGACAGAACTCATCCCCACAGGGCAGAGGCTGGCTTGGCTGTGCTTGTACTGAATGCTCCGTTAGCATTTGAATCATCACCTGTTGGACTCACGGTCACTAGAGACCCTGGTTCAATGAGAACATGTCCTTGAAGTGAACACATTCTTCTGTGCCATTTCCCCAGGTCCTGGTGTTTGATTTTGGGAGCGAAGTTTATGTGTGGCACGGGAAAGAAGTCACATTAGCGCAACGGAAAATAGCCTTTCAGCTGGCAAAGCACTTATGGAATGGAACCTTTGACTACGAGAACTGTGACATCAACCCCCTGGACCCTGGAGAGTGCAACCCGCTCATTCCCAGGTACCGCTGGGGCCCTGGGCAGCCAAGGCTCCCACCGCAGTGTTTAGGCATCACCCTTCAGGGGTTTTAGTTTTCATAAATGATTGCAGTGCAGTACCACGAGTATTCACAACGAGAACAGTGCTTTAGCTTTTCCCTAAGAAATACAGAAATATGGATGGTGTAGTCGTCTGGAAGATGCTCCTGTTATATTTCAGTTCTTGAAGGAAGCAAATTGACGGCACCTGCAGTATTCAGATGCTGTTGTCACATATAATCTGTTGTTTAAACAAATGACTTGCTGACCTGAAAAGCTTGCCAGGTCCTGGAGTTCAGCCATGGATCTGAAGGTGCAAAAGCAACGCGTCTCTTTCTGATTTCACAGCTTCCCAGCCCAGCCCTTGAATTCCATTTATCTGGCAGTAGATGATGGCTTTTGGGGGCAGGGAGGATGCGGTATTGAAATAACAGCTGTGATTGTAATATTTCCGACAGTCTGCTGGACTTTTAAAAGTCATTTTGGCAAATCAGCCGAAGACGCACAAAACTCTCAGAAATACGGTCATGAAAACAAGAATTCTTACATGCAAAGGATCATTGGTTTTTTATTTCTTAACTACCAGGAAGAAAGAGAAGTGCGTTTAAACTATGCATATGCCACATAATGGGTCAGAAATTGATGTGCCGCCAAATGGCACATTAAAACTGCTTTGTAATGTTTTCAGTTGAACTAACAGACAGATTTCAACTTTCCTACCTAGTTTCCTGTTTTAAAATACAATTATTGATTTTATTATTCATTGTCATTATAGAAACAATTCAAAAGGATGTCAGTGTAGGTGAAAAGGTTTCAAATCCTTTTCAAGCGAGTGCACATTTAACATAAAATTAGTACTGAAACAACTAGTTTTGTAAGGCCTAAAGCTAAGACTAAAAAGAATGTTCTAGTTGGTATAGTAGAAAAAAACATACTGAAGCATAAAATCTGTGTGACGGACGATTTATATTTAGTCGTGACATCATCCGAGATCTGAAGGTAGATGAGTGGGCACCTAACCTGCTGGCTCTCAACATCTCCCAGATCAGAAGCACTGGAGAAGCTTTAAAACAAAAAAATGCATGTGCCGGTCCTGGCCCAGGAGCTGTGTTTTCAGTTTGGGTGGGGTGGGGTTTGTGTGTCAGTACATCTTAAAAGCTCCCCCAGGGATTTTAAGGTACAGCCAAGGTAGAGCACCCCCCCGCCCTTCTTCACCGAGGAGTCATGACTTAGCCCAGCTCAGACCTGTAAGTCAGGACGGAGGTAGAGAGCGTCCAGCTTCACACCCTCCTGCTGCAGACCTGCCCTCTGTGCTCCCTGACCTCACACATCCAAGATGCATTGCTAAGCTGAGACCAAGTGTCTTTCTATAGGCACCTTAGCAAGTCTGCCGAGTGGAATTTATACAAAAGACAGTCACTCAGCTATTTTCTGATAAGGACCACAGCCTTCAGGGTAGCCCTGAATTTTCCACAGTTGCTGGTATTTGGTTCCTAAGTCCCAGCAGCCTTGGCAGTGGAAGTATTTGCACACAGTGCCTTTTATCCTTTCAGTCCCCTTTGAAACGGGCAGCCCCCCCTTGATGTGCCTTAGCCATGATGCCAGAAACTGTGGTCTGGACCAGACAGGACGTGACGAAGCACGTCAGGGGCCACCGCAGGGCCCAGGAAGCACTGCCCCTCGGTCTGATGGTCCCAATCCACAAGCCAGGGTTGGTCTGGAAGGATGGGAAATACCCATACCTTATCCTCAGGGCTCACCCCCTTCGGCACGCCTCTTCTTGGCTCTGCGCATTTCTGAGCGAGCTGTGTTCCGAGCTCAGCGTCAGACTCTGAGCTCCCGAAGCGGTTCGGACCTCCCGACTGGGCTACACTGCTTCCTTCCCCGTCTTTGTGCTCTGCCTGCCCGCTGTCCCGTCCAGTGGCCCAGAGATCAACATGCACAAATTCGCTTCATGATTTACGAGAGTATGTCCACTTCGGGAACAGAGGAGAATTTCCTGTTCCTGGAGACTGGACATCTCCATTGTAACATGACTTAAAAATAGGATTCAGGGTGAGCATAAATTCCTCCACCTGTTCACTAACCTGACGGAAACGCGGCGAGCCCCCGCGGGTGAGCACGGGTGGCGTAAAGGAGGCGAGGAAGACACGCGTGGGACTCCTGCCTGTGCTGAGCTCCCAGCCGAGCGTGCTGCCCCCCGGGGGACCCCAACACGAGAATTTGCTGGAACGCCAGGCAGGTCCAGTCCTGCCGTGGGTCACATCACATTCAGGCACATCAGCTCCAAGGACACAAAGCCCTGCAAGGCTTTGGGCTAAAATAGCAAAACGCCACTGATTGGGTCACATAAGTGAAAGCGAACCATTCACTCTGTCTACTGCCTACGTATTCTGCGTTCCTCTCACCCGCCACATGTGTTGGTTTTGGACTTCTCGGACTCGGCATGACTTGTCTGATCTTGGTTCTTTTCCCATCCCCTCCCCGACCCGACCCGCCCAACAGAAAAGGACAGGGGCGGCCGGACTGGGCGATATTTGGGAGACTTACAGAACACAACGAGACGATTTTGTTCAAAGAGAAATTTCTCGACTGGACGGAACTGAAGAGACCTAACGAGAAGAACGCCAGCGAACTTGCCCAGCACAAGGTATGTGGGACGATCAGGCCCCCAACCTCAGGGCTTGGTCTGGGTCCCGGCAGAGGGGCCTGGATGCTAAAAGCCTTCCTGGGGTTTTACTAGGACAGCAAACCGGCCTCCAGTCATGTTCTGACTTCAGGAGGTGAAAGCAGCCGTGTTTGCGGCTCCAGGTTTATCGGCGGCCCGTTCACAGTCGTGGCTGTCTGTCCCCTAAACGCAGCCTTTCTTTAAGTGCCCCGAGACAGCCTGAGCGCTGTACTTGAGGCCGTCCCACCGCCAGTGCAGCTGTGTGGAGTGCGACAGGCTGCCGCCGAGCATCTCTGCGTTCTCTCCTAGGACGACCCGCGGGCGGAGGTCAAGCCTTACGACGTGACGCGGATGGTGCCGGTGCCCCAGACGACAGCCGGCACCGTGCTAGACGGGGTCAACGTGGGCCGGGGCTACGGCCTGGTGCAAGGGGACGACCGCAGGCAGTTGGAGATCGCCAGCCTGTCGGTGGACGTCTGGCACATCCTGGAATTCGACTACAGCAGGCTCCCCAAGCAGAGCATTGGGCAGTTCCACGAGGGCGACGCCTACGTGGTCAAGTGGAAGTTCATCGTGAGCACGGCAGGTGAGTGAGCCACTCGCGTGTCCCTCGAGCCCCGCCGCGGGGATCGTGGCTGCCAGGTACGGAGCGCGCGCCGTGTCTGCCCCAGCCGCGGGCGGAGGACCGGTCGAGGCCTATTCCCTTTGAGAACCTCCTCGTAAACCTCGTGGATAGATTCCTAACACCCCACCGTGGCCGACAGCTGTGACGTGACGTCTCCCTCTAGGAAGCCGCCTGGCGTGCTAAGGTTTCTCTGCCGCCCTCGCCCCTCCCCTGCCCCATCCCCAGAGGTTTCCTAGGAACGTGATGATCTGTCCCCACATGATGGTCACCACGTGGCTGGATGCTGCCGAAATGAAAGCCATTAAGTAACACAGAGCCGACGCGTCAGAGCTGAAGCAAAAGGGTGCCATGACGTCACAGTAAATCCACGCACAGGAGCCGTATTCAGAATGAAAGACGTATTTCCTCTGAGGCCGAGAGCGCTGACCGTGCTCTGTGGATCTGGCGGAATAAAGACACGGTCAGAACTACTCGTGGTTCCCACGAGTGCTGCGCTCTTCGTGGCGAAACAACACACTCCGGCTGTGCTCTGCGCTGGAGGCAGTGAGGGCGGACAGCAGCAGATTTGGGAGAAATAATCCCTTTTTCCTGCCAAGAAGAAAGCACGAATCAGGCTGTGCACAGTGTCCCTCAGCCCGGCGCATTTAGGAGACAGTTTATGACACAACTCGGTGGCTCCGAGATTCCCTTGCCAAGGGAGTTTGTTCACCTCTTTCCAGCCGCATTGCCGTCCGGGTGTGGCTGCCCCGCCGGGCACAGGGCGGAGGCCACTGTTAGCTGATCAAACACCTGCAGGCTTAGAGCCATTTGGTTTCTTTCCTAATGTATCTCTGTGGGTAAGACACCTTTCAAAATGTATCTGATTGAAACATAGTTGATTTACAATGTGGTGTTAGGTCCTGCTGCACAGCGACGTGACTCAGTTATACGTAGATATGCTGTCACTGGATACTGAATAGAGCCCCCTGCGCTCTGCAGTAGGACCTTGTTGTTTATCCATCCTATAGATACTAGTTTGCATCTGCTCACCCCAACCTCCCAGTCCGTCCCTCACCCCCCTGGCAACCACAAGTCTGTTCTCTGTGTCTGTGAGTCTGTTTCCATTTCATAGATAGGTTCATCTGTGTCGTATTTTAGATTCTACCTATAAGTGATATCATATGGTATTTGTCTTTCTCTGTCTGACTTACTTCAGTTAGTTTGGTAATCTCTAGGTCCATCCATGTGGCTGCCAATGGCATGATTTTGTTCTTTTTTATGGTTGAGTAATACTCCATTGTGTGTATGTATATGTGTGTATGTATGTATGTGTGTGTGTGTGTGTGTATATATATATACACACACACACATACATACACACCACATCTTCTTGATCCATTCATCTATCAGTGGACACTTAGGGTGCTTCCATGTCTTGGCTGTTGTGAATAGTGCTGCTATGAACATTGGGGTGCAGGTATCTTTTTGAATTATAGTTTTGTCCAGGTATATTCCCAGTAGTGGGATTGCTGGATCATATGGTAATTCTATTTTTAGGTTTTTAAGGAACCTCCATCCTGTTCTCCATAGTGGCTGTATCAATTTACATTCCCACCAGCAGTGTAGGAGGATTCACTTTTCTCCACACCCTCTCCAGCATCTGTTACTTGTAGAGGTTTTAATGATGGCCATTCTGACCGGTGTGAGCTGGTACCTCATTGTGGTTTTGATTTGCATTTCTCTAATAATTAGCCATGTTGAGCATCTTTTCACGTGCCTGTTGACCATCTGTATGTCTTCTTTGGGGAAATGTCTGTTTAGGTCTTCTGCCCATTTTTCAGTTGGGTTGCTTATTTTTTGTTGTTGTTGAGTTGTATGAGCTCTTTGTATATTTTGGAAATTAAGCCCTCGTCAGTCACATCGTTTGCAAATATTTCCTCCCAGTCCATAGCTGTCTTTCATTTCGTTGATGGCTTCCTTTGCTGCGCAAAAGCTTGTAAGTCTGATTAGGTCCCATTTGTTTATTTTTGCTTTTATTTCTATTGCCTTGGGAGATTGACCTAAGAAAACATTGGTACGATTTATGCCAGAGAATGTTTTGCCTGTGTTCTCTTCTAGGAGTTTTACGGTCTTATGTTTAAGGAATAAGACCCTTTTTTTGGGTGTCAGTAAATATTCCTGGCCCTGCCTTCCAGAAGCATATGGTATAAATGACGGGGGGCAAGTATGGAAGAGGTGCTTGCCTCCCGCTGGGGTAGGAGAGCTCCGTTCCCTGAATAGGATCTGGTGGCTGTGGGAAAGCCCAGCGGCCGATGGGCAGGCATCGCAGGTGGGGAGGCGGACCGCGGGCCTAGAGGCACCGCTCTGGGCTTCACCACCCGCGCTAGGTGAGTGCCTCACGGAGGCTCCACGGGATGTGTTCTGTCCTTTCGCTAACTTCTCAGAAGAGAAACAGGACACCAAGATTAAGGAACGCCCCCTGCAGTCACACGGCTAGGAGAGAACGGGGCTGGACACTAAAAGCCCCTTTTTCTACCCAAGGAGGCCTTATAGCCTGGGTCTCAGTCTTCTCTCAGGCCCCACGTGCCAGCTGTGTAACTTGGGGAAAGTGACTTAACCTGTCTGAGCCTCGGTTTTCTCACCTGGAAAACAGAGCTTCTAAGACCCAGCCCGCAGGGTCCTAGGATCTGGTGCGTGATGTTTAGCGCAGAGCCGACCGCTTTCTTACGTGAGGCTACAGGAAATCATCATCGCTGACGTTCTCAGCAGCCAAAGCATAGTTCCTGCACTGAACCTGAAGATCGGACAGATAACGTGGACCCACCCCAAACGACAGCAGTTCTCAGAGGGTCTCTGTTGTGGGTTTAGGCTGCTGAGCGTGTGCAGAGTTGGCAAGCTGAGTACGAAGCTGCACCGCTTGGCAGTAAAGACGATAAGAGAGAATTTAGTGGGGAAAGATCTACTGACCTTTGGTGTCGTGGACCTGCACCCAGCGTTCTCCTCCTTAAGATACAGGAAGTGAAGGGACTTGGTGTTTTACAAAACCACGCTGGGCACTACAGTTTGAAATTCAGTCGTTTCCTTACCTCAGCTGTTAGATATAAAACAAGAAGTAATGGTCAGTGAAAGGATGACTAAAACGATATGAAAATGAATGAATTTTAAAAACAGATCTCAGGTTTCTGAGGTCTTCCTTGACTATTTACTTGGAGACCCCTAAGAAGCACTGATCTGACCCAGGCAAATGCTTGCTGTATTTCTCCCCGGCGAACACAAGGTACATGTCACGGCCTGATCCAGCAGCACCGTAACGGGCGAAGTGACAGCTTTGACCAGGCCCAGCTGCGGAGGATTAAGTGAGGCCGGGCAGCGCTCAGATTCCAGGCCGGCCGCCCGATGGCATCCGCAGCTGCCCCGTGGTCGTCACGGAAGCCCCGGCCCCGCCCTCTGGGGCGGGCCCAGCAGACAGCAGTCCCGGGGGACACAGCGCAGTCGCCCTCTCTCGGCAGATGCCGGGCAGCCTGCTCTTGGGAAGTGAACTGTGGCCCCCAGACCCAGACCGGGCCCAGAGGCCCCGGTGGTCAGTGTCCTGCCCCAGAGGCTGCCTCAGGCGCTGCAGGGTGTGACTCGTGTCCCCCCAGGGTCAGCAGACAGGCAGCTCTGGGCACCCAGGGACACTGCGTCAGGCCACGCTGGAGCGCCATCCAGGGGCCAAGTTCCTGTAGTAGGGGGTCGGTAAATGGGGTCCGGCTGCAAGACGGCGCCAAGAGCAGCTCGCTCTTCGTACCTCGGTTTTCTGTTACTTCGTAAACGCAGCTGCTGGCGGTGAACTTCCTCTTGAAAGCAGGGTGGACGGCGGGATGCAGTGACACGCTCAATTCGGCCTCGGGGCCAGGCCGCAAAGATGATAGCCCAGCAGCTGTTACTATATAGCTTAGCCTTTAATTTGCTAAAATTAAAACGAAAGAAATGAGTCAAAAAGTAAGTTGTACATAGGATTAAAGTTGGGGTATGCTGAAGAAAACTGCAAGGAAAATGCATGAAAACTTTTATGGGATATTTTTAAGGAAATATCCTATTTTAGGTATATACACGCAAGCCCATTTTTGAATGTCAGGATGTAAAACATTGGTCGGTTATTCAAGCGTGAACGTATATTTACACAAAGTGCTCCCCAATTCCAAGATACGTGTCAGCTGCTGTGATCTGTGATCTGTTTCATGCATATCTCTCCCCAGTAATCTAGTTGACATGAGAGTGCGGGATTGCTAATCAAAGGTAAATGTTTGTTCCTACCTAAGTTAGCGGAAGTTTCAATGGAGTGGCTTCCAGGTTAACAGTGGACATGTATCATCTATTCATGGATGGTTCCTGTTCACTTTGCCCACTTCAGACTACACAAACTTGACCACTTCAGGTTCACAGTAGAAGGCACTAAGGGCTGAGCTTGGTCAGAATCCTTTAAGAATTCTCATAATCATTTGTGAAAATTGTTCTAGAGGACTTTGATAAAGGGCCCCCGCAAAAAAAATCACAAAAGTATGGCCCCCGACCTCTTAAGAACTTGAAAACAATGAACTTTCTTCTTACCTTCAAACCTCAAGACAGCTGTGACTTTGTCGGTGGGACTGGAGCTGAGGAGGACTGAGGTCGTATAGAACCAGGGGATCCAGTTCTTTTTTTTTTTTTAATTAATTTATTTATTTATTTTTGGCTGTGTTGGATCTTCATTGCTGCGCGCGGGCTTTCTCTAGTTGCAGTGAGCGGGGGCTACTCTTCATTGAGGTGCGTGGGCTTCTCATTGCGGTGGCTTCTCTTGTTGCGGAGCACGGGCTCTAGGCGCGCGGGCTCAGTAGTTGTGGCTCATGGGCTGTAGAGCACAGGCTCAGTAGTTGTGGCTTGCGGGCTCTAGGGCGTAGGCTCAGTAGTTGTGGCATGTGGGGTCAGTAGTTGTGGTGCATGGGCTCAGCAGTTGTGGCTCGTGGGCTCTAGAGCGCAGGCTCAATAGTTGTGGTGCACAGGCTTCATTGCTCCTTGGCATGTGGTATCTTCCTGGACCAGGGCTCGAACCCGTGTCCCCTGCATTGGCAGGCAGATTCTTAACCACTGCACCACCAGGGAAGCCCCAGTTATTATTTTTGATTGCTAACACGCGTGGGTACCGTAGCCACCTGCATCCTCCCTGGGCTGACCCCACCTGGGGCCACCCGGGCATCTGAGTCGAGAACTTAGTCTCCGGATGCCACTCGGCCTAGAAGGCTCTGCCCCATGGTCGCTGCCACTCGGGCCTCTGCTCACGCACCTCCTCGGAAAGGTCTTCCCCCACCAGGCACTCGCAGCAGCCCTCCCCCGCCCCGTGTCACATCCCGTCTTTTCCTCACGGCACTTCCCACCCTCCGAAGCTGCCTTGCTCAGCGCCATAGCCCCAGTATCCTGAAGAGTCCCTGGCACATAGTAGGTGCTCAGTAAATATCTCCTGAATGAAGAAATGAGAGAAATCTGGAGAGAGATCTATTCCTAAAGGTTGCAGTTTGGGGTCTGAAATACCATCTGAAACGACCACTTGCCCAAAGAACTTTCCGTGACTGCCCTTCAGTGGGGTCTGTGTTCTGTGTGCTGCTGACATGTATCCAATGCCCGCGAGGTCCCAGACAGTGAGGATAACCAGCCCTTAATCCTGGCTACAGCCCTGGTGGCCGATATCATTTAAATCCCAGATTATTTTGTGAAAGCCATAGGTCAGCAATTTCTCTCTCGCCTTTCTGACACAACTTGGAGACTTCAAAGCGGTTTTTTTTACTAGAATAGTCTTAGCAGACTACATTTTTCCCTTCGTGCTTAAAGCTGGCCCAGCAGTCGTTTGCAGTGTCTTTTCTCCCCCAGCTAATCTTCTGCCAAAGGATGGTGTGATGTGGAAAATGCGTCTGTGTCTTCGGGAGCCCTTGACCCTGCTCTGGCGTCCCCACTTTTCTCTGTCACACACTTGGATGGTCTGCCACCTCCCCCAGGATGACAGGTGTTTGTCTTAGGGTATCAGGAGGGCCCTGGAGATCATTTTTCTCCAGTTTGGAGGCTCAGGATCCGTTAGCTAGAAGAAAGGCCGTTTCTCTCTCCTCCGAAGCCACGATGGACGTTCCCTCCAGCTGTGAATGACTTTTCTCCCCAGCGCTGCGCCTTTACTGTTCATCCTCACAGGGCCTGGAGGCCTGAGCTGGCACTGGCTCTCCTTGGGCTTTGTCTGCTGCTCACCCCGCACTCTGCTCTTGTGTGTGCCCGCAGTGGGAAGTCGGCAGAAGGGCGAGCACCCGGTCAGGGTGGCCGGCAAAGAGAAGCGTGTCTACTTCTTCTGGCAAGGCCGGCAGTCGACTGTGAGTGAGAAGGGCACGTCGGCTCTGATGACGGTGCAGCTGGACGAGGAAAGGGGAGCCCAGGTAAGTCCTGGAGGCAGATGCGCCGGAAAGGAGGGAGCTGGCCTTTCCGGGAGCCGGAGGGTGTGTGGCCTGGTCCCCTAAACACAAAGACAGTATCGTCCAAAGCCCCTTTAGTCCTGGTCTGGCTTCTCCAGGTGTCAAGGTCTGCCTCATCTTTCATCTCCCCACCTCCTCACCAGGAAGGCAGACCTCTCGCCATATGACCTTAAAGTACACCTGCAAATAGTAAATCCACAAAACAAGTGCAGAGAGCCCATGGGTGGTTTTTCCTTAAGTTTCCACTGGGCTGATCATCAAGGAACTAAAACAGATGCCATTTTCCACGCCTCAAATGGCGGAGATTTTTAAAGAACAGATCCAGCGCTGGCAGGGATTCTGTAGGATGGGTACCCGTGCCCGCTTCCACTGAGAAGTGTAAACTGCAATGCCCATCCTGAAAGCAACCACGGCTTAGGAACCTTGAGGTGCTCATACACTTTGATCAGTGATTCCGCTCACACAAACCCATCCTAAGGAGAGATCAGGGACTGCTGTAAACATCGAGTCTGCCCATCACCTGCGTTCCTCACAGCAGCCTGAGTGATTTTTCTAGGACACGTCAGATGGTGCCCCTCCTTGTCCTTCATCACACTCGGACTACCATCCGAGGGTCTCCGGGGGTCAACCCTGCACCCCCCTCCAACCTCCCTCTTCTTGCACCTGGTCAGGCCACTCCCACCTCCTTGCAGTTCCTAGACACACCTCTTTCCGCCCCCCCCCCCACCCCAGGGCCTTTGCACTGATTCCCCAGCCTGGAACACTCCCCCTGAAACCTTACACGATTCGGGTTTCTGTTTGAATGTTGCCTCCATGTTTTATCCACATCCCTCCCCATTTTCCTGTCCTTCTCTGTCCCTTTGCTCTGCTTTATTTTTTCATAGCACTTATACCTACGTAAAACAACATTCATTTTGTTTACTTATTTATTCTTTGTCTTCCCCGTGAGCATGAAAGAGACTCTGTCTGTCCTGGTCTTACCCACCGTTATAACCCCAGGGCCTGCATGACGCCTGGCAGGTACCACTACCCCAAGTCAAGGTTTTGAAAGCATTTCTTTTTAATGTTTTGTCCCTTCCTTTATTACCAGTAATTAAGAGTTAACTCTGGGGTTTGGGGGATCATAACACCCTGTGCAGATCCTTTTACTATCTTGGATGAATAGTTAAAACTAACAAACATCAGGAAAGAGAG
Organism: Monodon monoceros; assembly: GCF_005190385.1. Classification (NCBI taxonomy): domain Eukaryota; kingdom Metazoa; phylum Chordata; class Mammalia; order Artiodactyla; family Monodontidae; genus Monodon; species Monodon monoceros. The sequence goes on from NW_021703778.1 coordinate 2,500,978, forward strand.
CAGAGGAATTTTCTCCAGAAATAGATCCACACTCACTCAGCCTTCCAGGTTCCTAAGAACCAATCCTCTTCCCTAAAAAGTGTCTAATGCAGATGTTCTACCATGGACTATATTTTCCAAATAGCTTTCAGGGACAAACAGTTGTTAACTTATTCCTCATAGTGGATCATTTCAACTGTTTGTTGTTGTTTTTTTTTCTCGTAAAGGCTGTGAACGAATATGTTTTATCATGCCTTCAAAATCATCCTTAGAGTTTTGAGTCTTAATCTAATTGGAGCATTTAATTTTTTTTATCAATCCAACGGATGGCAAAATCACTGCAGAAATAGAAAGCACTGCCACAGAATGGCTCTTAATGACACGGAAGGGGCCCTGAGATTGATAAGTTAACTCATGGTGAGAAATGTGTCCTACCTTTCAACGCTCCCCGACTGCCAGGCTCAGTAAGCACTTCCTTGTTTAAGGGGATATACCTTGGCAAAGTGAGAGTCAGCTGACTCAGCCCTACGCACGTTCCTGTTACTCTCCTGCGTCTCACACTGATGCGTGACTGTTGTGCTGACAGAGGTGCCGCTGAGTGACAGGCCCTGTGAGTGGGCCAGAGCCTGCAAGAGACAGTTCCTTTCCCCAGAGTCACTAAGTCAGTGATTAGTCATTCTCACTGCTGAGAGATTTTCTGTATTAAAAACATGTTTAAATTAATCACGTTATATCCGTACCGTGGAACACTACCATTAAAATATCAAAATTCATGTTAAGAATCTTATGTGACGACAGAAAAACGTCAGCTGAAGAAAATCTGGGGATAAAGCAACATAAAAAACAGCGATCCTATTGGGGAAAAATGTATACCTGAAAAATACTTTGTATTACAGGAAAGCTACACGCCAGAACTGTAGTAGCGTTCTCGATAAATCACAGTAGTATCAGTGGCTTTTATTTGTACTTCTCAGTATTTTTCAGGTTTTCGACAACAGGCATGTATTATTTTTATGACTCCGCAAAACCAGGACACGTGGCTCACTATAATGTGTTTAAATCGGAAGGTCCAGGTCCTGCAGGGCAAGGAGCCCCCCTGTTTTCTGCAGTGTTTCCAGGGAGGGATGGTGGTCCACTCCGGGAGACGGGAGGAGGAGGAAGACAACGCACAGAGTGAGTCACTTTTGCTGCTGGAATTCGACTCCGTTCTCCTCTCTGGGAAGGTATCTTTATAGGCGTGGGCTTTAGAGTAACTCTCTCTTCACGTAGCTGCGGCCTGACCAGCGAAGGCCTCCTGATGTCTGCCGTATAAATCAGCTTCCTGGGTGCCTCCCTCCCCCTTCCTTCCATGGAGTTGCCTTCAGAAAGCAGCTTTGCATAAAGGAGGCCGCAAGATGACTCGACCTTAAACTGGATCCTGGAGGGGGAAAAAAAAAAAACAGTGATCTTCTCTTCTAACTTATGAGATTTTTGTTGACCAGCATCCAAAAAACAAAAAAGAAATCATAGTTTCAGAGCCTCTTAAAAAAAATATGCCTGTTATGACTTACCCAGATCTTTATAAATAAATTATGTAAAACTGGTTTTTCTGCATCGTGCACTCCGGGCAGCCCGCTTCTAACTGTAACTCAACAAAATGGGCTTCCTGGGACTCAGTAAGACCGCAGCCTGGCCTTGCCTCCACCTGCCCCTCCAGACACAGAAAGGAGGCGGGGCGTGGGCTGCCCCGCAGGCTCCCCTTCCCTCCAGGCCCCCTCCCCGCGCCGCCACGTCCTGACTGTGCCACTGGTGCCCCCTGCAGGCGAGTGGAGGCTGTACTGTGTGCGCGGAGAAGTGCCCGTGGAAGGGAACTTGCTGGAGGTGGCCTGTCACTGCAGCAGCCTGAGGTCCAGGACGTCCATGGTCGTCCTCAACGTCCACAAAGCCCTCATCTACCTATGGCACGGATGCAAAGCCCAGGCCCACACGAAGGAGGTCGGAAGGACCGCGGCCAATAAAATCAAGGAACAGTGAGTGCTGTGTGTGTGAGCACCTCTCCCAGGGGCTTCCGGGTGCAGGCTAAGGATCCTGAGGTCCCCGTGGACGCCCCGTGTGCCCAGAGGGACTCAACGTGGGAAGCTGAGCCCCACGTGGTCAGGGGCCCTGAAGGTCCAAGTTCATGTGACACGTGTCCAGCCCAAACCTCTCCCCCGTGAGGGCCTCCCCGCTTCCTGAGGACTTACCTGCCTCCGTAAACGGCACAGGACCCCCGGCAGCTTCTCTGAAGGTGTGATTTGGCTTTTGAATTGGCAACCTGGAGTCCTTGGCTATTTAAAGAGAGCAAATTTCAAATATTTAGGGGAGCAGAGTTGGTTGTATCAGAGCAGTGGAAGGTTTAAGGGCATTTAGCCAAAGACAGTTGGGAGATCACCCACTGTGTCAGACTGAGGAATGCCCCCTCCTTCGGGGACAAGTGTGTTTCCCAGCATCCGAGGCAGCTGCCCGAGTGCTGGGGTCCCTTCCTTTCCCAGACAGGCACCCACAGGTGCCCACGACCCAGAGACAGCACACCGTGACAGCGCTAGGTGAGGACCCACCCTGGGGAGGGGAAGGTGGGGAGAGCCCAGAAGAAGCTGTGCCGCCCACCACCTGCCCAGGTGCCTCTGTGCATCCCGGGCAGCACGGGCATCTCGGGCAGCCAAAGAGCCCAGTGCCCCCTCGAGCTGAGACCTGGGAGGACCTTGGTGACACCTGTACAGTGGAAAGGAAGAGTCTCCCGGGGCCACATCCCACCAGGTGCCATCTGGTAGAATTCATTCTCTGGGCACCAAAGCGGTGCGGTCAGGGTCTGCTCTTCCCCCTGACGGCACACACGTGACCCAGCGCACGTGGAGAGCGGGCGGGGGGGTGGGGGGGTACCTTTCAGTTGGTGGACAGCTGTGAAGCGAGATGCTTCCTCTCCCGTCATCATTCTGAGGGCCAGCAAGCTAGATGATAGACAGGGTTCAGCCACGTCTCACGTGGCACTGAGGCCCATCAGGTTCGCCCCTGGACCCCTGAGAAAAAACAAAATGAATAACAAACACTTAGGAGCCGCCGCCTGAAGTCACGCACAGATCTAGGGACCAGGGCCGTGCGAGGCGACACACCCAACCCCGGGCCGAGGAACGGGAAGTATGTACGTGCCATCTAAAAACACTGATTGTTTTCATCACGGCTTCTCTGTAATCCGACGTTCCTCTCTAAGGGCCAAGCCAACGCCTCCCTGCTGCACACACTCAGATACTACAGAGCGTGTTTTTATTCATTACAAGAATTGTTCTAGTTAGAAAGTAGGAGCGAGCTGGTGAACCGATCTGCAGATTTAGTAGGGATCTAATTTTGTGCCGCCCTCACTTCTGGGCCTGATACAAACTCTCGGACGCTCTCCGTGCAGATGTCCCCTGGAGGCCGGGTTGCACAGTAGCAGCAAAGTGACAATTCACGAGTGTGACGAAGGATCGGAGCCCCTGGGATTCTGGGACGCTCTGGGGAGGAGAGACCGGAAGGCCTACGACTGCATGCTCCAAGGTAACCCCCGGCCCCGGAGCCCCAGCTCACTCAGTGCGCGTTTACGCACACGTGCTCTGTACAGCACACCGGGAGCTACACCCAGGCCGACTCCTCTGGGGCCGACAAGGAGGCTAAATAATGCGTATGACTGATCGTGATGCCAAGGAAAAGCTGTGTGTGTCAGAAAATAGGTACAGGTGACAGAGGTGGAGAGTTAAAAAAGAAAGATTTCTTCCTCCAGGAAAAAAATCACACAGGGCTCCATGGAAGACAGCACTTACCGGAGCCTTGGAGGTGTAGGTGTGGCTTGGAGAGAAGTGAAGGAGGGGGGAGAATTCCAGGAAGCGAGCTGAGCACAGCGTGAACCTCTGGAACAAGACGCTTTCGGTGTAGCCGGCATCCAGGGTGCAGGGAAATAGTGGGGTTTGAGTGAGAGAGTGGGTCGGTCTTGTCTTTAAATACACAAGATACAGATCGACGTACGTGCAGAATAACGTCAGAAAAAGGCTAACAATTAATAAGCCATTAAGGCAAGCCAGGCCCTGTCTAAACACCTGCTGGATGTTCACTCACTCAGTGCTCACAACCCAACAAGCTGCCCTGGTCACCGATGGGGAAACTGAGGCCTGGGGTGGTTAACCAGCTTGCCCGGGTTGGATAACAGTGGGATGTCCTCATGACCGCACCACCATACTGCCTCTCAGCTTTTACAAACTTTTACATAGGTTTTTAAAGTACAGTTGACCCTTGAACAACATGGGGGTTAAGGGCCAACCCCGCACGCACACATGCGCACACACACACACAGTCGAAAATCCACATGTAACTTGTAACTCCCACCAAACTTCTCTACTCACAGCCCACTGCTGACCGAGAACCTTACCGAGAACATAAAGAGTTAACACACAGTTTGTAGGTTATATGTATTAAATACTGTAATTCTTACCATAAAGTACGCTGGAGAAAAGAAGATGTTATTAAGACAACCATAAGGAAGAGAAATTACATTTACCGTATCGTATCTATCGATACCGTAAATTTACATCATCTGTTTACGAAATGAATCATTTGTCAGTACCTACATCAGTATTCTCTTAGATGATACAAAACACTACAGATGTTATACGTATTACTAACACTAGACATCAAAAGTGAAAAGATATACACATGTTCCCGTATCTCTTCCCTCTATGTATATGTATAACTGATTCACTTTGTTATAAAGCAGAAACTAACACACCATTGTAAAGCAATTATACTCCAATAAAGATGTTAAACAAAAAAAAAGATAACGTGAAAAAGAAATTCCTATATACAGGTGTAACGAAGAAGCAGCAATGTGATTACTTTACCGTCAGCCAGTGTCCCTGATACAACTGCTTCACAGCAGCCCAGCCTATACACTAATGAACAGTTATAAAATTTTTATGGCATACGGTGTTACAGTCCTCTTCATAATAAAGTACTGGAAACATTGTTACGTTTTTATAAAAATCACTTACCCGTGATGATAGGCTGATACACAGCTTCCCCAATTAGAGAGAGGCATACTGTACGGTAATGTAATTCTCTGAAAGCGAAGCTATAAAACAGTAAGAAAACTAACACATTTTATTTCAACTATCACCTCATGCCTATGTAAGGACAGGCTAGTATCTACATATATTTGATGCATTCATGACATACCTAAATTTTCTTACTTTTTTCAATATTTCTAGGCTATTCGGTTTGTCCGCAGGTTTTTTTCAGTGTCACAAATCTGCAAAAAATTTTTCCAATATATTTGTTGAAAAATCTCCATGTATTGAGTGGACCTGTGTGTGCAGTTCAAACCTGTGTTGTTCAGGGGTTAACTGTACTGCATACTGATGATGGGAAATGTCTGAAAGTACAAAGAAATTAAGAAAGAAAATAAGATCCTTATAATGACGTCTTTCAAAGATGTGAACCAGAATTAACATTTCCTTATGCAATAAATACTTATTTTTTTAAATAAAATTTGGATAGCATTCTTTATCCACACTGTTTTGCAACCTGCTTTTTCCCCTTAATTTATTGTGAACAATTTCCCAAATCCTATTTTAATATTTAGACTTTTAATGGCTGCAGGGTATTTCATGAGTATATCTGCGACTCTCTACTTAGCCTGTGTCCTATAGTTGGAGAGCTGAGTTCTTTCCAGTTTTCCTCTAACGATAATAAAGTTGCAAATAATTTTCAAAAGAATCAACTGCATTCATTTCTAGTTAAGGTAAATTCCTAGACATGATCTCCTTTGCTGAAGTTAGTATAAAAGCCTTACAGTTACAGATCAGCAAGTGTCCCCAGAACACTGGCACCAAATTCCACTCTCACCAGCAGTTTACAGACGTGTACGTTTCACAGCACAATCATACACTCGGTTTATTACTTTTTCCTGTTTGCCAACACTGATGGTAGAAATTACTATCTAAACACTGTTATAATTTAATGTTTTAAATTAGAATGTTAAATGCTTTCTATATGTATTTTTTAGCCATCTGTACTTCCGTTTAGGTGAATGTTTTCTTTGTGCCTTCACACTTTTTAGATATTTATTGTTTCATTATTATCTTCCTTTACAGACTACTAAGGATATTAACAGGTTTCCATATTTCCCATCTTGTCACTTGCCTTTTAGTTTTCTTTGGTTGGGGGTGCTTTTTGTATAATGTAATTTTTCATCTTTATGTTGTTAATGCATAAATCTCTTCTCCTTGAATTATACTTCTTTCGTAATTATGATTAAAAAGGCCTTCCCCACCTCCAAGTTCAGATAAACCTCGCCTCTTTTTGCACTTTACAATGCTTTGATCATTTCACGTCTCACAAACATTAATTCTCCAATCCACCTGGATTTACTTCGGTGCATATTTTGTCTCTAGCGTTTGTTCTCTTTTCTTTCAAAGATCCTGGAAACTTTAACTTCACAGCCCGCCTGTTCATCCTCAGTAGCTCCTCCGGCGACTTCTCAGCCACCGAGTTCCTGTATCCAGCCCGCGACCCCTCCGTGGTCAATTCTATGCCCTTCCTGCAGGAAGACCTGTACAGCGCCCCGCAACCAGGTATGGCCCACAGAAGCGGGTAGTCGTGCTGAGCCAGCAGAAGGCACGCCTTCCAAAAGGCTTTTTACTTTTGCATCTAGTAAGCAGTTTCTAATTTGCCAAGTACACTTAATATTATCTCACTTAATCTTTATATTATCTCATTTAATCCTCACACCTCCCCCCCCCCACCAAAGGAAGTTGACATCAGTCACATATTATAGTGTAAAAAGCTGACCCTCAGTTACTCAACTCACCCAAATTCGTCAGTTAAGAGTAGGCTGAGTGCAACTGTGTCAGGCATGAGTCTCTGCTGTTCTCTCAGCCTTCCCTCCAGCTTCATAGTCTCCATGTGGCTGCCCCTGCTCCAGCCATCATGTTTCTGTTCAAAACAGAAGGAAGAGTAGGGAAAAGGGCAATAATGATGGCCATGTCTCTCTCTTACCAGATAAAGCAAAAGCTTTCCCAGAAGCCCCCAGCAGACTTCCGTTTACATCCCCCTGGCCAGAGCTCTGTCCGATGGCCACCCCCCAGCTGCAAGGGAACCTTGCAAGAGTCCAAGGAGCAGGGGGTTGGGAGTATCTGTGGAGTGAGCCAAAGAGCAGTGTCTGCCATGCTGCACAGCAGGGCCAAGGCCCGTGTCTTCTGATTCCAAGGTCAGGGCTGTACCCGCTTGACTGCCACCTCAAGGCAGAGGCTGTGCGCTCTTGTCGTGGGACAGTCACAGCCACCAGAGACCAGGCAGTAGAGACAGTTGAGGCTGAGGTCGGCCGCCCCGGCCTCACGGCATCTCTGCTCTCATATTACAAGAGCCTGGAGCGGCACCAGGAACTTCCCGGACCCTGGCAGCCCCGATCACCACCTTAAAACCTCGACGGTGCACGCGGTCACAGGGTCATCCTGGGGAACTATCAATCAGCCGGTGTCTTAAAAAGGGGCTGCTACCCACCTCTCCGTCCTGCGGCTCAGGTGGGGCAGCCTCCGCTGGGCTTTTCAGGCATGTGATTATCACAGAATTCTGAGATGCAGGCTAGGAAAGGACTCAGGCGAGCTGGGCTGGCGGGTGTGAGAGCCCTTGACCACGTGGAAGAGTCAGGCTGACAGTCTGCTGAAGGGAAAAAGGGGGCAACACTCGATTTCCAAAGCCCATTCCTCCCTGAAAGAACCATGGACTTAGATCGCCTGCAAAGCAGTCCTACGTGGGGCATGACCACTGATGACCCAAGGGCCAGCGTGATGTACTCCCCAACGTTCAGTACGCATTTTGGGGATCAGCGGCGCTGACAACCCCTTGGGGGGGGTCACGTGTGTCATCTGTCCCACTCTTCTCAACCGGCCAGGACCCAGAGGGCGGCTGCAGGAGGGGCAAAGGGGGAAGGAATGGGGGGAGAGGGAGGAAAGAGCCCACCTCATCAACGCCATCTCTCTGCCTCGAGGCATCTCCTGCTTCACCGTTCAAAGGGCCAAGACATCAGGGGCACCCTCCCTGTGGCCCCGAGTTTACCTGCCAAGCGGATTCTCGCACTGACCGAGGCGGCAGGGAGGGAGGCGTCGGTTCGGTGTGGGGCAGAGCCCCTGACTAGACGTCTGCTCTGCTCCGCCCTCGCAGCACTTTTCCTTGTTGACAATCACCACGAGGTGTACCTCTGGCAGGGCTGGTGGCCCGTGGAGAACAAGATCACCGGCTCCGCCCGCATCCGCTGGGCCTCGGACCGGAAGAGCGCCATGGAGACGGTGCTGCAGTACTGCCGAGGTGAGGCCGCGGCGGCGGGGGGGGCCCGGATACACGCTTCCCTTTCCACGGGTGCCAGCAGCCTGGATCAAGCCGGCAGACAGCCCTGAAACCGACTGCTTTCCCTTGAACTCTTTTGAGGCTTATTACTTGTGAGATTAGTACATTCTCAGCTGCCAGCATGAATGAGATTTCATTTTTCTCTCTTTCTTAAATTGAAGTAGAGTTGATGTAGAATATTATATGTTACAGGTATACAATGTAGTGGTTCACAATTTTTAAAGGCTGTACTCCATTTATAGTTATTATAGAATATTGGCCTATACTCCCCGTGTTGTACAGTATACCCTGGTGGCAGCTTTTATACCTAATAGTTTGTACCTTTTAACCCACTCCCCCTATCTGGCCCCTCCCCCCTTCAACAAACTAGTGAATATCATTTTTCTCTTTTATATTATGAGGCCGAATAACCTGTCACCCTCGAGGTTAACGGCCGAGTTGTGGGATGCCTGGCCTGGTTAAAACCCTTCTGCACTCAGGGTCAATCATGCTGTGGGACACCAGGCCCCATCCACGCACTGTCCACACACAGTGTCGCCCCCGTCGGAGAGTAGAGAGCGCCCCCAAGCGGGCTGGAGGGCCAATGGCAACCTTTCTGTCATCTGTTACTCTGTTTAGTGTTTTCCGTAAAAAGGAAGAGCTGTAGTCAATTCATGGCTCTTCTACTATACCATCCACCTGAAACGTCTGGTCTTTTATATAAAACGAAGATGCCAGTGATTAATTTCTTACCTGAATTTTTAAGATTTCATTGATTAGTATTACTGAATATATACAGCTGATTTTCTCTTGGAAAGCTCTTTCGTAAAAAATAACTTAATAAACTTCCCACCAAATGTTTAAGCTAAAGTAGCTTGTAAAATGCTGCCATTAGCTGGTAATTCACACTGAACTCAAGGCTGGGTTAGGCAATCAGAGGAATACTTCACAGGTGAGTCCAGGAGGGACGGTCGCACCCAGACGCCACAGAGAGAGGCTTGCTTTTCTCCCATCCAGGGACCCAGATGTGTTCTGTTGGGTTCAGCAAGTTCAAAGTCAGGTCGATCCCATGCGATTTCATGCACAGTCACATGCATGAAATTAACATTTTTTGTAAACATCGTGGCGGGGAGGGGCTACAAACGCATAACTTCCATTTTAACCCTTAAGTCAAGAGATGCAAACAGGGAAAAAATTACAGGGGAAAAGCCAGGGCCATCGGGGCCACGCTGGGTCTGTGACATCTGCCTTCTGTGTGACCGCAGGAAAAAACCTCAAGAAGCCGCCCCCCAAGTCTTACCTCATCCACGCCGGTCTGGAGCCCCTGACCTTCACCAACATGTTTCCCAGCTGGGAGCACAGAGAAGACATTGCAGAAATCACAGAAATGGTGAGTACACCCCTTCCCCGCCCAGGGGGCCCCCTGCCTTCCGGACTGTGGGAGGACCTCACCTGGGAGAAGCAGCCAATTGCATTTCACGTGGGAACACGTCTCCTTGGTCACAGCACGTTCACCAGTCTCCGCAGAGTCAGCTCAGGAAGAGGAAGGGCCTAAGGAGAAGTCAGTGGACATATTTTGGTAATCTACACACGGCTTACGTTCAAACACTTAAACGCAAAGGTGAATTTAATTAATTTGGAGCGGCCGTCTCTTCCTCCTGTTATAGCTAAAGATCCGCTGCTTCTCCAAGTCCATATGAGGCACCGCAAAAGCGCCCCGGGTCTCAGACCCTAACCTTGGGTCAGAGGAGACGCGAAATAAGCCCGTGGGGAAGTCCCTGCTCGGCTGAGTCAGGGAGTGGAGGTGTTGTGAGCCCGTCCTGAGGGGTATATGGCTCATTATGAGCCAGAGCGTTACCCTTTCCAACTGCACCGAAAAGAGGAAGCTTACTGCCGCCATGTAGAATTTCTCAGTGTATGAGCTTTAAACGCTGCTTGCAGTAGCAATCCAAGGGCATTTTTGGTGTCGCGGGAGACAGGTTTGTTCCGTTCAGACTTTCTCACTGTGTAGGAGGAGGGCCACTTCCCTGGCAGAGATGACGTGGAGGGGTATTTGATAGGAGGTCTGGATAAGTTTAAACAGCAAAAAGTGTGCCGCTTCTCGACCACGGAGAGGGCCTGCTTCATCTCTGCTGGTGGCCCTAAGCTCGCTCCCTGGAGCCCAGTGGACTTTGACCTTCACAGACGGGGGCTCAGGCCGCCCGGGAGCCGACAGGCATGGCAAGGTGGCTCTATCCATGATGAACGTGTGACCCAGGACACCTCAGAGCTCTATGGGTTACGAGCCCCATTGCTGCGGTCCAAGTTCAATTACATGAATCACTGCCGTTGTCCCGTGTGCCCTGCAGACCCCCGGGGGCTGGCCGGGGGGCTCTGGGGAGGCCTGTACAGCCTGCGGGCCATCGGCCAGTCTGCCGTCGGGCAAGTCGTGATGAGAAGTCACTAAGGGCCGCTCTGTGCCAGGCACTGCTCCGAACACCACACTTAGCTTCGCCTTTAATTTTCACAAGGGTCCACTAAGATCCAGCTGCTTCTTATCCCATTTCACCGGCGAACTAGCCGAGGCATGGACACGCGGAGAAGCTCGCCCCGATCTCTGACGCGTTCCCTCCGCCACTCGCCCCCGATCCCTGGTCTGCGTGCAGCTGAATTCACGTCATTCCCCACACACACCTCCACCCAAAGGAGGTGGCCCACTGGGGGGGGTCCCAGGTTTAACAGAGGAAGAGCGTTCACCCGGAATAACCTGTTCAGATGAAATGCACACAGTGGTTTAAAAACAAAAAAGACCTCAATTCAGCCCCAGCAAATTCTAGATGCATTTTCTTACCTCCTTTTTCTGTTGATTAAGAGATGGGGTCTGAGGGGGTGGAGGGGGGTGATTCCTTTTAAGGTTAACTGTTTTTAAATATTTGTAAACACGTTCCATTCTTTGCATGCTTCCAGCGTTTCAACTTCACATTTAATCATCTTCTGGCTAATTCACTCGTGTGGTAGTCCCTAAACATTTTCCTGATGTCTCTGAAATGCCGTGCAGGGTGAGATGGCATCTCAGAGCCTCATCTCCCTGAGCGGGGTCTCCAGGCTGCGGTGCAGGTGGGCCAGGGGGGGGGCATATTTTCAGGCACAGGATGAAACGTGTTCAGATGTGGGACACGGAGGTCCCCCCTCTCTGCCCCCTCCTCTTCTCCAGGACACGGAAGTTTCAAATCAGATCACCCTGGTGGAGGATGTCTTAGCCAAGCTGTGCAAAACCATTTATCCACTGGCCGACCTCCTAGCCAGGCCCCTGCCCGAGGGAGTTGACCCTCTGAAGCTGGAGATTTATCTCACCGACGAGGACTTCGAGGTAAGCGCATCTTCAGGTGGGACAGCATTTGAACACAGCATGCGTGGCTTGTCGGAGGGTCCTTTCACTCAGGGCGTTTCTTTCCCTCCTTCCAGTTTGCACTAGACATGACCCGAGACGAATACAATGCACTGCCTGCCTGGAAGCAGGTGAACCTGAAGAAAGCAAAAGGTCTGTTCTGAGTCATGAGATGCTGGAGGAAACCTCTGTTGTCACTTTCAATACTGTTGGACCAGGAAAATGGATGTGTTTTGTTTTTGGAAGCGGGGTATGGCTAGTCCTTTAAAAAATATTTTTACATCTGCGTTTTCGAGACCTGAAGCAATCAGCTCTCCTGCTTGTTTGGGAGTTGTGCATTTTGTAAATGTTCCAGAAAACTCTCTGGAAACACACCTTCCACGATTGAGCAGACGATGTTTATAAGGCATCCGCAGCCCCACGCGCGCTCACGCAGGGGGTCCTTAGCGAAGGCCACGGCACTGCCCTCCTGGTCCTGCTAAGCGCTGCCTGTTATTATTATTACTTTTTAAGCGGCTCCCTTTATAAATTGTTATTTTGATAGTTTGTGGATTCTAAATATATATATATTTATATAAACACCGTATAAATCAAATATGTATTTAACAAAGCAATACGTATTCATTCACTTTTAAGGGTTTTTCTCGTGTCAAAATAGTATTAAAAGGTAGTTGCTTCTGTTGAATTAGTTCTGCCACCAACGCGTACCTTCACCCACGTTCAGAGGCGCCTCCTTCAGCGTTAAGTTGGACTCGTTCTGAGTGCTGCTTCCGGTGCTAAGATGAACAAAGAATTTATACTTCCAGGCACAGGCTCTTAAGAATCTGTGCAAATCCACCTTTCTACCTTAATATCGCCCCCGAATGTATAGTGCCTTGTATTATGTACAGTTTATATACAGAAGAGTTTGCTCTGCATTTTTTGACGATGGTTTGGAACATCATCTACAATTTTACGCTGAAATGGTAGAAATTTTAAAAAGAATCTCAATTTCTAATACCTGTTGTAAAAATTAAATGTGTCATTCGGCGATGGAAGACTCCAAAATAAAAGCTTCAGAATAAACACGACTATGAATTGATTAGTTCACACTGAGTTCCTTTCTGAAAAATATTTTTTTGTAAATGTTAACCTAGTACCAATATTCCACGATTCAGTATTAACTGCCGAAACTCTTAATTTAGCTCAGGGCAAGATGTAATACGAGGCTATAAGGCTAAATAGACAGACATTCGGCCCGTAAAGTAAGCTGTAAGTCCTACACCGAAGAACATTATTTTTGCAAGTCATCATTCAACAGAAGCCCTTTACCCTCAACTGTAGCTGCATCTCAAATTCAAGAGCTCAGTGCCTTTTTTAAAACATTGCAGACACAAGGCATTTAGAAAGCGTTAAAAACTCCTCACCAGGGCTTCCTTGGTGGCGCAGTGGTTGAGCGTGCCGATGCAGGGGACACGGGTTCGTGCCCCGGTCCGGGAAGATCCCACGTGCCGCGGAGCGGCTGGGCCCGTGAGCCATGGCCGCCGAGCCTGCGCGTCCGGAGCCTGTGCTCCGCAACGGGAGAGGCCGCAGCAGTGAGGGGCCCGCGTACCGCCAAAAAAAAAAAAAAAAAAAAAAAACTCCTCACCAGCTCTTATGTTCTTAAACTCCTAGGTCCAAGGGAAAAAAATTTGAAAAAGAAACTAACACAACATTGTAAAGCAACTACACCCCAATAAAAAGAAAAAGAATATATATAACCGACTCACTTTGCTGTACACCTGAAACTAGGACAACACTGTAAATCAACTGTACTTCAGTCAGTCAGTCAAACCCCAAATCCCTGGTTTTGAACAAAGACCACAGAGCCCGCTGTGAGTTACCACCACCCGCCTTGGTCTTAGTTCACACATCGATCACAGAATTTCCTTAAACTCCGTCGCTGACTCGTGAGCACCAACCCCCGCCATGCCCCAGGACTGTGCCGGGTCAGGGGTCTCTACCTGCTCTGGCCCTACCACTTGATGACTGTGTGACATTGGGCAGGCATGGAACTGTCCCATCTCGATCTCTTTTTAAGGAAAAGAAATCAATCCTATAACTGCCCACCTCCCAGGATTGATTCTTGGCGAGGAGGGCTAGGTCCCCACTGCTACCAATGTTACCGTCATGGCAGTGGACTTAGGAAAGCAAGAGAGTTGACGTTAAGGAACACAGTCACGCACCTAGAAATGACAGGTTCGACCCAAGCAAGTGGAACCTTCCAAAGAAAACATGTAGAAGGAAAAGTAGAGAGAGGGGTTCAGACTGTGTGTCCCATGGGTAGTAGGCAAAGAGGAGCAGAGGGGGGCGCACAGAGCCAGGAGGACAACCAGTGAGTGTCAGAGAGGCAGGGCTGCCTGCGTCGTGACCGTCCAAGGAAATCACCTGGATCCTTAGATGCACAGAAAGTAACCAGGGCTGTGATAAGAACTTCCAGAGGACAGCCTGCTGTAGGTGTGATGAATAACACAGAGTCATCGGCAATACCCATTACCCCAAACTGTCCCAAATGCTTTAAAACCGCGTACATCCACTGGTACCAAACACTGTCCCCCAGCGCTGTGCTCTGTCTGCCTCTCGCCTCTTCTCTGTAAACAGGGAACCCTGTCTTGCATTTCATAATTACTTCTCGCCTCTTTTCTTGAGCTGTTCCCAACTCTCTCTCTGGCCTGCAGGACTAGATCCTCTCGTATGTGGCTTTGTGATCCTTTTCCCTTCGTAGCAGGACATGACCTTTGCATCCTGGGAAAGGACCCCACCTGAACATATGACATGCTAAATCTCAACAACTCAACCACCTGGGCTGCACCCCTTCTCCGGTGCCACTCCAAGGCAAACCATCTGGGTAATTTTTTTTTTTTTTTTTTGCGGTACGCGGGCCTCTCACTGTTGTGGCCTCCCCGCTCCCTCTCCAGAGCCTCAGGACACACGTGACATCTTGTCTCCACCCAGATATCCGTTCCCCTCTTTAAAAGTCCTTGAGTTCAAAAGCAGCAAATGAAGAAAACACCAACTGTTTTTAATAAAAATTCCCGCAGAAATACAAGCAGGTTCCAAAGGGCAGGAGCCATTGCCCCAATGTGTCCTTCTCGGGCTGTGCCCGGGTCAGGGTCAAAGACTGCTCAGGAGCCCGCTTCATTCTCTCCTTATTTTAAAACTTCAGCCCCACTTGTGGCAGAGCTCCCATTCTGGTAAAAGGAGATGCACTCCAGAAACAGCTTGAGAATCCGTTTTGGCCCTTCACTTTTGTTTTTCTTGCCTTCTGATTATAAAAGTAACACTGTCTGGGCTTCCCTGGTGGCGCAGTGGTTGAGAGTCCGCCTGCCAATGCAGGGGACACGGGTTCGTGCCCCAGTCCGGGAAGATCCCACATGCCGTGGAGCGGCTGGGCCTGTGAGTCATGGCCACTGAGCCTGCGCGTCCGGAGCCTGTGCTCTGCAACAGGAGGGGCTGCAACAGTGAGATGCCCGCGTACCCCAAAAAAAAAAAAAAAAAAAAAAAAAAAGTAACACTGTCTACACAGAGACTTGTAGTACACAAATGTTCACGGCAGCATCACTGATAATAACCCAAACCTGTGAACAGCCCACCTGTCCATTGGCTGAGAAACAGATAAACAAAACGTGGTACATCCACACAATGAAATACTATCCAACAGCAAAGTGAACAAAGCACTGGTCCACACGGCGACATGCATGGACCTCAGAAACATCATCATTCAAGGACTGGGAGTTGGGGATTAGCAGACGCAAACTATTATATATAGGATGGGTAAACAACAAGGTCCAACTGTAGAGCACAGGGAACTATGTTCAGTATCCTGAGATAAACCATCATGGAAAAGAAAATGAAAAAATATATGTATGACTGAATCATTTTGCTGTACAGCGTAAATTAACAAAACAGACAACTCACAGAATACGAGAAAATATTTGCAAATGAAGCGACCAACAGGGGATTAATCTCCAAGATACACAGATAGCTCATACAGCTCTATGTCAAAAAAATAAACAACCAAGTCAGAAAATGAGCAGGAGATCTAAATAGACATTTCTCCAAAGAAGACATACAGATGGCCAAAAAGCATATGAAAAGATTCTCAACATCGCTAATTATCAGAGAAATGCAAATCAAAACTACACTGAAGTATCACCTCAGACTGGGCAGAATGGCCATCATCAAAAAGTCTACAAACAAATGCTGGAGAGGGTGTGGAGAAAAGGGAACCCTCTTGCACTGCTGGTGGGAATGTAAACTGATAAAGTCACTATGGAGAACAGTACGGAGGTTCCTTAAAAAACTAAAAATAGAACTACCATATGATCCCACAATCCCACTCCTGGGCAGGTATCTGGAGAAAATCATAATTTGAAAAGATGCCTGCACTCCTACGTTCATAGCAGTACTATTTACAATAGCCAAGACATGGAAGCACCCTAAATGTCCATCGACAGAGGAATGGATGAAGAAGATGTGGCACATATATACAATGGAATATTACTCAGCCATAAAAAAGAACAAAATAATGCCATTTGCAGCAACCTGGATGGACCTAGAGATTATCATACTAAATGAAGTAAGTCATAGAAAGACAAATATATGATACACTCATATGTGGAATCTAATTTTTTTAAAAAACTGATACAAATGAACTTATTTACAAAACAGAAACAGACTTAGAGATATTGGAAACAAACTTAGGGTTACCAAAGGGAAAAATGGGGGGAAGGGATAGGATAAATCAGGAGCTTGGGATTAACAGACACACACCACTACTATATATAGGATAGATAATCAACAAGGACCCACTGCGTAGCACAGGGAACTCTACTCAATACTCTGTAATGACCTATATGGGGAAAGAATCTGAAAAAGAATGGATACATGTATATGCATAACTGAATCACTTTGCTGTACACCTGAAACTAACACAACATTGTAAATCAACCACACTCCATAACATTTAAATAAATAAATGGGGGGGGGGGAAGAAACGTCATTCAATGAAAGAAGACGGACACAAAAGGCCACATATTGTTCAATTCCATTTATATGGAATTTCCTGAAAAGGCAAACCCATTCAGACAGATGAGTGGCGGCTCGAGATGGAGATGGGAGTGAAGGGGACTGGGGATGAGCCCCAGGGAACTTTTCTGGGGGGCGGGGGTCTGACGGAAACAGTCTAGAGCTGGATTCTGGTCATGGCGGCACAACTCTGCAAAAGCACTAGAAGGTACTGAGCCGGGCACTCGCGTAGGTATATTTTACCGCATATGATATCATGCCACGAGGGTGCTGCTTCAGAAAAATAGTAACACTGATCTATGTGGAAAATGTCAGCATTGTAAGGATATATAATTTAGGGATGGAAAATCATAGCTATTCTTGCTGTTAAAGAAATAATCACTCATGACACTGGTCAAGACAGTAAGGCAGGAACTTCCCTGGTGGTCTGGTGGTTAGGACTCAGTGCTTCCACTGCAGGAGGCCCCGGTTCAATCTCTGGTTGGGGAACTAAGATCCCACAAGCTGTGAGCTGTGCCCCCCCCCCGCCCCCCCAAAAAAAGACAGTACGGCAGACGTTACTCAGAACAATCATGATAGGTGTAGGGGCCACTGCTGAAGGGGAGAGAGACTGGGCTCAACTCCAGATACAGAAGGAAGAGTGGGGATTTATAGTGAAGAAGCAGAGGTGGGGTGTGGGCATCAGTGGATGGAGAATCACTAAGAGGAAACATCAGGGTAAGGGGGGGATCTGGTCATATCAACCTAAGAGGACTCTTGCTGAGTGCAGGTCAGGGTGACCAGACACCGCCTCGGCGGATGGTGGAGACACCCGATCAGATAACGAGGGTGATCAGACATCAAGGGTGAGGATCTTGCTACATGTGGGCCTGTCCTGGAGGCCATGCCCGAGGACAGGCTCAGAGTAGCCTGACTCAAGTTGGCCAAAGACAGTGTCTTCATCACCACTTCCCATATACAAGTACTTCAGTGGTTTGATTTACAGTCTTCCAGATTCTTCTTTACATCAACTAACATAGAGATGTGTGCTCACGTTTGGGGTTTTTCCAAGGGAAAACTTGCATTTGCTCCCATCAGCAGTAGCGCTCAGACGCTGGTCTCTGGATGTTGACCGGCTGTGTGTGAGGCTCTGCGGTCACGCGGGGCGCAGTGTGAAGGCCCAGGTCAGCATTCAGTGCTCCTCAGAGGGTGGGCGGCATCCAGCCAGGGCCCAGACGGAGGGTTTGGGGATTGGTTTTCAAAGGCCGCTCTTGATCTGAGGTCCAGATCCAGAGTCAGGGCCAGAAGCCTCAAAACAGGGCTCTGTGCAAAGCAGATCAGCAGTGTAGTGAGAGACTAGTAAGGGTCAGGGGGACAATAACACGTCAAGGTCATGATTCAAATGCAAACAATGGAGGGTCAAACTGAAAATTGAAATAATCAGAAACTGAATATATTGGTACAGTATTTGACCCAAAGAAAAAGCCCTACTTTGCTTCCTCCTTTACTTGTAAGAAGTCAGTGCAGGGGGAGCGATGAAGGTGGAGTTGCTGCAGGACGCGGAGCTCACCTTCCCCCACAGATACGTCAGCGACGCATCAACACGTGGGACGAGTCACACAGAATACCCGCTGAACGCTGGCGGAAGACCTCGGACTGCTGAAAGGGCGAGAAAACCTCCACACACCGGGGTAGGAAAAAAGAAAGAAAGGAAGAAAGGAATCGGGATGGGACCTGTGCCCGGGGGAGGAAGCTATGGAAGAGGAGACGGGGAGAGCAGCCAGGACACAGGGGAGCTTCAGAGCCTCAGAGGAGAGCACGGCGGCCGGTCTGCGGAGCACGGCGGCCGGTCTGCCAGAGCAGAGGGAGAACTGCACAGACAGTCAGTGCTGCCGCGCTGCACTCCCCAGGCTGAGGCGCGAGTCCGCCGGTGCAGGTGGGGGCTGGGGGCTGGAACTCGGGCTTTGGAGTTCAGACCCAGAGAGAGGACTTGGGTTGGCTGTGCAGAAGCAGCCCGGGCAGGCTGGCATCTGGTGCAACCGCAACTGAGGGTGTGGGCAGAGGAAGCACGGGCCGCCTTAGAGGCCAGGCGCGATTGTTTGGGGGGTGCACGAAGGAAGGGGTGGGACCCGGATTGTAGCCTTTTTCCCTGTGCACGCACTCGCAGAGGGCAGGACGCTGCCTGCACGGGTTCCAGGAGTGGTCGAGAGCCGCCTCCACTCCCATCACATGCTCCGGGGGCAGGCCTGGGCCTCCACAGCCACCCAGAACCCCAGGACTGGGCACCAGCCACCACGTCTGCACACCCCCGATCAAGGGGATAGTGATCAGTACATGCTGAGGAAGTAGGCGACATCAATAGGAAGTAGGGCATCAATACTGAAAACAGCCCTGGGCTGCCTTGGGGGCGCAGTGGTTGGGAGTCTGCCTGCCGATGCAGGGGGACGCGGGTTCGTGCCCCGGTCCGGGAAGATCCCACATGCCGGGAGCGGCTGGGCCCGTGAGCCATGGCCACTGGGCCTGTGCGTCCAGAGCCTGTGCTCCGCAATGGGAGAGGCCACAACAGTGAGAGGCCTGCGTACCGCAAAAAAAAAAAAAAAAAAAAAAAAAAAAAACAGCCTTCATGCCAAATATATTAAACCCACACAAGCTACACAGGGTCACTCCCAAATATAAACAGCCCTCCAAGACCACAGTAGATAATTCCTTCTCCTAAACTCACAGAGTAAGAGAAATATGAGTAAAATGAAGAAGCAGGGGAACCACTACACCAGTGAAAAGACCAAGAGAATTCCCCAGAAATAACAAACATTGAAACAGACCTCTTCAGTTTAATAAACACCAATTTCAAAAAGGAGATAATGAAAATACTGAAGGAATTAAGAAAGGCTATCGACAGAAATGCAGATTACTGTAAAAAGGAACTAGAAGATATAATGAGTAAGCAAGAAAAATTAGAAAACCCATTTGCAGAGATGAAAGCTAAGCTAAAGGCAATGAAGAGCAGAATTAATAATGCAGAAGAAAGAATAAGTGACCTGGAAGATAGAATAATGGAAATCACCCAATCAGGATAGCCAACAGAAAGCCAAATTAAAAAAAAAAATGAAAGCAATATGAGACCTATGGGATAATATAAAGTGTGCCAATCTACATGTAATAGGGATTCCAAAAGGAGAAGAAAGAGAAAAGGGAATCGAAAATGTATTTGAAGAAATTATGGCAGAAAACTTTCCAAACCTAAAGAAGAAAACAGACATCCAAGTACAGGAAGCACGGAGGGTCCCAAACAAAATAAACCAAAACAGACCTACACCAAGACATATTATAATAAAAATGGCAAAAGTTAAAGATAAAGAGAGGATTCTAAAGGCAGC
This sequence comes from Monodon monoceros, assembly GCF_005190385.1. Lineage (NCBI taxonomy): Eukaryota > Metazoa > Chordata > Mammalia > Artiodactyla > Monodontidae > Monodon > Monodon monoceros. The sequence continues at coordinate 2,521,090 of NW_021703778.1, forward strand.
AAGAGAAACACAAAGAGTTAATTACAAGGTAACCCCCGTAAGGCTACCAGCTGATTTCTCTACAGAAACGTTGCGGGCCAGAAGGGAGTGGCTAGGTATATTCAAAGTCCTGAAAGGGAAAAATTCTCCAACTTAGGATACTCTACCCAGCAAGATTATCATTTAGAATAGGAGGAGAGTTAAAGAGTTTCTCAGACAAGCAAAAACTAAAAGAATACAGCAATACCTAAACCTGTTCTAAAGGAAATATTGAAAGGTCTTTTCTAAACAGAAAACAAGTAAGAATCTACACCAAAGAGGAAATCACAATTGGAAAGAAAATCACTTAAATGAGCCAGTACACAGATTAAAAAAACAAAAATCAAATCAAAAAATTTCTATGAAAGTGATGATAACCACAATGAACAGCAGAAGGACAAACACGAAGGTGTAAAAGAGGACGCGTCAAAATCATAAAGTGAGGGGGAGAAGGGTAAGAAAATGTAAATTTTTTTTTTCCTAGAATGTGTTTGAGCTTATATGACTGCCAGTCTAAGGCAAGTAGATAATAGGAAGGGATTAACATACTTGAAAAACAGGGTAACCACAAATTAAAAACATAAAATAGATTCACAAAACGAAAAAGAACATAAGTATAATAAAAAAAATCATCAAACCACAATAGGAAAAGGAAAAAGAGACAAGGAAGAAGTCTAAAATCAGTGCGAAAACAAGGTTTAAAATGGCAATAAATACATATCTGTCAATAATTACCTTAAATGTCAATGGACTAAATGCTCCAATCAAAAGACACAGAATGGCAGACTGGATTAAAAAAAAAAAAACTGGAACCTACGATATGCTGCCTACAAGAGACATACTTTAGGGCAAAGGACACATATATATTGAAAGTGAGGGAATGGAAAAAGGTATTTCATGCAAACAAAAATGACAAGAAAGCAGAGGTAGCAATACTCGTATCAGACAAAATAGACTTTAAAACAAAGGCCATAAAGAAAGATAAAGAAGAACACTATATAATGATAAATGCATCAATACAAGAAGAGGATTTTACACTTGTCAACATATATACCCCTAATATAGGAGCACCCAAATACAACAAATGCGAACAGACATAAAGGGAGAAATTGATAGAAATACAATAATAGCAAGAAACTTTAACACCCCACCCACATCAGTGCACACATCTTCCAGACAGAGAATCAATAAGGCAACAGAGATCCTAAATGATACAACAGAACAGTTAGACTTAATTGATATTTTCAGGACATTACATCCAAAAAAACCAGAATATACATTCTTTTCAAGTGCACATGGAACATTCTCTAGGATTGACCACATACTAGGGCACGAAACAAGCCTCAACAAATTTTAAGAGTACAGAAATTATCTCAAGCATGTTTTCTGACAACAACGACATGAAACTAGAAATTAACCACAGAAAAATAAATGAGAAAAAAATGATTACATGGAGACTAAACAACAAGCTACTAAAACACCAATGGATCAAAGAGGAAATCAAAGAGGAAATTTAAAAATACCTTGAGACAAATGACAATGAAACTACAACTATACAAAATCTATGGGATGCAGCAAAATTAGTTCTTAGAGGGAAGTTCATAATGATACAAGCCTTCCTCAAAAAACAAGAAAAATCTCAAATAAAAAACCTAACCTACCACTTAAATAATTAGAAAAAGAAGAACAAGCAAAACCTAAAGTCAGCAGAAGGAAGTAAATAATAAGGATCAGAGAGGAAAAAAATAAAATAGAGATTAAAAACAATAGAAAAAAAAGCACAATAAAACCAAGAGCTGGTTCTTTAAAGGGTAAACAAGACTGACAAACCTCTGGCCAGGCTCACCAAGAAGAAAAGAGAGAGAACCCAAATAAACAAAATAAGAAATGAAAATGGAGAGATAACAACTGATACTGCAGAAATACAAAAAATCACGAGGGAATACTATGAACAATTATATGCCAACAAATACAACAACCTAGAAGAAATGGACAAGTTTCTAGAAACATACAGCCCACCAAAACTGAATCAAGAAGAAACAGATAATTTGAACAGACCAATCACCAGAAGTGAGAGAGAATCTGTAATTAAAAAAAAAAAAAAAAAAAAAAACTCCCTACAAACAGAAGTCCAGGACCAGATGGCTTCACAGCGGAATTCTACCAAACATAGAAAGAAGAACTTATACTGATCCTTTTTTCAAACTCTTCCAAAAAACTGAAGAGGAGAGAACACTCCCAAAGACATTCTATGAAGCCACCATCACCCTGATACCAAAACCAGACAAAGATACCACCAAAAATGAAAAATTACAGGCCAATATCTTTGATGAATATAGACGCAAAAATTCTCAACAAAATATTAGCAAACTGAATCCAACAACACATAAAAAAGATCATACACCAGGACAAAGTGGAATTCATCCCTAGTTCACAAGGATGGTTTAGCATATGCAAATCAATCAATGTAATACACCACATAAACAAAAAAGACAAAAACCACATGATCACCTCAACAGATGCAGAAAAAGCATTCAACATTCATTCATGATAAAAAAAAAAAAAACTCTTACCAAAGGCGATATAGAGGGAACATATCTCAATATAATAAAAGCTATTTATGACAAACCCACAGCCAATATAATACTCAATGGTGAAAAGCTGAAAGCCTTCCCGCTGAAGTCTGGAACAAGACAAGGATGCCCACAATCACCTCTTCTATTCAACATAGTATTGGAAGTCCTACCCACAGCAATCAGACAAGAAAAAGAAAAGTTATTCCAATTGGAAGGGAAGAGGTAAAATTGTCACTATATACAGATGATATGATACTATATATAGAAAACCCTGAGAACTCCCCACGAAAACTACTAGAACTGATAAACGAATTCCGCAAGGTAGCAGGATACAAGATTAACATAGTTATCAGTTGCATTTCTTTACACCAAAAATGAAATATCAGAAATGGAATGTAAAAAAAATTGCACCCCCCCAAAAAACATACATGGGAATAAACCTGACCAAGGAGGTGAAAGGCTTATATGCTGAGAACTATAAAATTGCACCTATAAAATTGCAGCAGTAAAGGAAATTGAAGATGATTCAAAGAAATGGAAGAAAGATACCCCATGCTCTTGAACTGGAAGAATTAATATTGTTAAAATGGCAATACTACTCAAAGCAATCTACAGATTTAACACAATCCCTATCAAATTACCCATGACATTTTTCACAGAACTAGAACAAATAATCCAAAAATTTACATGGAACCATAAAAGACCCAGAAATGCCACAGCAATCCTGAGGGGGGAAAACAAAGCAGGAGGCATAACTCTCCCAGAATTCAGACAATACTACAAAGCTACAGTAATCAAAACAGTGTGGTACTGGTACAAAAACAGAATATACGGATCAACGGAACAGAACAGAGAGCCCAGAAATAAACACACACCTACGGTCAATCTTCAACAAAGGAGGCAAGAATATAAAATGGGAAAAAGACAGTCTCTTTAGCAAGTGGTGCTGGGAAAGTTGGACAGCTGCATGTAAGTCAGTGAAGTTAGAACACACCCTCACACCATGCACAAAAATAAACTCAAAATGGATTAAAGACATATATAAGACATGGCACCATAAAACTCCTAGGAGAGAACATAGGCAAAACATTCTCTGACATAAATCATATCAGTGTTTTCTTATGTCAGTTTCCCAAGACAATAGAAACAAAAAGAAAAATAAACAAATGGGACCTAATCAAACTTAGAAGCTTTTGCACAGCAAAGAAAACCATGAACAAAACGAAAAGACAACCTTTGGAATGGGAGAAAATATTTGCAAATGATGTGACTGACAAGGGCTTAATTTCCAAAATATACAAACAGCTTATACAACTCAACAATAAAAAAACAAACAACCCAATCGAAAAATGGGCAGAAAACCTAAATAGACATTTCTCCAAAGAAGACATACAGATGGCCAATAGGCACATGTAAAGCTGCTCAACATCACTAATTATTAGAGAAATGCAAATGAAAACTACAGTGAGGTACCAGCTCACACTGGCCATCATCAGAATGGCCATCATTAACAACTCTACAAATAACAAATGCTGGAGAGGGTGTGGAGAAAAGGGAACCCTCCTACGCTGTTGGTGGGAATGTAAGTTGGTGCAGCCACCATGCGGAACAGTATGAAGTTTCTTCAGAAAACTGAAAATACAGCTGCCAATATGATCCAGCAATCCCACTCTTGGGCATATATCTGGACAAAAGTATAATGCAAAAATACACATGCACCCCTAATGTTCATAGCAACGCTATCCACAATAGGCAAGACATGGACACAACCTAAATGTCCATCGACAGATGAATGGATAAAGAGGATGTGGTACGTATATACAATGGAATATTACTCAACCGTGAAAAAGAACGAAATAATGCCATTTGCAGCAACATGGATGGATCTAGAGGTTATCATACTAAGTGAAGTCAGACAGAGAAAGACAAATATGATATGATATCACTTATATGTGGAACCTAAAATATGACACAAATGAACTTATCTATGAAACAGAAATGCACTCACAGACAGAGAGATCAGACTTGTGGTTGCTGGGGGTGTGGGGGGTGGGAGGGTGGTACAGAAAGGGATGGAGTGGGAGTTTGGGGTGAGCAGATGCCAACTATTATATATAGGATGGATCAACAAGGTCCTACTGTAGAGCATAGGGAACTATACCTAGTTTTCTGGGATAAACAGTAATGGAAAAGAATATAAAAAAGAATGTATATATATACATATGTATAACCGAGTGACTTCGCTGTACAGAAGAAATTAGCACAACACTGTAAATCAACCATACTTCAATAAAATAAAGAAAAAAAGTACCCAATTCACCCACCTGTCCCCCAAACCCATTGCCTTCCATGTCGGAGGCTAAGATACCCGGCGGGGCTGTGGGTGCTGGAAACACAGTACCCGGGGCGGGGGGGAAGTTGGGGGGGGTCATCCAAGGCAAGGAGCGCAGGCCCCGGGCTCTCCGGTGCCCGTCCCTGTCCTGCCCCTTACAGCTGTTGACCTTGAGCAAATTCCTCACCCTCTCTGTGCCCCAGCTTTATTCCCACCCACAGGATGGGGTTGCCGATGGCAGTACCCACCCCACATAAGGTTGTAGGAAATAACAGACTGGGTGCCAGCGAGTGCTTCCCGCGTGGCAGCAGCGGGGGAAGGAGAAGCTGAATCGCCTTGCCTTCTAGGAGAAAGGACCTGTCAGTCTGGGGAGTAATTCAGAACTCGGAGAACAAAAGAGGCTTCTCATCTCTGTGCACTTGGAGGAGGTAATAGAGACCCTGGGCGGGAGGGGTGGCGGAGCCAGGCCTCGCGGGGGTTCTTCGCACAGCAGACCTGTAACTGCGCCAAAGCCCGCCATCTCTATCGGCCCCCACCCCCACCCCGGCAGCCCCAAGCAGGCGCGCAGCTTAAGGGAGAAAACAGCGCTCGCTATGCAGAAACCCACAGCCAGACAGAGCGCTTCCCCCAGCGCCCCCCAGGGTGGAAGGGCTTCAGCGCCCCCTGGGATAGGTGAGACCTCATTCCCGAGGGCCAGTCAAGCCTGAAATTTCTTCTTTAACACTGAATTTAACCCAGGGGTGATGTCTTAGGGGGAGATGTTTGCTGTTTATATCCAAATGGTCCAATGGCCAATTTATATTAATTTTGAAATAACGTGTCAATTGCATTCTTCCGGCTGAAAAGCCAGAACTCAGAGCCTGGACTGGCCTGGGGAGGAAGTAGGGAAACGACAGAAGAAGGACGTCTGGCCCAGGGCCCGCAGCGCGGAGCGAAGAGCGGTGAGGCCAGCAGGTGGCGCTGTCGCTCGCAGCGGACGCGGAGGAGCCGGGCCGCCCCGCCCCCACTCCCCCACCCCGCCTCGCCCCGAGTCACCGTCCCTACAGCAGCGCCCGCTCTTGGACACGGGGGTCGGGGTCGGGGTCGGGCTGGGGCTAAGACCTCCCCCGCAGGGCCCTATCTGACCCCGAGCGACCCCATCTCTGCCGGTGAATTTGTTTCCAGCACAGAGAACTTGAATCCGGTGACCCGAGGGGAGGGGCTCCCATCCCGCTGCTGCCTCCTCTCCATCCCTTGCTGCCCCCGCGCGCAGGGAACCTTCCCAGAATTAAATCCACCTCGTGAGGCCAGCCCTGCGGTGAGACATTTCACGGTTAAATGAAACTGCCCCAAATCGGGGGTTCCGTGGGCCACGGGTCGTCTTGCTCTCAGCGTCTGTCCCCTGTACACGTTTTCTTTGCGGGCTCCCGTGAGTGTCTCCCCTTGGCCAGGTTTGCTGTCCACAGAAGGAAGGTGACGCCCTTCTTAGAAGCAATTAGTTAATGTCAGGAAAGCTCTCTGTGGGTGAAAAGCGCTAAATTCTATTTACCAAATATTTAATCAGCCACGCTTGGGGGGAATGAGTCATACTCATCTATTCAACTTGCTGACTAATCAGAGAAGAAGGCATATCAGGAAATTCATCTTAAACACAGGTCTGCATAGATTTTGTACCTGTCAGGACTACGAGGCAGAATTTTCAAATTAGCGCTCGGCTTCCTCCCTGCCTGTCCCCTTCCTCCTCAGCCCAGGGGGCCCAGCAGCAGCATGGGGTGGTGGTGGGGGGGGGTCGTCTGGCCGCAGCTTCCCTGCCCAAGCTCCTCCGGGGCCTGGCGGGCCACAGCATCTCTTCTCCTCTGGTCCGTTTCCTCACGTCTCCTCTGGTCCGTTTCCTCACGTCCCCTCTGTCACATGCCTGTCCCTTTCTGCCCTGGCACGGACCCTGTGAGGAGAAATGAGGTCGTGTGGGAGGCATGGGCGCTTTGAAATGAAAGGCACCAAACCAGCTCAGAGCGGAAGCGGTTGCAGAGGCCTTCCCAGTGCCTTTGAAGCAGCAGGGCCCGGTATGCACCAGACTCCCCGCTTGGGGAGCGAGCGAGGGAACCTGTTACTTGTTCTCACTCCCCCTGCTGCAGCAGGGGCCCCAGTAAACCCTTGCCTGCATTTCTTGTCTGGCCTCTTATCAATTTCAACTGATTAAGGAAGCCAAGAACCCTGGTCGGTGACACTGGGACTGGGGCATGCAGGTACACTGGCCAGGACAGCAGGTAAAATAATGAGCTGTCTTGTGCGCATGCCCAGGAATTGGGTTTTTGGGTTTTTTTGTCGGTTTGTTTTTTATCGTGAATGCAATAAAGAGCTGCGGAAGGATTTGTAATGAGAAAAATGAAAGGATTGATATTTTTGTTGATCGAGACCACCCTAGCTGAAGCGTGGACCGTGGATTGGAGGGAAACAGAGCTAGAATCAGCAGACGGGTCCCAAGGCCTCTGTTGTCATCTAGGTAGGAAGCCATGGTGCCAGGAGTGGCACAGTGACCACCAGGAACCAAGGAGATCACAGGGCACACGCCCAGGCTCTGGAGGCACCCAGTCTCAAAACCCGCCTGACTCCTTCATTCAGTCAACAAATCTTTACTGAGCACCTACTGTGCGTCAGGCCCTGTCTGGACTCCAGAGCGACAGAAATGATAGAAGACGGATGCTCTCAGAGAGCCTACACGATCGTGGGGTCCCGGTAGGGCTGGGGCAGGCAGTAAGCAGCAAACACAAAGGGAGCTAGTTTAATTGTACCAAGCTTCCTGGATCTGCGGTTTGCTGTGTCATTAATTTCAGAAAGTTCTCTGCCATTATTACTTCAAATATTTGTTCCACTCAGTTCTCCATCTGGTATTCCCATCAGGTGCGTGTCACACCTTTTATAATTGTCTCCATCCTTGGATGTTTTAAAAAAATTCTTTGTTGTTGTATTTAAGTTTGGGAAGTTTCCATTGGTCTATCTTCAAGCTCATTGCTTCTTTCCTCAGCTGTGTTGAGTGTATTGATGAATCCAACAAAGGCACTCCTCATTCCTGTTTTTTTTTTTTTTTCTTCCTAGCATTTCCTTTCACGTCTTCCTTATCTCTCTGCTTACATTCCCATCTGTACTTGCATGTGGTCTACTTTTTCCATTAGAGCCCTGAACAAATTAATCACAGTTAAATTCCCTGAATGATCATTTTTACCATCTGTGTTACATCTGAGTCTGCTTTTTTGATGCGTCTTTTGTCTCTTCAGACTGTTTTTCTTTGGTTTGGGGTGAAACTTATGATTATTTTTGTCAAAAGCTGGACGTGCTGCACTGGGTAATAGAAACTGAGGCAAAGAGGCCTCTTCTGTAAGGATTTATGATAATCTGGCTAGGAGTTGGCTTTGTTTAATGTTTTTTGCAGCTATAAGCGCCACAGACTTTAGATCCCCCTGGGGTCCACATGTCTGGTTTTTGTCTCCACTCTTGATCTTGGGCTTCTCTACATCCTCCTTCTCGGAGGGTGTCTTGTAACCCTTTCAGCTGCAACCCATTGTTGTTACGGGGAGCCCTGTTGGTGTGGAAAAGTGGAGGGGAGGGGAAAAGCGCCATCTTCTAACTAAATCTCAGCCCTGTAGGGTGTGTGCCTCTTGTCTGTGACCTTCACAAGTGTTTCTTTTTGTGTAGTGAGGCAGGAAGGCCGGGGGAGGGATGCTCTTCCCAGACCCGGGACAAGGCTAGCTGTGGTGAAGCCACAGAGGGCACTCTGGGATATCTCACAAGGGCCACTCTTCCTTCACTTCAGCCACAGCCTTAGACCTTCGCCAGGACAACCCGGTGGGGTTTCTGGAGGTAAAGCTCGAAGAAGGGGGGGGCGTCCCCTGAAGGCCGCACTCCCCAGGAATTGGGTGCTCTCACACAAGTGCATACTCAGCCTCCAGCAAGTCACTGAAACGGCCGTTGACGTGTCCCTACCAGTTCACGGGTCCAGCAGCTTTGGCTTTGGGTAACAACCTCTCAGCCGTGCCTCTCTGCATTCTCTGCAGATTTCAGGGCTGTGGTTTTCCCAGAAACCTCAGTTCTCTAATGCAGGGGTCCCCAACCTCCGGGCCGTGGACGGTACCAGTCCACGGCCTTTTAGGAGCCAGGCCGCACAGCAGGAGGTGAACGGCGAGTGAGCAGCGAAGCTCCACCTGCCGCTCCCCACCGCTCCCCCCCGCTCCCCGCCACTCCCCCTCGCTCCCCGCCGCTCCCCCTCGCTCCCCGCCGCTCCCCTCCGCTCCCCCCCGCTCCCCGTCGCTCCCCGCCGCTCCCCGCCACTCACATGACTGCCTAAGCCATCCCCTCCCACCCTGTCCGTGGAAAAACTGTCTTCCACGAAACCGGTCCCTGGTGCCAAAAAGGCTGGGGGCCGCTGCTCTAATGGGTCAAAGAAAAGGTGTTAATTTTCAGTTTGGCCAGCTTCTTCTTATCGTTAAGGATGGGAGTGAGAACTTCCAAACTCTTTACCTGTTGGTACGGAAACAAAAGTCAGTAAATAACTTACTTTCGGGTGGTGATGAAGTGCGGGAGAACTGACTGGGGCGATGGGCATGAGTTACCGCAAGGTCACGAGAGGGATGTCTGTGGAAGAGACATGACGAGTGGGGAGGAACCAGCCTCATGAAGGTCCGGGGGCGGGGGCTCCGGCATCGGGATTGGCAGCTGTGAGTTCTTGGAATAGAAGGGCCTACGTGGCCAGAGCACAGGGAGAGGCAGAGAGGAGGGAGGACAGAGATTGGGCGGACGTCTGGGGTGACGACATGCAGAGCTGAAGCCGGCAGGCAGAGAAGTGACGTGATGTGACTCACATTTGCAAATGGCCCCTCTGGCTAGAAAGTCCGTAGGTCCAGGTTTGCCCAGGACAGTCCTGGTTTGTGTCTTTTGCCTGGTGTAATTCATCATCGTGCCTCCTTTCAATTTTAAAAGTGTCCTGGTTCAGACAACAAATCACAGGATTCCCCGTGACTCTGGTCACAGCGAGGGGCGTGGGCACAGCCGTTGTGGAAGCTGAGGGGTCCTCTGGAAGTGAATGCAGTGAAGACAAGCCATACGGGGTTCTGGCCAGGGTGGTGGCTGGGGAGCTGGGGGGACTGGCACCCCCAGGATGTGTGGTAGAGGTGGAACCAACAGGATTGACGGCGGGGGCGGAGGCGGGCAGGAAAGACAGGAATTAGGGACCTGGGCAATCATGAGCCACTCCTTCTCATCCCATCAACCAGGCGCGTCAACTCCATCTCCAAAGACTCTCAAGTGTCCTGCTCCCAATTCTCACATCCACCTTCACTGTTCTATCCCTCCATCTCCCGCCTGAATTCAAGAGCTCCCCTCCAGCCCCACGGGCATCTGGTGTTGTCCCCCTGGGCGGCGACACAACCTCTGGTCCCGCAGCCCACGTCGAGAGCACAGCCTACCTCACACGGTCAGCATGGCCCTCGTTAACAAGTCTACAAACAATAACTGCTGGAGAGGGTGTGGAGAAAAGGGAACCCTCCTGTGCTGTTGGTGGGAATGTGAATTGGTACAGCCACTACGGAGAACAGTATGGAGGTTCCTCAAAAAACTAAAAATAGAACTACCATACGACCCAGCAATCCCACTACTGGGCATATACCCTGAGAAAACCGTAACTCAAAAAGAGTCATGTACCACAATGGTCACTGCAGCTCTATTTACAATAGCCAGGACATGGAAGCAACCTAAGTGTCCATCGACAGATGAATGGATGAAGAAGATGTGGCACATATATACAATGGAATATTACTCAGCCATAAAAAAGAAATGAAATCATGCCACCTGCAGCCACATGGATGGACCTAGAGATTATCATACTAAGTGAAGTGAGTCAGAAAGAGAAAGACAAATGCCACATGATATCACTTGCATGTGGAACCTAAAATATGACACAAATGAACTTATCTACGAAACAGAAACAGACTCACAGACACAGAGAACAGCCTTGTGGTTGCCAAGGGGGGGGCAGGTGGAGGAGGGAGAGTGTGGGATCAGCAGATGCAAACTAGTATATATAGGACGGATAAACAACAAGGTCCTACTGTAGGGCACAGGGAACCATGCTCAACATCCTGCAATGAGCCATCATGGAAAAGAAGATGAAAGAGAATGTGTGTAACTGAGTCGCTCCACCGTGCAGCAGAAATGAACCCAACACTGTCAATCCCCTCGACTTCAACTAGAGAAAAAGCAGAGCCTCAGCCTGCGACCGCCGCCCCTCACGGCTCCCCACGCAGGACATCCCACCACTTCTTCGACAGCCTTCCACCCCTTGGGTCAGTGAGGCCTTCTGCCCGGGGTCCCCGCCTGCCACCTGTGCCAACTGAAGTTCTTCCCTCCCTTCATGCTGCTTACATGGCACCTCCTCAGTGGAGCCCTCCAGCCAGCTGCCCCTCCCTTCTCTGACCACCCAAGACCCTCAAATCTCTCTTTCAAGGCCCTCACGTAGTCCATCTTATAAAGCGGCCATTTGTGTATTTCCGCTCACCCCTCAACTAATCTGTAAACTTCTGACGAAAGAGGATGTTCTCCCAACCTTCCATCCCGCAGAGCACTCGGCGCGTCACGAACGGCTCAGCGCTTCACGGCATTGAGTCTGGCAGCAGTGTGAACGGCTACGGCTGCTTCGGTTGGTTTGACCCTGACAGGCCTAGCCCTTGATACGCCGTGAAGTCAACCAGGGAGGAAGCTCCTCGTGGGGTCCTCACTCCAAACCAGCAGTAAGACCCGTGCCGGGCAGAGCGGTCCGGACCTGGGCCCAGCTTGGCCCTGGCATTCGGGATGGGTGGGTGGAGGAGACAGGTAAGAGTTAGACCCTTTAACTGCAGTCTCCCCACTTACCAGCTGTGTGCTTTGGGCAACCTGCTGAACCTCTCTGTTGTCTCAGGTTTCTTATCTGCAAAGCACTGGCAGTAACAGCACCTGGCCAGGGTTGCTGGGAAGATCCCATGAGATAAAGCAGGTAAGATGCTTAGCACAGAGTCTGGTATAGGGGACATGCTCCTTATCAGCCGCGTGACGGACGGAGCTGAGGCGTGGAGAAAGTCATGACTGCAGACGTTGATGGGCTTTGATCACGTTATTACATATTTTAAATTTTTTAATGGGAACTCTCAGACCGGAGGGGTGAAGCGGGCCCTGCCGCAGGAGTATAAAAGGACACACCTGCCCTGGAGAGCAATTTACCAAGAACCTGGACCCAGTCATTCCACACCTGGGGAATCTACACTATGGAAATTCGCAAAAATACAGACAAAGCTTACTCCGAAAATGTTAGCCCCAGAATTACGAACGACAGCAGAAAACTGGAATTGAGCGACTATTATCTAAGGAAATAGTTAAGAAAAGTTTGGCATGATATCAAGCGACACGTATGTAGTTATGAAACGCGTATTTACAAAGATCTCTGAATGACTGGGGGAAATGTCGATAATGGTAAGTGAGAAAAGCAAGCTACACAAAATACTACGTAAGTGAACGTAATTATGTAAAAAGCGTGTGCGTGAAGAAGAATGTAAAATAGAGCCAAGTGTTCATCCTTGGTTACCGCAGCCAAGTGATGAGATAACGGACACTTTTGATTTTCCTTTTTCGACAGTTTCTAAAATGAGAGACTGTTTTTTGAATCAGAAAGAAAAATGATGCTATCTTAAAAGACGCCGGGTGCTTGCTGGGGAGCCGTGCCAGTGCAGCCTGTGGTGCTGCCGCAGCCGTGGCCCCTGGGACGTGCGGCCTCGAGCAGCCCCCAGCCCGTGGACTCGCCTCTCTGGACCGCGGCGGCCTCCGCGGAGGAGTGGCAGCACGGATCCTTACCTGCCTGAAGGCAGCGGGCCGGGTCAGGCGCGATCTAAAAGGCTTCTCCGGCCCCGATGGTCTCGCAGGAGCCACCTTGGTGAGGCCCCTTCTCTCAGAGAGGGACATACGTGGCTAGGACCAGCCGGCCAGAGGGGCGAGGAGGGCGGAGGCCGCGTGCTTCTCCCTGTCTCGCGCCGAGGACTCGCTCCAGGGCCGCAGCTGCCCTGAGCTGCCCCACCAGGCAGGAGTTTCAGGACGAGGAGGAAGCTGCTGTCCTTTCCTCTCCTGGGGCTGTGGCCCTGCAGCCCTCCTTCACCCCAGGGCCTCTGCTGCGGGCCCTCAGGGGTTTCTCAGACACGGGACACGCCTGTGGTCCTCTGCCTCTAAGATGCCCGAGGTGCCCAGGGCCCCGCGAGCAGAACCCCACGTCCTTCCTGCCCGCCTTCTCCCCTGGGAACCCGAGGAAGACCACATCTTCTGTTCTGAAAACTCAGTCTGGGGGCTCAGAAGCTGGAGTGAGGATACGGAGCTCGCTCTGAACCTGGTGGGACAGACAGGCATCCCGGGCAGACACCCCCGCAGGTGGCTTCTACCTGAAACTAGCAGCCCAGGCACTGACTTTCCATCACGGGATCCCGCATGGGGCTGATGTGAGGAACGTTCTTCCCAAGCTGCAGGTCAGCCTGGGACGAGCCACCAGTCGCACTGGGAGGGCACAGGAGTTCACCTGCCTGCGGGCACAGATGAATTCACTGGGATGGGCCCAGCACGGGAGTATGGATCCGCTGGCCTGGGTCACATCCACGCCCTGCCCTGCCGCTCGCTTACTTGGCTACGTGACTGGTGAAATTATCCGATCTCTTTAAGTGCTGATTTTCCCATTTATAAAATGAGAATCCCAGTGGCCCCTACTGCGCAGGGACGCCCTGAGGATTAAATGAGAAAATACACAGAACGTGCTTTCCCGGGGGCCTGTCAGAGAGCAGAGGCTCAAGAAGTGGCTCTTTTTGTTAGGAAGCTCTTCTTGGGCTCAGCACCCCTGCGGGCAGGGGGGAGGACCCAAGAGATTAAAGCACATTCCTGCTGCTCCGGTGAGGGAGGACCCTCCCCAGGAAGCAGCTCAACAGCTAAGCAGTGGGTGACTCGGTGCAAGAAACAACTGGAAGGCAGCAAGGCTACTTATAATAGCCTCGGTCTGGAGGCAAAACCCAACGCCCAGCCACCCTGTGATGACTAAGCAAAGCCTGAAACGCTGCGACCCCACGACCCGCTGCAGAGCCGCTGGGGACGGCCAGCGCGCCGCTCATGTCCATACATGGAGAGCGGCCTCGGAAACGAACGTTTCCGGGAGGAGGTCGCAAGGTGGCGTGTGCACACCGTTTGCCGTGATGGGTAAACAGACGTCAAGTCCCCCTCGGGAGTCCAGGGGTGGAAGCAGTTTAAAGCGCTCGTCAGGCTATTTGTTTTTTCCCCCAACAAGTTGCTTAAGGACCGGCTGTTTAGAACGGATCATGGTGCACCTGGGAAGGTCAGGGGGCATTCGGAGAGGGAGCGAGGTGTGGGAGAGGCTGGCAAGGGAGAGGACGGCGCTTCAGCAGGTGTGGGAGCATCCGCGGGTTTGAAAACAGAAGCGGAGTTGCCCCAAGGGCACAACTTGGCTTCCCCCCCCCCCACACACACCGGTCTCTTTGGCCAAAGAAAGTGAGTTAAGTGGTCGGAGAGGCAGCAGGAAAAGTGGGTGTGGGGAGCACGACCCGTCCTTCCCCGGGGTGGGGGGCGGTGTCAAGCTCTTTGTACGCGGAGCTTTAGGCTTGCCTACGGCGGCGGTGGACTGCCGCCGCGCTCTCCCCGGTCCTGCCCAGATGCCTACTCGCGGTGCCCGAGGGGCCCGTGCCAGGGCTGGAAAGCCTGCCTTCACGAAGATGCACAGGAGCCTCTCAAATACGGTCCCAGAGACACCGGAAAGAGAGCTTGGAAATAGCTGAGGAACTTCCCCCCCATCCTGGCGGCCTAGCGAAGGCTGCAAGCCGCGAACGGGAGTGTCTACGGCATCTCCGGGCTCGCGGCGCCCTGGTTTAGCTTACGGGTAAGTCAGCCGGCTGTGGTTTGGGTGTGGCCAGCCTCCGGGATCGGCTCCTGGGTCTGGGTTCTGTCCCCCGACCATCACGAAAACGCACACGACAGACACTGGCGCCCACCAGGTGGGGTGTGTATCCCGCCTCTGCCACTAGACCGTGACGCTGAGCAGGTCTGCAGGCGTCCGGGAGCCTCCGGTTACTCGCCTGTAAGATGGGGCTGCTCCTGCCTCCCTGCAGGGCTCCAGGATGAGCAGTAACGCGGGTAAGATCTGCTCAGATCAGAAGCCAGCGAGCGGCGAGCGCTGCCCCGTTCTCGGGGCTGACCCGTGCCTGTGGTGGCAGAGGTCCCAGCCGCATGACACAGTCACACTCCGGAGGCACAAGCCCGCGGCGTGAGCAGGCCCCTCCTCACCCCGCCCCGCTCCCTGTCCCGAGGCCTCCGCTGCCCTCAGAGGTGGGTCCTGCGTCGGAGACGGGCTCCCCCTGCCGGCAGGTAAGGGTGGTGCTCAGGGCAGGTTGGCGGATGGGTGGCAGCTGCAGACTGTTCTAGAATTCCCCGGGAGTGCCCCTGCCCTACTCCAGGGTGGGGCAGCCGTGGACCAGCCACCTACAGCATAAGAAGAAACGTGTATTTGGTCCCTGTCCCTGGTTCCTCATACAGAGACCCCCGGGAATTCCTAAGTGATGGGGTGAGAGGAGTGTCTTTTGTCCTACTATTTGGTCTTTGTCGCTGGAACCATCTCTCGGAACTTCCTGGGTGATGGGAAAATCTCTTGTCCTAATGGGGCAACTGCTGTTGGGTCCCTAGATAGCTCAGAGTGGGGCAGGTCCCCAGAGACCTAATGGTGATTAGAAGCTCGGAACTTTCAGCCCCAATCCCCAACCTCGAGAGAGGGGAGAGGGGCTGGAGACCGAGTTATGACTGATCATCACCACGTGATGACGCCTCCACAGAAAGCCCAATGGCATGGGGTTCAGGGAGCTTCTAGGCTGGTGGACACAGCCATGTGCCAGGAGGGTGGGCACCCCAAGGGCACAGGGCAGAAGCCCCTGCGCCTGGGAGCCTTCCGGACCTCGCCCTGTGTTTCTCCCCATATAGGTGTTCACTTGTATCCTTTGTCGCATCCCTTGTAATAAACTGGTAAATGGGAGTGCAGCATGTTCCTGAGTTCTCGGAGGTGTTCCAGCAAATGATCACAGGAACCCGATTGACAGCCAGCTGGTGGGAAGTAGCGGACGCCCAGGACTTGTGACTGGTGTTTGAAGTGGGAGCAGCCTTGTAGGACGCAGCCCTTAACCTGTGAGGCTGGGGTGTCAGTGTCAGAGCTGAGCCGAAGTGCCCAACAACGAATTGTGTCGGGAGACTCAGGGAGCTTGTGGCATCGGAAATCACCACGCCGTCTAAACTTTCGAAACGGAAGGGGGCCCCCCACACATGCAGGGAGACATCACAAACACCATCTTACTAATGAATGGCCCCGGGCAGGGGCCTCTGAGAGCCTTCCTAGAGACACATATAGGCCTCCATCTCACAGCAGAGGGGCCAGGCCAACCATAAACAAGACAAAAAGACAACCCATGGAATATGAGAAAATATTTGCAAATGATGCAACTGACAAGGGCTTAATCTCCAAATATACAAGCAGCTCATACAGCTCAACATCAAAAAACAAACAACCCAATCAAAAATGGGCAGAAGGGACTTCCCCAGTGGCGCAGTGGTTGAGAGTCCGCCTGCCGATGCAGGGGACACGGGTTCGTGCCCCAGTCCGGGAAGATCCCACATGCCGCGGAGCGGCTGGGCCCGTGAGCCATGGCCACTGAGCCTGCGCGTCCGGAGTCTGTGCTCCGCAACGGGAGAGGCCACGACAGTGAGAGGCCCACATACCGCAAAAAAAGTAAATAAATAAAAAATAAAATAATGGGCAGAAGACCTAAATGGGCAGAAGACATACAGATGGCCAGTAGGCACATGAAACGATGTTCAACGTCACTAGCTATTTGAGAAATGCAGATCAAAACTACAGTGTGGTATCACCTCACACAGGTCAGAATGGCCATCAGTAACAAGTCTACAGACAATAAATGCTGGAGAAAGTGTGCAGAAAAGGGAACCCTCCTACACTGTTGGTGGGAATGTAAGTTGATACAGCCACTATGGAGATCAGTATGGAGGTTCCTTAAAAAACTAAAAATAGAGCTATCATACGATCCTGCAATCCCACTACTGGGCACATATCCAGACAAAACCCTAATTCAAAAAGATCCATGCACCCCTACGTTCATAGCAGCACTATTCACAATAGCCAAGACATGGAAACGACCTAAATGTCCACTGCCAGATGAATGGATAAAGAAGATGTGGTCTATATACACAATGGAGTATTACTCAGCCACGAACAAGAACAAAATAATGCCATTTGCAGCAGCATGGATGCAGCTAGACATTATCATACTAAGTGAAGAAAGAGAAAGACAAATACCATATGATATCACTTATATGAGGACTCTAAAATAGGAGACTAATTAACATATCTATGAAACAGAAACAGACTCAGAGATATAAAGAACAGACTCGTGGCTGCCAAGGGGGGAGGGGAGGAGGAGGGATGGAGTGGGAGCTGGGATTAGCAGACGCCAACTAGTATATATAGGATGGATCAACAGCAACGTATAGTGTAGGGCACAGAGAAGTACATTCAGTATTCCACGATAAGCCATAATGGAAAAGAATACGGAAAAAATAATGTACGATATATGTATAACTGAATCACTCGGCCATACAGCAGGAATTAACACAACATTGTTAAAAAAAAGAGAAAACAATTCTCTAACAAGCCTCCCAGGCCGCTACTCAGATGCCCTTGTCCTCTGTGCTCTGCCCACCCTGGCTTCTGCGTCTCCTCCCAGGCCTGGCAGCTCTCGCACAGGCCATGCACACCCTCTTCCCTGCATCCGGAATGATCCAGTGCCAGCATGCACGGCCACCCCTCCCATCCAGCCATCCCCTTCGGGTCTCTGCTCAAGCATCTTTTCACTAAAAACCTTCCCTGGCTGCTCGGTCTAGGGGGGGTCCTTTAGAACAAATTCCCCTGAAGTCTCATTCTTTTCCTTCCTCAGAATATGCATCTCAGTCTACAACTACGTATCAGTCATGTGACTGTTGGATTGATTTCTCTGATCACTACTGTATACCCGTACCTTAACAGAGGAACTAACAGTAGTAGGTTCTTTACAAATATAGACTGAATGAATGAGTGAGTTGAAATACAGGGCCCTGACCCATCTTTGATATTCCAAGATCTATGACCTCACAAAATAGGTCAAGGCCACAAGTTCCATGCATCCAATCATCAGAGGGATGGGGTATTGGAAAGCCAGGAATAACAAACAGGAAAGCCATCATACAAACCGGGTGGCTATGCAAAGCCACTCTCCCAGAGCGGCGGGCACAGATGGAGAGAGCAGCAGGGTCCAGGTTTGAGAGTCGACCCGACTCTATGCGGGGAGTAAACCTCTGATTTCAGAATGGCTCCTGCAGTGGCTTTGGAAGAGTGGTGAGGGTGTTTTTGGTGACCACAGGGTCAGAAAGGGCCCCAACGGCATTCCTTTGGAGGAATTCTTTCGGAAAACTAAAGACATTGAAGCAAGGCGTTGGGCCAATCCCACGCAACAACACTTTTTTGTTGCTCCAGTGCCAACAGCACCTCTGTTGAGAAACGCTGACGGGAATCTGGGTGCTGGAGGGTATAATACAGTTACATATCCCCCTACACAAGCTCCCCCCGTGATTCTAGCCCTCACTACCATGAAA
Organism: Monodon monoceros; assembly: GCF_005190385.1. Classification (NCBI taxonomy): domain Eukaryota; kingdom Metazoa; phylum Chordata; class Mammalia; order Artiodactyla; family Monodontidae; genus Monodon; species Monodon monoceros. Next base: position 2,539,741 of record NW_021703778.1, read on the forward strand.
AGAGGAAGTGGCTGTTTATTAAGACACAGAGAACAAAGCGAGGGCAGCCACAGCACCAGCCCTGGTGCCAAAACAAAGCAGGACCTCACAGTCGGGATGATGGCTGGCACACATGCATGGGTGTGCACGCGTGCACACACACACACAGCACGTGGGTGAACTCTGGCTGGCGTGCACGCACACAGGTGCACGGACTGTGGCTGACAAGGAAGGTGGTGTTACGTCTGCTCCTACACAGGGCCGGTCCTCCTCGCCCTCCCCGCCAGGGCTTCCGTCTGGGGAAACTGGAGGCTTAGGGCTGGCTCTCACGGTGCCACGACGGCGATGACCCACTCCAGCCGCCCTGGCCAGGCTCCTCTCTTATTGGCGCTTTGCGCACAGGACCTCACTCTGAGCGGTGGCGGCATGACTGGTCTTGCCTTCACTGCTCCATTTTACGTGGATGGCAGCTTAATGCTACCAGGATTCCAAGTTATGTTATGGGATAAGTTGACCGCTTTCTTTCCAATGTATGGTGAATTCCAAACCAAAAGGTATCCAGGACTCTTCTTACATCTTCTTTCCAAGGTGAGGTCATCATAAATGATTTTCTTTAGAAAATCCCGTGTTCAACAGGCCCCAGGTCTCCTTTCCCCACTTCTTCTCCAGATCATCTGATCATAAATGGAACTGCCAAGAAGTTCCCTGACCCATCCCCTGGTGACGAACAGAACTTTATAGTATAATACGATCTGACGGGACACAGTATATCATACAAATTCTTACAGTCTCTGTAAGAATTCTGCTAACAACTGGCAAATGTGCTTCAACAATCACACGGATTCTTTTCCTCTGATAACAAATGTAATGCGTGTCTATTCTAGAATATTTAGCCAGGCGCCAAGAAGAAAAACTGACACCCACTCACTCTCTCAACTACAGAGATAATCAGCGTTAACGTTTTAGCGATCCTTCCCCCCCAAGCATGTGTAAGATATCCGTTTTTATATGAAATTGAGGTCATATGAGATGTGCTTTTTAAGTGGCCCTTCGCATCGGGCAATAGATCAACCACGTGTTCCATAACACGGTTTCCATGGCTGTTTACCATTACATCGTATGGATGATCCCAAACTCACTGAACAAATCCCCTCACGCTGGGCATTTGGGAGCGGCAGGGATGCTGTGCTCAGCACTCCTCCACTGACTCTCTTCCTGAGAATAAATTCCTGGAAGTGGAATGGCTGGGTCAGAGAACATAGGTCTGGATACTTATGGCCACACTGTCTTTCCCGAGTTTCCCAACAGGGTGTACCGTCCCGAGCAATGTGTACGGGCATCCCTTTCCCCAGACACTTACCACCAGTGAGTGGCTGGTTTCTTCTTGGCTCTTCCATTTTAGATGCAGTGGGCCATGCAGAATACAGGGAAATTCGTCTTTGGAATTCACCTCCATCCTCGGGAACCTATAGATACACAAAAGACAGCACTTCTGAAATGACCAAGGAAACGTAGGACATGTTTACATGTGAACAGAATGCTGAAACAGGTTTTGCAAACGAAATGATAAAACGACGCTCTTTTGCTGACACAGTATGGATGAAAATTTCGGGCCTGGCCCTGCCCACGTACTTAAAATAACCTATTAGTCAGTGACAATGTCCCCATCACCTGTCACTCTTTCCACCCAGTTGTTGGTGGCATAGATTTTAGAGGGGCATCTCTCCAAGCTCTATGTCTCCTAGGGCTCATTCTGCGTCCCCCAGGCCTGCAGTTCTGTCTGGCTTCCCTGAGCTGGGGAAGAAGAAGATGACCTTATTTAAGACCTTTCGGGGACAGCAGGGTAGAGATTCCGCCATCTGTCAAGGTGAAGGGTCCTCCTGGGTGTGTGTCTGCTGCCTCCGTAGACTGACTCAGGCCCAGGGAACGGCCGTGGTATTTGGATGCAGGAAAACACCAGTGACTCATCTTCCTCTGGAAGGCAGGCAAGACCGTGGCATCCTCCTCAGGTGAAGGGACCTCAGTTGAAATTCACCCCAAATCCCCAATGTCTCAAACAGTTCCTTCCGTCTGAGAAGCTGTACAAGGTTTGTCACATGTGGCGATTCACCTTTGGCCACGGCAAGCTCCAGCTCTGCAATTTAATCATCATATTGAACAAGTAATTTCTAAATTGGTCCTGTGATCAGGACTGTGTTATAGGAATATTAATTGTTTGAAGTGTGCAGCCAGAAAACACACGACACCCTAGATTTTACGGCTCATTCTAAACGATGGTGGCACATTACTGCTTCCTAACACCATAAATTGGATGTTGTTTATAATAATACAGCTAGAGCAGTAACACTTTATCATAAGAGCTGCTGCCCCCACGGAAAATCATTATTCAGCGTATACTGGATAAACTGGTCATCACTCACGGGCAGGTGACGTGGCCCATTTTACTTACAGGGGAGCGGGCAATATATTATCTTCTTATTGGGTTGATGTTTTTTCCCAGAAGGATTATGTTGCTTCTTGTGTGTTGCTCGGAGAGTTTTGTCAGTGTCACTCGTCTTACGGGCATTATGCCCAGAGCAGAGGAGTAACCGTCCCTAACCTCAGAATTATTTTCAGAGGAGAACCTGGGAAAGAGGTTTTCACCTACAGATTTAATCTCTTGCTTCCCAAATGGAAAAACAAAGAGGAAATGATAACGGAGATGAGCAACTGCTCCCCAAAGCCGGCCAGGTCACGAGAGGCGAGCCACCCTGACTTGAGCTGCCCTTTACGTACAGGAAGACAGTGGCTGACTGTGGTTCGGCAGATGGTGTGAGGCTGGGCCTTCCATCTTCCTGGACGTGCGTCCCCAAAGGAGCTTGGCCACCTCTCCCTGGTGCCCGAGAGAGAACCTGGCCTTGCTATAGGAGACAGAGTCGTGCTATGGATGTCACAGCGTGATGCGAGCTGCCCACCCCGACAAGCTTGGGGGCGCCCCCCACTCTGGGGGTGAGCACCGCTGCCCTGGCTGCTGTGCTGCTGCCACAAGGCAAACCGCCCCGGGCCCTGGTCAGCAGTGCCCTCCACCAGTGGCACGCGTGTGCCGCTCAAGCGTCAGCGGCTGAACATCCTCAGAGATGCCAGCCAGGCCGGGCGTGGGCCGTGAGGGGCCACTCCTCACTAGGTTTCAGGCTCCCCTGGAGCCACGGAGCCTCCTCCAGCCTCTGGCACTCTCCAAGGCTCTGGTGATTCGGCCTCCGGGCCACACCACAGCCTCTCCTGACCCGCCAGCGTCAGGCACATTGAATTCGTCTGCTGGGACGTCTGAGTCTCCGCAGCGAGCCTGTGGGAGGGGCTACAGGTAGAGAATCGCAAGCACACCTGCACAGTGTCTCGCCGTTTTCGAATGCTGCTCCAGACGCTGTCTCGAGGTGATGCGACCAGGGACTCGAGTGCGGGCTGGGAAAGCCCTCCTCGTCCACGAGCGGGCGCCCTCCGGCTCCTTCCTGGCGGCTCTGAGTGCCCATTTCCTCTTCCGGAAAGTAGGGTCCACGCTAGTCCCCGTGCGATTGGGTTTCCAGGAGGACGCCGTGGGCTCACCCACACAAGCACGCGTGCGGCGCGGGCTGTTAACTCCCACCAATGCCCCCCCCCAAAAGAAGTACTGCAGGAGGGGCGGGGAGGGCAGGATGCAAAGAGCATCGACTGTCTCATCTGCTTTCACGCGGGCCGTCCTGGCACCTTTTCCACCACCTTCCTCTCTCACAGGTGGGCAGACCGAGGCAGGTTCCTCGCTATGCGTCGTCCCTATTTGGGGCGGACGCTCCCCCATGCACCGGGGGGGCAGGGGGTGCGGGTGTTCGGCAGCATCCCGGGCCTCCACCCAGCAGAGGACCGTCCCGCGCGTGACAAACAACCAAGAAAGTCTCAGGGCGTGGCCAGTGTCCCCTGTGGGGCGACGCTACCCCCCATTTGAGACCCCCTGAGGCGGGGTAACTTGTCAAAGGCCCATGGGGAGCAGGGAGCCAGGCCCAGAGCCTGGGGCGTGAGGGCCACAGGGGCTCATCAAAGCGGGCGTTGAGATGGGGCTCCAATCGGGCAGGACAGATGGATACAGAGCCTTCGAGGGAACCTGGACGGACGGAAGGCCATGTGACGAGCGGCCAGAGGCAGAGGCCAGGAGGCAGGCGCGCGAGGCAGGAGGACAGATGGGCCGCGCAGGCCTCAGGGAGCCGACACAGGAGCTTGGAGCCGGGGCGGAGTCAGGCCCAGGGGCCGGGCAGGTGCTGGGCCGGGGCGGGGATGAAGGGGCCTTCAGGCCGAGCCGGGGCGCAGAGACCCGTCTGGGACAACAGGCGCCCCATGGCCAACAGGAGGGCCTTCCCGGCCGCCACCGTCATCCTGGCAACGGGGCTGTCATCGCCGACCACGGACAAGCGGGCTGGGAAAGAAGGATGCCATGAACACAAACCGGGGTGAGGAACTGGGGGCTGTGGGCACCGCAGGCCCAGTGCCCACCAGGCGGGTCGGCGGTCCCAAGCCTCGCTTTGTGCAGAGGCCGTGTGTTGCTGACATGCCCCTGACACCGGCCCGTCACCTGCCCCCAGCCTCCCACGGACAGCCAGCGGGGCCTGTGCCGAGCCTCTGCCCGGCTCAGAGGGGCCCTCACGGGGGCGGGGTCTGCTCGCCATCTGGGGAGTCAGGGTTTCCTGAGGCGAGTGACAGAGGCTCACGCCTCTCACACTCCCACTCCTCAGGAAATCCGGCCCGACAGACAGCCAAAAGAAAACACCCCCTGCGGGCCACTGGGCTATTTTTTTTTTTTTTTTTTTTTTGCGGTACGCAGGCCTCTCACTGTTGCGGCCTCTCCCACTGCGGAGCACAGGCTCCGGACGCGCAGGCTCAGCGGCCATGGCTCACGGGCCCAGCCACTCCGCGGCATGTGGGATCTTCCCGAACCGGGGCACGAACCCGTGTCCCCTGCATCAGCAGTCGGACTCTCAACCACTGCGCCACCAGGGAAGCCCTTCTGGGCTATTTTTATTCTGCGTGGCCCGGCCGAGGCTTGCCTGTCTCCACCACTGTCCACCGGGCAGAGTTTCAACCTGACGTGTGTTCAGGAAGATGCTAGAAATTTCCAGCTTGCAGATGCTGGTGGGCTGTTAACAGAGCTCGGGCCGTGCAGATGGGCAGCCTGGTGGGAGGCCCCAGGCTGGACAGCCTTGGAGAGACGTTGGTGACGGGCCCCGCGGGCTGTCAGATCACAGGCCTTTTCATTCCTCGACATTTCGGGAGACCAGAGCTTTCTGTCCCAGAGCTACACACCAGTCCCCGACTGGTTCATAGAGTCACTCACACAGTACTCAGAAACCCGAATGGCCGCTGGGAGCAGGGCTCCAGGCCCTACACTGGATCTCAGGACGATCTCGGGTGAGAAGCAAACAGAAAATTGACCTAAAGTGATAAAGCCCATTGGAGCATCGTGGGAAGTTGTGCCCTGCATTATGGCCAGACAGCCCCACCTTGCTGAAGAGCATCTAAACCGATACGCGCACACGGAAGGCTGGTGGTTCAGCCTAGGAAAGCAGGCGTCCCCAGTTAAGCATGGCCAGCTGGACCGATTCTGTCCTCCCTTCCCATCGTCGGTTACCCTAGGAGCCAAGAGAGGTGCAGGTCAGCTCTGAGCTGGCTTCCCTGCTAGAGCTGCGGGCGGCCCGCCCTCCCGAGGCCCCGCCCCGGGTGCCGTGGAGGCCGGCCGCCGGCAGAGGGGGCCCCAGGCCTGCCGGGAGCCAGGGCTGCAGGCGGGGAAGCCGCGGCCGAGTGTGCCATGCCGCCGGAGGACACTGGGGATGAGGCTGCTCAGAAAGCCAGCTGGCTCCGTCCCCACTTGCCAACTGACGGAGGCTGGTGTCCACGGTGAAGTCACAGACAGTGGAAAGTGCCTAGCCAGGCACAGAGACGACAAAACCAGCGGAAGGAAACTGCAGGCCGGGAGGGAGCAGGGCCGGGAAGCCCTGCTTCCCCTTCGAGCCGGCACCGCAGCCCGTGCCAAGGCCCACGGAGCTCCAGCCGGCCTTTGGAGGCCCCTGCCTGGGTCTCGTCTCTGTGCGGGGCTGCCCGCTGGCCATCCTGAAGCTGGAATCCTGAACCGAGGAAGGGGGGAGGGGAAGGGAGCCAGGGGCGGACGCCAGGCGGCTGGCAGGCCCCCTCTGACCCCGCACGGCTCGCTGGCGGCCCGTGGCGGACGTCAGGAGCTAGAGCCACTGGACACGCCGAAGGGGACCGTGAAGGCAAGGCTGGATGCCCCACGCCAGGGAGCAGAGTCTTCCAAAGGCTGAGGACCCCGAGACGTGACAGCTCTGGAAAGTTCAATGTGACTGCGGCACGTGTCTGTACCACCCAGCTGTGGAGGGCGGCCTGTGGCTTCCGCTGCCCGTGGGTCTAGAGACAGTGCCCAGAGGGACAGCAGGACAAGAAAATGATGCGACAGACTCCGCTTAGGAAGACGCCTGCCCATCCGCTTGCCAAACGGTAAAGCGGCCCCTTAGCCCTCCAACCCAAAGTGGAAGAGGCCCCGCCGCTGAGCCCGCAGGCGGCCCTGGAGCAGACGCATCTGTTAGGAGGAGGGCCTGGCTTCTGCTGGAGAAATGGGTGACCCCCCCTCCTCCCAGAGGGCCTGGGGGCCTGCCCCCTCCCCGGCGGCAGGGCGCGCTGTCTGGCTGCCCACGGTGACAACGCCCGCAGCTCCGCCTTTGCCAGGTGGCCCCAGAGCCACCACCGGGCACAAACTGGCCACCGCAGACACTTCCATAGCGCCCAGTCCCTGCGGGCCAGGCCCTTTTCACCCAAGTGATACGCAGTTAACAGTCATTTATTCGCCATACAAACGAGCCGAGGCCCGCGAGGGATCAGAGCACCGGGCAGCGGCCTGATCCGAAACTCAAAACTCCCTACCTGTCCTTTCCATCACCTGTCAGGGCGGCTCTGGGAGCAGCCCCGAAGGCTCGCCCTGCAGCTGTCTGGCCCGGCGACAAGGGTGCCCTTTCTCTTGTTGGCATTGGGTGCTGTCAGCGCCCCTCCTCGCCCCATCCCTGCAGCTGTGAGCCTGGTTTCCTTCATGTCTCCAAGCCCGCCTGAGCTGCAATGTCCCACCTGCTTCTCCACTGTTTTGCGCATCGTCCGGGCCGTTTACATAAAGCTGGGCTGTCTTTAGGGTGTGTGTAAGCAAGTGAAAGTCGGGTCTAAGGGAAAGAGCATCAGTTATCCTCGTCTCCTTCTCGTATTTACTTCCTTTTCTTTAAGACTGTTTTGCTGTTTCCTCTCTGGGCCACCCAGGGAATAACTGTAAAGGAAACCAAATACGACGGCAGAACCCTCCTTCTCCTTTCTTCCCTCCTGCTTGTCAACAGCCCAGGGGCTCCTGTCCTGGAGGAGACCAATCTATAAAGTCCTGAGAGCGCAGCCTTCCTGGGGGAACTCGCCCTTCACAGCACCCAAGGCTATGCAGCTCGGACAACAAACGCTACCGTTTCCAGACGGAGGGCAGCACGGAGGCCTGTCGGGGGTTCCGTCTGTGACAGCACTTGAAACATTCCGGAAGCCCCTGTTCTGGGCCCACTGGCAGTGCCCGGCCGCCCTCCTCTTCTCTCCCGGCCGCTGGTGCAGACACCGCTGGCCTCCCTGCTTTCTTGTCCCTGGCTTGCAGCCAGGTGACAGGGTGTCCCCTGCCTTCACCTCGGCCTGGTCTCCAGAGGGCTGCCTTCCCTGGTGCTGACGCCCCGAGACCCCAGATACCAGTTTAGAAAAGGCCCCAAGAATTGTGAGGAAATGAAGGCCCCCCCACCCACCCATTCCACAAGCCAGTACCGTGACTCAGCTGTTTCCTCTCAAATCCCCGCGCCTCTCCCTCCTCCCCGGGGCTCTGGAGCGATGCTTGGAGGGTGCTGTGGTCCCACAGACGACGTGCTTACTGAAAAGGAGGCCTCTGAGCTCCCAGGCTGGGGCGGGCAGCCGCCAGGGAGAGGGGGGCTGGCAGGAGAGGGGCGGCAGAGTGGACGGGGGAACTGTGCGCCCGATACGCGCAGACGCGGCCCCTGGGTTCCGTACCTTTGCAGCTCATTGGCAAATAGCACGGTTACCTACACGGCAGCCACTCGGCCGCGGACCCGACACGCACGTACCTGGTGGGGACCTTCACGGGGAAAGGTCAGCGTGAGCAGGAGACCAAGAAGATATCGCAGGGGCGGCAGGAAGCTGCCACAACCCCGTCCTAAGCCGCGCCGGGCCCTGAGTTAAGCTTCTCGCGTGTGCGTGTGCGCACGCGCCCGCCCGGCCGCCACGTGGGGAGGCTGGAGCTGATTGGCCAGGTGGAAGCGGGCCTCCAGTCCCGCTGCACGTCGGCTGCCTTTCACAGTCCGGCTACGGCCGGGCCTGTGGGCGAGCCTCGGAAGAGGGGGTGAGAGAGCATAGGCAGTGGGCCCCTTCTGTCGCCCCTGCACCCACGGGCTGCCCGGGCCCAGCCGAACGAGGGTGCTTAGCTCACTTGGGACCCGACGGCGCCCCCCGAGCTGGGGGAGGGTCACCTCTGCGGTCCAAGAGCCCCACGTTTGTTTATGTAATCAGTTCAGGGAGGGGTGACGAGGGTCCCTGTTACCTAGGGTTTTGTCTTCCAAAAGCCAGTGACAGAAAGGCCGCATTGGGCAGGAACGCGGGGACCCCACAGGAACAATAAACAAGGGCCACTGGAGCTCATTTTCCTCCCTCCCTGGGCTGCCGAGCTCACTTGAAACAACCTGCTGCTCAAATTGGCCTCCTCGCCCACACGCGCTCCCTGCTTCCTTAGAAGTCAGCGAGGAGAGGCAAAAAAATGGCGGAAATTACTGCTTTGGGTTCAGGAAATCCCAACTCCCGGAGCCAATGGGTTAATGTCGGGCCGCTGATAAATCCCAGCTGTCTCAGCCATTCCAGCTGGAGGCCATGGGACCGGGGCTGGAATGGGCAGAAGGACCGGATCTTGTGCCGTTTTGACTTTTGTTCCTGCTTCCCCATGGGCCGATGCTAGGCTTCCAACTCCCCGCCTCAGCCTGGACGGGCTCGTGTAAAGTTACTTTCCAAAGAAAGCAGAACATCTCGTGTGAAGAAGGCGTGGAGCGGCTGGGGTTGGCCCCCATCTGGTGGAGGACCAGTTTCCACTTCGGGCCGGGCGGGGCTTGCCGCCCCGGGCTCCCCCGGAATGAATTCCATCTGCCGTGCTGCTGCTGGCCGGGCCCCTCCCCCCTCCCCATCAGGGCATCCGGGAAACAGGCGGGGGAACAGGTGGGCCAAGGCCAGCTGCAGACTCGGCCCCAGAGGGCCCAGCCACGTCCAAGGGCAAACAAGGCGTAAGAGGAGACACCGAGGAACATCCCTAGGTGCTGAGACACATTCAGGCGTCAGGTCGGTCGTGGCGTTCACTTCTCAGCCTCCCGCGCCAGAACCAGCACCGACGGGCTTAAGTTCTCTCAAGGCGGGGCGAACCGGGTGCCAGCCCAGCCTAGGCCTTTAAGGCTCCCTCGGGGCCTCCAATTCCTCTTAGGTTAAGAAGTTGGAGCACCACTAAATATAAACTAGATAAGCAACAAGGATTTACTGTAGAGCACAGGAAACTATATTCAATATCTTGTAATAACCTATAATGAAAAAGAATCGGTATGTATATGTATAACTGAATCACTTTGCTGTCACCTGAAACTAACACAACATTGTAAATCAACTACAGTTCAATTAAAAAAGAGTTGGAGTGCATGACCTTGAAGGTCCCTTTCAGGTCAGCTCTTTCGAAGACTCTCCAGATCTGGCTGTGATCCGTTTGACTAACAAGCAGCTTTCTACACAGATGCACTAACATGTCATCACTTTCCCTTGGCTAGTACTCGGCTCACTAGTGGCCCCAGAAACGGAGGAGCTGGACACCAGCAAATAAACTCCTGTGAACACTATGTGTGATGTCTGTACGTAGACAAGCCGTGTGTTCGGAACAGAGGGGGTTTTGTCTGGACAATTTCTAAGCAATGCTTTGAAGATAATCAGCAAAGACTCAACAGAACTCTTAAGTCCATCATTTATCGCTAAAAATTTCCAAGCAGTGCCCTGCAAAATAATCACAATTTCAAATACTCAAAACCCTGAGCCTCTTAAAAACCTGAGTTGGTCACTCAGAGGCCATTGCTCAGCAGGTAAGGCCCAAGAGTTTGCACCTAATTCTATAGGTCCAGGCCAGTCCTGAATCCGCTTCACGGAGGACCCTAAGTTAGAAGAAGCCCCCAGTCTGGGGTCCCCACCCCAAGTTAGGCTGGATGAGTTCAGATAATCAAACCCACCCCTCGCTCCATCACTGATGTGAAACACTGATGGGCCTGAGGGTTACAACTGGGGGATGGTTACTCTCTAGCCTTTAAGAGGCAGCCAAGGGTCCTACTTCAGATGCTGCTGTTCCCTTCAAGAAACCAGACGTGGCTCTTGGCTAATCTTGGCTGTGCAAGGAGGATTTTAGAATTGCAGGAAAGAATTTCCTGAGCATAGCTCTGCAACGCGGAGTGCTAATGAAATCATATATTCATTCATTGAATCAACACGTTCATCAACGTCTGCTGCTTGTCTGGCAATTCTTTTAGCCAAGGGTGTCACACTGATGGGCAGGATAATCAGTCCAAGTCTGCCTTCCTGAGGGTGACAGTCTAGCAGGGGAGACGTTGCCAAGTGTGAGCGGGTTGCCAGTAAGCAAACTCCAAAGGAAATGGGGAGGAGCCTGGACTGTTGCCCTGCTGAGGGCAGAGCCGTTCCCTTGCTCAGAGATGGGGTTCTGAACCACAGTGGGAAAAGAGCTGAATGATGGCCTGGGGTCTCCGGAATCAAGTGCTCATGGAGGGAAGGGCTTGGGAGACTGGGCCGGGTCTACCTAGAATGGTGTTCAGGGTGCCCAGGGTTCAAGGATTCCAGGGTGGCGTGGCTGCCTGCAGTGGAACTGGACATCTGGACAGGAAGACAGAGTGAAGTCACTCGCTTTGGACTGGATCCCTGGGCTTAGTTCTCGAGGGAGTGAGGCACACCGTGAGACAGGTGAGAATGCGGGGGTGGAGGCAGTTCTGTGACTCCAGGGTGACAAGGGCAGGACCCGCTAGTGGTAAGTCAGCAGCAGCAATGGGACCAAGTCCGCATAGATGACCTGCCCCCCCAGACCCCTTGTTTCCAGAGTCTCATTCCCGATGCTTCCTGCAGATTCTGTGAGCTACCCTATCTTTTCAGGAAATTTCAGTTTCTGGGCTTGAAATCCAGGGCCCTAATTGGTACAGAGATTGGATATCCCATTAAATGCTATACATATGTAAAAAGGCTTAAGGGCACGTAGCAACTGGCCCCATTACGGGGGTGAGTAAGGAAAATGTTATATCGTTTGCTGTAGCCTTTATGGGCAACTGTGTCCAGGGCTGGGCTCAATTCAGGCCAAGGTTTCGATTACACCTCTCCTGCGGGCCTAGGTTTTAGCATATGCCCTTTGGTGGACACAAACATAGCTGGCCATACCCTCTTCAAGTGCCATATACTCCAGTGAGGAAAAATGATTTACAAGCATGAAATGCTGTCAGTCACTGCATGACCAGGTGGGAGTCTCCAGGAGGTGGGTCTTCTTTACAGACTCAAGAATATGGTCCCTCCCACGGCTTTTTATGTGTATGTTTCAGGACCGCTTCTTTGGGCATATGTTTCAGGACTGCTGCTTTATGTGTGTATTTTTATGCAGAAGGGACCTTGTATGTGTCAACTCTCAGATTCTCATATCTGGAAAGAACTGGAATTCATTTACTCAAAAAATAAATTCGTCCATCTAGCTGTTTTTTCTGTGTCTTATGAGTCATCTTAAATGCCTTCTAGAAAAGGTGGCTATAAATACATTAAATAAATAAAAAAGAGTAAATGATTCAGCAGAGCTTTGTTCACTTTCAGAATTCAGAGAACTGTGCTGGGCCTTACAAGGCTGGGGAGTTGGTGCAGGGTGGAAAGAGGCAAAGATGGGCAGGACATGATGGGAGATCCGGCACAGACCCCAGAGACGCCCCGTGTGGACGAGAACCGTGGGCAGCAACGGCCAGTAAGGCAGGACTTCAGAAGTGAGCGCTGGGTGACCTTGGGGCGACCGTGGATACCGAAATGAGAGGCACGAGGGACCATTTAAAGACCTCCTACCTGCCTAAGAGGCCAGCGCCAATGCTGAATGACCCCCACTGACCCCCAGGTCCCCCTCCTGTCAGTCCACGGAAGTCCCTTCTCCCGTCCCCTACAGCCTCCTCAAGGCCCAGCCGAGGGCAGTGCAAGTGAGTTAACACAGAAAAGCAAGAGACGGGAATTCCTAAGAGGTGGAAGGTTCTTGCACCCTAGGGGGCCACACAGAGCCCAGTGTCCGGAGGCCTTGGAGGCCACTATGGTCTCACTCTGTCTGCACCCCTTCCATGGCCCAAGCAGCCCCAGAGGGAGCGAGCTGTGAGGAAGGGTGAGTCTGCAAGCCTCTGCAGCCCTATCAGGGTCAGGCCTTGGGTCCGAGCCCCGAAGGGCCGTGGCGCGGGGTGTCCCCTGTGACACCGACGAGGGGGCGGAGCCAGAGCCAGGGCCATGCTGGTGGTTAGTGGAGAAGAAGGCCCGGGACACGGCTTCTCCCCGATCAAACCAACCCAGCCACGTTTGTCCTTCGTCTTTACGAGGCTCCGCACCTAGCATGAGCCCCGCACGCAGGGCCGCAGGACACGTCTCCAGAACAGAATCGTCACCACGACCGCTGGAACTCCCCCTGAGGTGGAGTTACAATCGGAAACCGCCTCAAAGTACTCGGCCTTCAAAGCTTAAGATGGTGGCTTGGGGTTGTATGGACCGATATTAAGATATTTTAAACATTTTTTTGGTGTGTGTTTTTTTTCTTCTTTGTAATTAGAGGAGAGGAGGAAAATTTCATTCCCATCGCGATGTAGCTGCCCTTTCACACCATCAGCGAGGTTTTCTCGTGCCTCCGCCAACAGAAACTCTGTCTAGTTGGGCTGATTTTGCTGACTGGCCTCCTGCTCACCCACGGCAGCCTTGGGGGCCCGTGGGCGCCCAGACGCAGCCCAGGACGGACAGGGCTGCGGAAGAGGGGTTTCCGGCTCTGCCCCTGTAACTCTGCGCAGATTCCGTGCTCCTCAGCAAAGGGACCTTCCCGGAAGTTCCAGAAGGCTGACGGGAGGTTTGATTTTGTTTTTTAGCAAAATTACGAAGGAAAAGAAAAATCAATCCGAGTGAACGCAGAAATCCCAACTCACTGGCACACACGCAAACCAGCGCCATGCCATGCACTTTCTTACAGACGTGACATCCCCAGCACCAGAGCTGTTAAAGGGCCCCAGTGCGTGTAATTGGCCTGGTGGACATTTTTCTTAGCTCTGCACAAGCCCCCCACCCCCCCCCGTGCCTGTTCCTCATTGAGTAAACTTGCTCATGAATGAAGGTCTTGAAACTAAAATATATGGATCCCAAAGGGCAACTTTCCAATTACCTAGTCAGAGTGTTACACCGCTACTGGTTTCCAGCAAGCCAAGCGAGGCTGCTCATGGCCAGCCCTCTGGTACTGGTAGGGCTCAGGCCCTAGACGGTGGGGCACACCTGGGATGCCTTCAGCCGGTAACTCAAGTCCCCCAGCTGTTGTTAATGACCATCGCTTATCGTCCAGAGACAACATGGGAAGGGGACTCATTGAAAACTCTACAAAGACTCTGTTAATAGTCTATTATTGCAAAGTTCATGGTGTGTGTGTGTTTAAATTTGGAAGGTTCCCTAACTCTGTAGCAATAAAGTTTTCTTCCAAGTCATACCTGAAAAATCACTTCCCGTGGAAGTATCCACTGATACAAAAACAGTTTTATGAAATGTATAATATTTGCTTGGCGATATCCTAACAGATTAGCCACGTGCTGATGGGACTCAGGTGCAGAATAAGAGACCTGAGCTCGGGTCTAGAGGTGAGGTCTGGAAGGACATGCCTGGGGCGGCGTTGGGGTCACCCCAGATGAGCAAGTATCTCACTCTACCCGCAGGCCTGGGATGAGACAAAGCGGCCGAGGATGGAGCTGGGCCCTCAGGTCAGCTCAGGGATGGACGGAGGTGGAGGTGCTCCAGATGGGCCACCAGGCTTTTGAGGGCAAGGTGTGCAGTGCCAGCAGCCCACCTTAATGGGCGCCGTGAGCCTGTCTTCCAGATGGAAAGAGAAGAGACACAGAGAGAGGGCTTCTTGCTGAAATGTTCTGGTCTGAGTGATGAAAGAGGCAGCTTGCCCTGGACTCTAAAAATCCACGTGCCACGTACATAAGGCACCTATAGCAAAATGGAGTACACAGAGAACCAAGTCTCCAGATTTACATTTGAGGAAAGTTCACATCTGAACACTGACAATTTCCCAAGTCACTTTTTCCCTTAAGATAATGGGGCATTTGGATGGAAAGGGAGACAGAGAGGAAAACTGCTTGGACTGAACTGCGGGTAAGGCTGAGACTCTTATGGACGATCCACGAAGCCTTCCAAGCTTTTAAATGGACCGGCTGGGTAAGATGACAGCTCAAAATGGGGTGAAACGTTTCAAGTTAAAAATGAATGCGAGATTTGTTAAAAGCTGAGCTTAAAACCTTAAGGAAGACTGGGTTTAAAAATTTTCCAGCTTTAATGAATCAAGCACCCCTTTGATAGTACAGCCCAGCTTAGTCAGGCAGGCCTTGTGGCCCAGCCGTGCCCCATGGGGGCTGATGGGGTGAGAGGAGCGGCTTCCTTCTGCCCCAGATCAGACCCCATGGCCAATTCCAGAGGCCTGAGTAGGAAATCTGTTCTTGGAGCGTTCATGCAAAGGAGCCCCACCTGAGCCCAGATCGGTGCTCCCGGAAGGTGCCCAGCTGGGCCCTGGCAGACCTGGAGGCGGCCACGCACCGCGTCCACGGCCCCTCCCGAGGAGGAGCCACAGTCCAGTGCGTCCCCTGCCCCATGCCCTGCGGTGCCTGCCTCCTGCACTGTCCTGTCCAGGGCCCTGGAACTGGGTGGCAGGCACCCTGAGGCCGCCCCCGAGGCAGGTGGCCTGGAGAGCTGGGCGGGCAGAGACACATCAAAGTCTCCACTTTCACCCTGGGAAGGCAGCACTCAGGCAAAATGAGCGGATTGTTTTTCGCCTTCTTTGAAATGAAAGCTGGGAGGAGGACCCAACTCCGGCCTTTGCGTTGGCAAAGGAAAGCCCTGTGGCTGCCTTTCTGTTCCCACCCCTACAATTAGGCGGGAGGCCGAGCTGCTTCCTGAAACAGGATCTGCAGTCCAGCCCCCACTCCGGGCGGGACGCGCTGCCCACCATGGCCTGGCCGGAGGGACGGGACAGCCCACCAAGGCAGCGAGTGGTGGGGGACACGGGGGGGGGGGGGGGGGGGCGTGTGTGGTGAGGCACTGGCTGGCCCACACAGCTCTGCTCCTGCAGCCCAGTGGCCCGGAAAGCGTGGTCCAGGCTGGGGTCCCTGGGCACCACCGGGAAGGTGGGTGAGACCAGGGCGAGGCTGAGCTACAGGCGAGGGCTCTCGGGGCAGCCCGGGCCCCGTCACCCATCACCAGCCGTCCTGAACAGCAGCCTGCGATCATTTGTTCCCTCTGGGGATGGGCTCCACGCGTAACTTGGAGTGAAAACAAGTGTTTTCCAATGTATGGCCCACCTTTCCCAGGCTTGGCCCATCACCCTGGTGGGTATTTTAGGGGATGGTGCTTTTCAATGCCTCTGGGTGGGAGGGCGCCAGCTCCGGCCCCGCCCACTCAGCATGTCAGCTGCCATCTGCACCTTCAACGACTGACGTCAGGAGAGGCCAAAATGCTGACATCTGCTCCTGAAGTTTGGTTTTAAGTGCTTTCTCAGGAATGCGAGACTCTACCTGGACCATCGTTCGGAAAATGCTTGCCATTTCTAGAGCAGGACATTTGCTCATTTAGGAAAAAATTAGGAAGAGAAAATAAGGCCTGGACTCCTGCACCAGGTCTTTTTTTTTTTTTTTTTTGCGGTATGCGGGCCAATCACTGTTGTGGCCTCTCCCGTTGCGGAGCACAGGCTCCGGACGCGCAGGCTCAGGGGCCATGGCTCATGTGCCCAGCCGCACCGCGGCATGTGGGATCTTCCCGGACCGGGGCACAAACCCGTGTCCCCTACATCGGCAGGCGGACTCTCAACCACTGCGCCACCAGGGAAGCCCTGCATCAGGTCTTATGTGTGCCTCAGCCTTCCGCTCCCGGGAGCAGCCCCTGCGTCCTCCTTCCCTGCATCCCTGTCTGCAGCGCCTCGGGCCCCGGTTGGCCCAGTTCCTACAACGGGAAGCACAGTGATGACTTAGCAGCTAGGTGTCTGACAGCTGCCGCTTTTGTCCCCAGAGGAAACTAGTTCCAAGCTCTTAAACTGGTACACTTCAATTTACTTTCTTTATAACAGCCAAACTGCAGAAGAGCAGTAAAACGTTTTTATGGTTTAACTCGAGGCAATTATGATCGCACGCAATAGAATCCATTCGGTTCAGTTACTTAAAGGAAGAGCCTAAAACACAAATGCAAAATTTCTGGCAGATGCAGAGCAGAGAGGGAATTTCTGGGAGGGGACTGAAATACGCATCTGGGGGCTCTTTCCTGCATTTGTTCACCCTGTCCCGCAGTGGGACTCACGTGGGCCCTGACCTTGGAGGCCTGGTTTAGTCATCATTTCTAAAGTGTTTCTGGGGAGACAGAAGTGAGCGTGCCTTCAGGAGAACGGGTGAGCAGAAAAAACTGGACGTGGTCACAGAGCTACAAGAAAAATGCAAGGGGAGCGTGCAGAGAGGTGGAAGCTGGTCCCACAGGGCCACCCCGTCCCTGGGCTATACCTCCTCCCGGGGACTCTGACCTCCCATGCGAAAGAGCTCGGGAGCCACCCCCAGAGAGTTGGAAAACTCACTTTTTCTCAGTCAAGTCATTTTTCACGGGCTGTCAAGAGAGCCGCATCTCACCACGGGCTCCTTGGCCCCTGCCACCTCTGTCCTTCCATGTGTGACCCCTGAGAGGGTCACAGCAGAGTCCGTTAGACTGCATCACCTTCCCCAGCGAGGGGCACCCTCTACAGCCGCAATGGAAGCTACGGACGGGCAAGCAGACCTGGAGCCTGGTCTCTCCTGTTTACTTCTTGGCCCCCAGCCCCCCGTGGAATGTCGCCCATTTATCATCCCTCAGAGTCCAGCCTGGGCTTTCTAGAACTGATGTGCTGACCCCAAGGATGAACCTGCTGTGCTTTCGCTTGCATTTCAACCGGAATAGAAAGTCGCCTCCAGTGAACACCCTTCAAATCCAGCCAGTTTGTGATCCAGGCCCACAGCACGACCGTCAAAGAACTTGACCCTCCACAGACCTCCCTCGGGCATGAATTACTTACATTCGTTCTGCACACAGAATCCAAAGACCCCCCGAAGCTCTCTCCCCATCACGGCTCAGGCTCAGGCTCGAGGTCCCGCAGTGCGTTTCCCAAGGCAGGTCCAGATCCATCTCGGTGTTTCCTCATGAACAGCAACTCAGGCCCAGTTTCTCTTGTTCTGAAGACCTGTGAACCAGAGAAAAGAGTGTCGTGACCCACCCATTCAACAAACAATGTGATATCAGGGTAGGAAAGCTCCACGTAACACACTCCATGCAAAGCAGGGAGGAGAGAAAGCCTGTATCAGCAACTGGTCCATGGCAATTTGGAAACCCATCCAGGCCACATCTCTGGTTCCCCGATTACAGCCAAGTCCTACTCTTGGGGAGGGGCTCCCAGTGGCTCCTAGTCAGGAGCTGTTGGGAGCAATGCCCTTAAAATTCTTAAAAGCCCCATTGTCTAACTGAGAAAGTCTGCAAGGCCTGCCTTTAAGGCTCTTAGAAGCCCTGCAAGGTATATCCTTACATCTTTCTAAGGTCTGGAAAGAAGTCTTAGAGCCACACCTTGGGATGGTCACCCTGAGGCCATGCTGCGCAGACAGTGCCCTGGATTTTATCTTTGTCCTAAAGCCACGTCTCACTGTGAGTCACTTTTTCTGGGAGACAGTGGCAAGGAGACACAGTTTCGTTATCACACCCAGAAAGCCCTGGTCCCTTTATATTTCCCTAGTCCATCTGTCTCTTCATACAGCTTATCGCAGGCAGCTGGAAGAAGCCAGTGGCGTGTTCTATCTTCTGCCTGGCGTCTCCTCAGCCAGGGCCTTGAGTTCATTGCATATCCTATTTTCCACGTTGCCAAGGGTGACAGTGTTGCTAAGCTTTCTGTCCAGCCTCCAAATAATATTTTCCTCACTTTCCTCCAAGCTCTCATCAAGTCTCTTTGAGGTCCTTCTGGCTTTTATTAACGGTCTTCCCAAGGTCCTCCCAGCTTTGCCCAATGCTTCATCCCCAAGCCAAGGCCATGTGTTAGGTTTTTGTGAGGGCAGGAACCCACTTCCAGGTACTAAATTTTGTTCCGGTTATCTATGGCTGCATAACAAATTACCCCCAAACTTGGGGGGTTTAAAACAACAATCATTTTTATTGTTTTCCACAATTTTGTGGATCCAAAACTTGGATGGAGCCCACTGGGTGATATGATTTTTTCCTCCACTGGGTCAGTTGGTGACACTCAGCTGGTGTGGGGGCTGGTCTATGGGGGCCACACGGCTGGCACGTAGGTGGAGATGGCAGGAAGGCCAGGATCAACAGAGACTGTCAGCCAGAGTCCCTACACGTGGCCTCTCCAGCATGGCAGTCAGGATAGTCAAGGGCATCACCTGACAGCTCATTATTCCAGAGAGACTATTCCTAGAGACTGTGTAGTCTGCCATTGTCTTCAGATGTGGGTTTGGAAACTGGCACGACATGACTACTGCCACCTTCTAGTGGACACAGTAGTTCACTCAAGTCTTCCGTTCAAAGCCCTCACCCAGCTCTCCAGCAGGACCTGCTCACTCTCCTCCACACCCACCGCCGGCGGACTCGGATGCACCTGTGTTGTCCCGAGCCTGTTCCCAGAACCCCACACACCTTCTTCCAAATCCTACCGTGTTTTTAGGACACAGCTCAAATCTTTTCTGGGTGAAGAATTTCCAAGATCTCAACGGCAGGGCTTGCTCCCTCTCCTGCCTTTTACGGGAGGGTTTACATTGTCCAAACCCCTCATTCGACACCACACGCCACTGTCAATAGGGGTTTGGTTGCTTTTGTCCCCCACGCGCTCACATCTCAATCTTCCAAGGTGAGCTGGTCATGGCTGTTCTCACGAGGCCATGCATCTGACAAAAGCACAGCCAGCCACCGGCCAGCCTGGAAAGAGGAGGCAGAAAATGCAGCCGCCCCCAGCTGCCCCCTTCTGGCCACTGCCCACCCCCCTGGCACACACGCCCCCATTCCAAGCTCTTTCCCTCACTCACCAGATGCTCACTGGTGCAAACCCACCTCAGCGAACTCCCTGTGCCACTGTCAACCCTGAGGACAGGGGCCCGCAGTCCCTGGGCAGCCTCAGCTCCGCTCTGTCCCTGGACCAGCGCTGAGGCTTAGGGCACACGTCCTGGCTGCTCGGATCTTTGTTCCTTATCTTTCCTGACAACTGGGAACAAAGATCAGGATGGACATAAACATAAAAATGAGAATTTCTCGGGCTTTGCCTGTGATCACTTGGGAGAAAAACCCAAGGTGCCCCCCACCCAATGCCCTGCAAGACCAACGCCCTGCAGCCCTGGTCTGCAGAGAACCAGGGTGGACTCTGCTGGGACATCAGGGGGCCCAGGAATCAGGAAAGCTGCCGAAAACAGCAGAGTCGGACTGGAAACTTTGGCTAAAACCTGGTGCTGCTTTTCCTGAGTGCTGGAGGCCTGACAATGAGCTGAACGGACAACCAGCGAGAGCCTGTTTAATGGCTTATTTGGCGAGGGCTACTCTCCTGAAATTAATTATCAATCATTTCTCATCATTCTTAAATGGCGTTTGTTAATCCACGAGGCTTGTGTTGGGGGGGTGTTCCCCAGGCCACTCTGAGGAACCTGAGAGGCGTCCAGACACCTGGGCAAGGCTGGGCGCTGCATCTCCTGGCCCGGCCCCGGGTCACGGTGATAATCCAGCCACAGTTAACCCACCTGAAAAGCCACACCCCCAATGCGCGCCTCGCCTGGGGCAGGGGTGCGCCTGGCGTGTCCTTTTGCACAGCCAACAGGAGGGGCTTGGGCAGGAGGAACAGGTGCTGACGTGGGGAGCGCCGTTCCCGCCGTGGCACATCTGGCCAGGGAGGCGCAGGGCCTCCTCCAGGCCCCGTGGGCCTGCAGGTACTGACATCAGCGCTAGAGGAGCAGCCAGGCGTGTGCACACGCGGAGACCTGGCCAGACACTGGGGTGACGAGGAGCCCAGCCAGCACCTCTGTCCCCGTCCTCGCCCGCCAGCATCCACCACCCTGCCAGGCTCACTGGAGCGGCCCTGTCTGCCCGGAGGGACGCTCTTCGTAAAGCCCACCACACCTCCCCTGCCCCGGGGCACTTCCTGATGGACCAGAAACAGCTGCCCTCCTGCATCTGCCCAGGGCGGGCGTGGCGGCCTGTTTCCCAGTTCTTGTGGCCCTGGCACCCAGCACGGTGCCTGGTAGGTGGGAGATGCTCCACAAAGGCTGGTCTAATGACAGGCGCTCCCAGACCTGCCTTCCGTGAGTCTTAGCATCAACCAGCAGGGTACTGGGGCCCCAGCCCCCCTCGCTCTGGGGCCGTCATCAGCGAGAAGACAGACGGACAGACAGGGGGCCGTCCCCACGCGGGTGTCCGTTCTTCCTCGCCTCCCAGCAGCTGCTCTGTGGGCCCTGGTGCTTCCCTTGCTCATTAAAGCTGCTCACGAGGCCAGAGGGACCGTGGCCAGGATTGGAAGGGTTGACCCCAGACCAGGCACTGACTCCCCCAGTCACTTGGGAAAACGATTTTCCCTTGAAATAGGGAGAGTGAAACTTAATGGAGAACTGTGCAGAATCTCACTGGTCCGTAAAGTCCTGAAATTCTTTCTTTTCCTGGAAGCTTCGTGTCAGCATGTCAGTAAATGTTCAGCTGCAGAGCCCTAAGAGGGATGGTCCCCACTGGATGACCCTTAGAAGAGTTACTGTGCAAATGAGTATTGAACAAACATCAGAATGAACGAGGCGCTGCTGTCTGTGGGACCTTGTTGGAGACAGGGTTTATGAGGCCCTGGTGACCTCGGGGGTGCAAAGCTGGGGGCTCCTCACCCCTACAACCAGTGAGTGATCAGTCCTGACCTCCTCAGGGTCCACCTGGATGTCTTCTGGAAGAAGGCTCGATGCCAGTGAAATGGTGACTTTGAAAGGGGGCTTCCACCAGAGCGGGGCAGGTGGGGTCAGGACATCGGCCGGGGTCCAGAGGTGGCTCTCCGCGTGGTACCAGAAGCCGCGGAAGACAAGTCCGAGTGCACCAGGTCGGGAACGAACACTGCCACCTGGTCTGGACCAGAAGAGGGGCTCTGAGAAGGCCGTCCCTGACTCAGATTGGCCCTGGGGCAAGCAGCCTCAGGGGGCGCCCACGCAGACCCCGACATCCAGGGCAGCGCACAGCGCTCTGACTTGTACGGCGATTCTGCTCACCCCGGAAGAGACAGGGACAGAGCAAACCAGACTTTCTGGAATCGTAGCCCTTTCAGAGCCAAGTCAAAGCCTTAGACTCCTCCTCCCTGGGGCAACTGTCCCTGGAGTCTGTCCGTCTGTAAACTCACGTCCTCCTCCTGTGTCCTTCCCATGTTACAGGGTCAGGAGCCTTTCAACTCAGGGTCTCAGAATCTAGGTATGGCTTTGTGCTGACTCTTTTTTTTTTTAATGTCAGATTTTATTGAAGAATTTCCCTTTAATTGAGAATGTATTAACCCTCTCCCCCGCAGATACACACAATGATTTACATTTAAAAGATGATGTAGGGACTTCCCTGGTGGCGCAGCGGTTAAGAATCCGCCTTCCAATGCAGGGGACACGGGTTCAGTCCCTGGTCAGGGGATCAGATCTCACACGCGTGCTGCAACTAACAGTTCACATGCCACAACTAAGGAGCCCAGCTGCCGCAACTAAGGAGCCCGACTGCCACCACTAAAACCCGGCACAACCAAAATAAATAAATAAATAAAATTAAAAGAAAAAAGAAAAGATGGGGTAGAACAACACAGTGAATGGAAGTGAGACCCAAACATCAGACTGGCCTGTGGTCCGGCTCTGGTCGTGTGACCTTGGACAGTCATGTCGCTGCTTTGCCCCCAGTTTCCACACCTGCAAAATGAGGGCTCGGCTGGGCCATCTCTTCGGTGCCCTCCGGGCTCAAGTCCAGTGGCGCAGACTGCAGCGCCTCCTGCTGACGGGCAGGCAAACTGCTCCATCCTCCTCCTTCCAGGAACCTCGGTGAGTTTTGAGGGTCCACGTGGCAGCCCGTCATCCCTAAAGGCCGCCTATTCTGGCAGAAAGGAACGCAGGGACACATGCGCTGGGGACCCTGGAGGGATGCTATCTCGTTGGGAGAAATTTCTTTTAAACTGGCTGCGGCCTACCACAGCTAGAGCTCAGCACAGCCCGAGCGGCTTCACAAAGCAGTGCGTACTGAGTGAGCCTGGCAGCCATCTGCCACACAAACGCCAGAGGCGGGACCCAGGGCTTGAGGACCACAAATTGGGGGGTTCGGGTTTAGCACAAACTCCAGGCATCCATCCTCAGGAGCAGACTCTAGGGGTGCACACCCTAGTTTGGCACACAGATTCGAGCCTGGGCCCTGCCAAACGCAGCACCTGAATCACGGCGTGCTCTGAAAGCAGGCCTTCCTTGTGGGTGGGAGGGGCCCGCCGCAGGTCCTGAGTCTGAGACCATTTCCCTGCGAAGGGTCCGCACGGCTCTTGCTGTCCCAGTTTCTGGCTCCGTGCTTGTGGCCCATGTCTCTGAGACAGCGCTAATCGATCGCCGGCAATGTTCTAACCACCGTGCAGGACATCTGTGCCACAGCTGCACCAGCCAATGGAGATTTTTGCCATCATTGGGCGATGACGTGCCGTACTGACGGCGCGGCGCTCTGCTAGTCAAGAGGGAGGGCCTGGGACCATCGGATTTTCCAAGGGGCTTAAGGTTGGCGCGGGGTACGGTTCTAGGGGCCGTGCTGCTTGTCGGGTGTGTGAGTATCAACTGGAAACAACTGGGCATGAACGTCAGCAAGGAGAGCTTTGTACAGACAGACCCTCCCACTGCCCCCACAAGATAACCTAAGAGTTATGCTAGCAAAGTGCTCAAAGTCGCAGAGCACATTTCTGGAACGTTCTAGAACTAAGGCCGCTGGTAATGACTAAATTGCCAACAGTTGAGCCAGGCTCCTGGGCTAGAAAATGAAAGTAGGCTTTTTGGCTAAAGGATTTTCAGGCTACCCAGAGAGAAGGGATGTCGGTTCTGATTCATCCTTCCCTAGCAGGTTAGCACGTCACAGTGGCTGTTATACTAAAAACCCTAAAATGTTTAGATAAGGGATAAATTCCTGCCAGGTACTTGGTGCCCCTAGCTTTCCAGAACACTCTCCCTACTAGATTTTCCTATCAGACTTGCTCAAGCCATCCAGGAGAGCAGAGGCGAGGCTCACACACAGCACCTCTGGGCCGGGGCGAGCTTGCTAGAGCTGCACCGGTGTCTGAGGCTCTTGAGACCCCATCTTCCTTCCTCCCTTTCTCCCTTCCCAGGTGTCAGACCTGCATCCCGGTCTGAAGGCTCTCCCTGCCTCCTCCAGATCCGGCCCTCCCCCCCCCCCCCCCCCCCGCTGCCTTGAGCCTTCTAACTCCGTCTCCCCTCGGCTTCCCGGAGAGCCCGGCCCAAGAGCAGGGTCAGAGGTGCCGAGCGGTCCATCCTGCATCCTGCCTGGAGCAAAGGGGAAGGGGCGGGTCAGTCGGGGGCCGCTCAGGAGCAAATCGGCAGACGGGTAAGTCTTGGCTGTGCTCTGTCTGAGGAAGTTATCAGACAGTTGGATGAGGTCCTAATTACCCCGGACCCGGGGCACATGCTGCCTTTCCCACGCAGCCGCCTTGCGTGTTGCCGGCAGGATGAACGGTGGCTGCCGTTTGGTGGGCACGTAGCACATGCGGGGCGTGGTGCTAAGCACGCTTGCAACTGTCTCCATGCCCCGTCTTCAGAACAATCCCGCTTAGGGAACGAGGAGACGGACTCTGGGTCCCTGTGCGGCGTCACACAGCTAAGCCGCAGCGCAGCGGGCAGGCGAGCCACCCTACATCAGAGCCTCCCTCTTCCTGGTGATTTCATACACCGCTGCGTCTCCCACTCTAAACCTTCCCGTGGGAAATCACGCCTGAACCATCTCTGAAGTCTCCAGCACCCACCCCGGGGCTCTGCATACAGAAGTGCCCCGGCAGTGCCGACATGTCCAGGAGCTTCTTGGGCCCGTCGGGGCCCTGGTAAGTGTCCCCTTTCCAGGGACAGCCCTGGCATCCCCAGACACAGACTGGAGCTGGAGGCGGAAGCAGGGCCTGGTCACCAGGACCTAGGATGGCAGCGACCTGCTGGTCCCGTCCCCTCCCAGGAGTGACCCGCCCACCACTACTCCACGGCTTCCCTGGCACCGGCGAGCCACAGCCTCCTCCTGCTGCAAAAATAACTTTTTCTTCTCTTTTGAGCACCACGGGGCACCCACTCTGAGTGCCAAGCGAGGCCCTCTGGCCCCCAAAGCCACTGGAAAGCTCGAAGGCAGTAGCCGCGTGGGGCGCTTAGGCGCCATCCCCCCGGGGAAGAAAGCTGGCTTGTTCCCGGCACACAAAGGCCGGGCGCTGGGCGGCCACGGGCTGTGAATGCTAATGGGCCGGGTGCTTGCCCCGCAGCGGGCGGGCTGCCCTCCCCGCCCCCAAGGGCCAGCGCAAGCGTCGCCTGGGCCCTTCACGTGGGGACCCAGGCGAGCATCTGTTGCAGACAGCGCAGAGTCTAAACGTCCGTGCAGACTTGAACCAACAGGTCCTGCTGAAATGTGCTAACCATCTGCTTTTCCTTGGCCGTTTTTGAGCAAATTGTGTTTACTGTGTTAATTTATTTGACTGTCAACAACAGCGAATGACACGGTCGCGGATAAACAACATCATTATATATCTCATTCTGGCACCTTACCAGAAGGTTATTTTTTTTGTTTTTTTTTATGCAACAGGAATAAATACATATTGAAATGTTAATTGCGTCCGGGGGCCAACTCACCAGAGTCGGGAAGGCCTTCTCTGGGGGAGGCAGCCTGGGGCGTGGGGCCAGCAGGACCCACTCTTGGCCAGAAATGCGGGGATCCTCAGAAGCTGCGGGGCTGAGAAAGAGGCTTTCACGCATCTGATTTTTCTTGCCCAAACTTCCCTCCAAAAACTCTCCCATCTTCCAGATGGTCAAGTAAGGGGACCAGAAAGAGCCCTGAGCAGAGAAGGTTTCACGTGAGAGTCCTCGTGACTCGCTGGCAACCGCCCTAAAACCGAAACAGCCAGGCCAGAGCTGGATCTTTTCTTAATTAAGATCATCCCCCCCCCCCCCCCCCGGTCCTCCGTGCAGAGACCAATAAACTCCATGCTTCCAGAGAAAGGGGAGGAAAAAGAGGAGTGCTGGGTGGGACATGGAGGAAGAAGGTGCATCTCACAAGGGACCCAATCAGGGCGTTGGCTCGGGACGAACTGGTCTCCCCAGCGGAGCTCACCCCGGGGCTGAAGAGTCTGGACGCAGGATCACGCCGACTCCCGCAGTCCCCCAGTCAGGTAATAGGCAGCAGGAGGCCAATCAGTTTCCTAGGAGGAAAACAGCTCAGGGCCTCAGACAGAGACCACAGCCGCCTGCTGCTGCGGAAAGGGGCAGGGTTCCTTTCACCGGGCTCACAGGCCTGCTGCAGACTTTGCTGCGCACCCCGATCTGGGGCCGGCGGTGACAGCCGGCGGGCGGCTCCCCTGCGTAACAGAGGGGAGCTCTGCCTGCTGACCCGCGGAAGCCCGGAGAAATTCCCAGGTGGCTTCCGGGTGTCCTTGCAAATATCTGGTTTCAGAGAATGGGTCACGTCACGCAGCTTAATACCTGGAGGCTGAAAGGGCTGCAGCACTAAGCCCTGTCCCCTTCTCGTCCCCGCAGACAGCCCGTACACACGTGGGGCTCATGTTCACACAGAGGGCTGCTGGTTTACGGGCTGGGGGAGGGGCGGTGAGGACGGTCACGGGCGGGCTGCCTGAGTCTCAGTTAAACGGGTCTCAGCTGCCAGGGCTGCAGCAGTCGCGGAGGGACACCTGGGTCCTGTGAGGCTCCCTGCTCACCCATGAAGTGCGCGCAGGCCCTGTCAGTACCCAGCCTTCCAGAGCCGTCCCTCCCTTCCGCCCAGTCCCACCGCAGGGATGCCCCGGGCCCTTGAAGGGCGGCCGCAGTGCTGGCTCTGGCCCTCCCGGACCTCAGGGTGGGCCTCCTGCCTCTTTGCTTTCTCGCCTCTCTAGATGCCCGCTCACCCTTGGGAAAAGGTAACACATTGGTTCACTCTAAAAGAGGTACCTAAATTGCATCTCTTCAAGGGCATTTTCCATTTAATTGAGGGCTCAGCCTTCCATGAAAGGAGTGGGTCTGTTATCGTGGGTGCCTCTGTAGAGACAGGAGCACCTCCTGTTCCCTGTGCTTTAAGCTCCTTCAGGGACAAGACGGGAGGAGGCAGGGGCCATTTCAACCCCAGGTGGGAGCTCCCCTGGAGTCCTGAACCCATTCTGGGCACCCTTGATCTCTTCAGGCGGTGCAGCTTCCTGGAAAGGGATAAGAGGAATCGCTGGGAGGGATGCTGGGCACCAGGTGGCGCTATTGCCCAGGGCCGTCTAGTTGCCCTCAGGGCGGGCGTGCAGAGGGTAACCAGGGAGTGCGGTCTTGGGGGGCGGGGCTGCTTCTAGTCTGCAGTTCCTAACTCAGTAGTAACTGCAGGGCGGGGCTTAAAGAACGAATCGCGAATTCTTCCACACCATCCTCATCCCCGTTTTGAAGCCCTGCGATTCTCTGATTCCTGGCGTGATGTGTTGGGACCGGGTCAAGGACAGACTTCTATTGTGGTCCTTGGGGGGGGCCGGGGGCCGGGGTCGGTCAGGACACTGCTCCTTTCGGGTTCAAGCAGAGGGATCCCAGAATGGGTAACTGGGCAGTACGTGCCACCTTTCCAGGAGGGTAAGCCCAGCTCCTGGACACAGCCGGGCCCGCGGCTCCCCGGGCGGATCGCGGCGGGTCAAGCGGCGCATCCCGGGGGCGGAGCTGCTAGCGCAGCTGCGCCCGCGCCCCCATCCCTGGCCTGGATAAAGCAAAAGCATCTCTTGGTGCTAGGCCTTCTTCACGTAAAGTGACTACCACGCGTCAGAAAGAAACGGCTGCTTTCTGTACACCCGCAGACCACTGCGGAGAACAGGGACTTGGGATCAAAAAGGAAAACGATTTCAAAACAAACTGTTGCTAGCTGGCTTTTTTTTTCCCTTTCCCTCTCAATTTTTTTAAGGGCGGGGGAAGGATTAAAAAACAAACAAACAGAAAAAGTAAGTCGGCATCTCACAACTGCAGCTGATTTCCTGTGTAAACGAAAACCATGTGATATTCCATAAAGGCTTCAGCTTTAAATGACAGGAAATGAAAACCATCACGGGAAAGGAAAGCTTCGGAGTAAACTCCCAGCGCTGATATCAGTACGGCGACAGATCAGGGGGATGGCTGCTCATGGGGGCCGGGACAGCGCCCCCTGCCTCCCCGCAAGCGCTTCTTCTGCGGGAGAAATGGGGCGGCGGCGATCACACCCCGGCGCTGCGCCCGGCAGCTGGGCTTTCAGTGAGGGAGCGAGCTGGGAAGAGTAGTCTTTTCTTTCTGCACGCCTCGCCGGGGTCAGGTCGCGACCCCGCCACGGCGTTCAGTCGGCGGTGCCATCCATATGCATGAAGGCTAATTAACTCTGAAAGGCCCGGCGGGCTGGGCCCTCCCCGCCGCGCAGGGGTGGGGTGGGCGCGGGGCCCGAGCGTCTCCCCCGAGGCCAGGCCTCCGCAGCCCCTCCCGCGCCGGCCGAGTGCGCACGTGTGCGCAGGGAGCGCGCGTCTCCGCGGCGCGGGGACCGGCGGGGCCAGGGAGTTAGGCGCGTCGCTCGTCGCCAGCCTAGCAACACGTGCTGACTTATCCAGAGAGCTCCCGCCCGGCCCCGGGTTCCCTGCGTTTGCTCGGCTCTGACATGAGAATACTCGGCTGGAAAATCAGTCGGGCACGTTCCGCTGACGATAAATCCCCAGAGGGCTCTCCAGCTGCCGCATTTTCCCTAGCTCCCAGTACTTTTAGGCTTCCCAGTTCAGGGCAAGCCAGCGGGTGCCTTGGCTTCCATGAGGAGGCAATCTGTGGGGTGACCTTTTCTACTTCTTCCTTTATCAGTTAAGACTCTTCATGTTTAGATTTTACAGGCTACCTTGAACTAGCTTATGCAAACTAGAGAAAGCTTATTTTACAGGTAGAGGGTTTGCTAGTGGACCCAGGATGCACCAGGCTCAGAAAGTTCCTAGTTTCTCCTTCACTCACCTTTTCTTCTCTATTTCTGCTGCTTTTTGTTCGACTGGCTTCCTCTAGGCCTCTTTCTCAGTCTACCTGGCACATACGACGATCCATTCAACAGGTGGGCTCAGGGCAGCCCAGGTGAGGCTGCATTTCCTGCTTTCAGGCACAAAGTCTCCGGTTGGCCCCGCTTAGATCACGTGCCCAGCCCTGGCCCAATCCGCTGTGAGGACTCAGTCACATGCTACAAACATGGCTGCCATGGGCCCACCCCCACCCGCGGCGGGTAGGGGAGACTTAAGGCGTGGGAGGGGCCAGGCGTGCCAAAGGGCATCTACTGCGCTAACTCAAGGCCTGATTTTAACCCGGCGTAGGGTAATTTCCTCATGGATGGCTCTCTGGGCTCCTGACCCAGCGCTAGCTTCGCCTTACAATAAAGAGGAGGCAGGATTCCTCACGCCGAGTTCAGGGGCGCCAGGAAGAACATGCCTGACTTCCCTCCGCGTCCGGCAGGGAGTTAGGTGTGAAGTCGCAGACGCGGGGCAAGACCACAGCGGAGGAGAAGCCGACTTTCTCAGGGAGACTTCTGTGGCCTGGGCCAGAGGAAGGGTGGGGATCGCCAGGGGAGGAGAGTGGAGCCCGGTGCCTCCTGGCCGGAGGGAAGCTTGCCCGCGGGCGTGACTGTCTCTCGCATTAGACTTCTTGAGGGCAGACCAGGTAGGGAGGTGAAACACTTAGCGCTCTTGGTCATAAAAAATAAATCTACCTTGACTAGTTCAGCAGAAAATGGATTTCTTAAGTGTATTAGTCAGGAGGGGCTAACCCTAACACAACACTCAAATCAAAGTGGCTTAACACAATTAGAGGCTTATTTTGAGGCACAGTCCAGAGAGGGGGCATTCAAGGGCCCCGGACTCCTTTACTTCTCCTGGCTCCACCATCTTCTAGGGATCTTGCGTCTTCCACTGGGTCTCTCCCCCATCCTGGGAGCTAAGAGCGTGGAGGACTGCACGGGGGTGGGATGACGGGGTGTTTGGGAACAGGCATGGAAGTCCTTCACTTCTGCCCACATTCCATTAGTTAGAGCACAGTCATGTGGCCACACGCAAAGGCCGGGAAGCCTGGAAAAGGCAGTCCAGCAGCCCAGCCCCGTGTGTGCCCAAGGCCAAAGAGAAAACGACTCAGGCGAGCATCTAGCCGTTCTCTCAGGTGATGTTAGAACACGCAGCATCACGGACGGGTGCGGGTAAGAGCTGAGGCTGAACTTCCAGGAGCGTTCCCAAATCCCGGCCTCAGGCTCCAAGGATAGACTGCGGCGGCCTCCGCACTCGGAGCCACTAATGCCAGAGGCCTGCCTGGGTGCACGTGCCACCTCTGCTAGCACTAATGGAACTTCCGGTCCCAGGGCTTGACCTGCAGTGTCTGGGAAACAGCCGCCACCACTGAAAGGCGGATGTCTCTGCCATCACCCAGAACACTTCTAAGAAAGTATGGAGGCCCCAGGAGGAACTCCCTCCTCCTCTCCCCACCCTCACCTTGTTTCCCTCCAGGTCATTCACTTCCAAGTTCAGGTCTTGAATGGGACCATTTGAGGGGTCAAGTCTTTATCCTTCCTGCAGGGAAGGCTGGGAATTCGAGTTCTGACCTTTATTCTGGGAAGGCAGGACTCATTGTGAGCTCTTCATGTAAGAGGGAGAGAGTAATAAACATGACAGATTTCCACCATCCGGGGCGAGTGGGGAGGGGGAACTTCTGGCCGTTGCAGCTCTGGCTGGACCTAGATAACATGGTTGGGAGGAATTCGACATTATTTTCAAGCAGTTCCAAAATCAGAAAGGCCAAGTGGCAGAAACATAGGTTCTTGGAGTTGGGAAAAATGTTAGCGGTTACCTGTCTTCAACTTAACGCTGAATCCCTCTCCCGAAACTTCCCTGTGATCACCAGCCCTAGTGAAATATTCACAGTGACAGGTGACTCAGTACTGCCCTACAGGACAGCCCTTTGGATTACTTTTTGTTCCTAGAAGGTTCTTTTTTTTTAATATAAATTTATTTATTTACTTTTGGCTGCGTTGGGGCTTCGTTGCTGCTCGCGGGCTTTCTCTAGTTGCGGCGAGCGGGGGCTACTCTTCGTTGCGGTGCATGGGCTTCTCACTGTGGTGGCTTCTCTTGTTGCGGAGCACAGGCTCTGGAGCACAGGCTCAGTAGTTGTGGTGTGCGGGCTCAGTAGTTGTGGCTCTCGGGCTCTAGAGCTCAGGCTCAGTAGTCGTGGCTCACGGGCTCTAGAGCACAGGCTCAGTAGTTGTGGCGCACAGATTTAGTTGCTCCGTGGCATGTGGGATCTTCCCGGACCAGGGCTCGAACCCGTGTCTCCTGCATTGGCAGGCGGATTCTTAACCAGTGCACTACCAGGGAAGTCCTAGAAGGTTCTTTTTTAAGGGAAGCAGAAATCTTACTTTCTATTGCTTGCACCCCAGGCTCCAGTTCTGCTCTGGGACGCCACATGGGACAAATCTATCCTGCATACATATGACACCTTTTATGCTCCAACTTCCTGTCCTTAAAAAAAAAAAAAAAAAAAAACTCTTCTCCAGGCTGAACAGCCCTCCTTCTCTCCATTCCATTCCTCATTTGGTGATCTTCTCGAGAGAGACTTCTGGGCGGAAGGTCGGGAGGACATATCCCCAAAGGCAGTGCTGTACATTTCACTACTTCTTACAACTGTCTCAGAGAGATGCACACACATTCCAATTTGACTGATGGAAAAACCAAGGTCCTGAGCAATCTGGCAATAGAAGAAATCCAGGGTCCAGATCAAGACTTGAAACCCATGTCCCTCCCACGAGGTTCCATCCTCCCTGGGTCCATCCAAGGGCCACCTCTCTATGTGCTGCGTCCCTTGGACTGTGCAGATTCCCAAGCCTGGGGAGGTCTGGCCTAGAGATGCTCCGATGGCCCGACTGTGGGGCTGTCACCTTGGTACCTTGCAACAGTTACTGCAAACAAAGACATAGACGTAGAAACAAGTCCTCCTGTAAGAACCTCTGACCACATTCCCCTGAATGTGTAGTATGATGACATACGAAGAAAAAAAAAAAAAACTCATTTACCCTGACATTTTCTGTTAAGAAGAAGAAAAACATTTCTGTTATCTTTCTGAAACCAGTACCTGTCACCTCTGATGCGCTCAGCCTAATGAGTCCCCACGAGAAAGGAAGGAGCCTTTTATTAGCAGAATCACCAGTGATTGTACAGAGCTGCTCTGGAAACGATGCTTTAATAGACATCGTGGGCAAGTTCAAATGTGGACGTTTCGCAGGCTGCCTCAACCATCCAGGTCCTGGACTCCAATCATGGCTAATGCCCCAAATTCTGGATCCGGTGCTGTATCCATCTATTTTCCCACTGTTTTCATGATTATAAAGGAAATGGACATTGCAAAATATCTGGAAAAGACAGGCATATCTATATATATTAAAAAATTAAAATGTCCAGGAATAACCACGGCTAACAATTTAATGCCTTTCATCTGGGTTTTTACACATGTATCTGTATATAATGAGGTTAACGTCATGCTACATATCCAGTTTTGTAGGCTTTTTCCTCATCTAATACTGTATGGTGAGCATTTTGCCATATGGATTTGTTGAGCATATGGCTTCAAGGCTGAATCACATGCCTTCTTTCACTGGCTTGTTCCTCAGTCAGGAAACATGGAGTATGCCAGGCGCTGTCCCAGGCTTTGGGGACACAATTTTCAGTGAGACGGCCAGTCCGGCCCTTGGGGGGACTCACCACCTGGTGGGGGAGAAGGAAGTGGGGATCCGGTCATTGCCAAGGTGGTGAGCGTGGTGGGAAAGAACAGAGCGTCGCCCCGCGTGTACCGGGCATCCTCGGTGGGCAGGGTGTGGCTCTGAGGAAGTCCTGCTCCAGCGCAGGCATGAACGGGTGAATCTGGGAAGCGGTCAGATCCCTAAGGGAAGAGGTGGAAACGACAGAGCTTGGCCGAGGACTGGATGGGAGGAAGGAACAAAGGGTGATGTCCAGGTCCCTTGCTTGGGCGCCGGGCGGGTGGCCCATGACCCACCTCCTGGTGTAGGAACTTCAGGCAGTCTGTGGTTTTCCTTCTCTTGCTACAAGCAGTGCTGCAGGGAACATCCTTAAACACAAGTCTGTGGGCACCTCTCTGCTGTGTCCTCAGGGTAAAGGAGGCACTGGGTCACGTGGTGGAACGGTTTTTCAGGATTTGATGTGTCTGAACATCACCTTCCAGAGAGACGTCCCCACCAGTAGGGATGAGGGGCTCAGGCTGGGCCCCTGGTCCACATCAGCCGTAACGGTTACCGTGGTGACAACAGAGGGACGTGTGGGGTCCTCCCCACGTGGCAGGCTCTGTTCTCAGCACCTCACATACTTTTACTTATTAAAGCCTCACACCCCAGCTCTGAAGTCGGTGCTGTCAGGCCCTCATCCCAGAAGAGCTGAAGGAGGGACAGAGGTTCACTCACCCGCCCGCTGTCACTGAGCACGTAAGCAGGGAGGTGACACCTCGTGCCGGGCAGCCTGACGCCAGAGGCTGTGCTCTCAACACCAGAGCAGCACTTTGTTTAATGTGGCCAATTGCATATTTCTTAAAAAACTGTATTTCTTTGAACACTAGTCAATCTGAATATTTTGATCTTTTTGCTTTGCTGTCATGTTTTTGGACATGGATATTTGTGTGTGTGTGTGTGTGTGTGTGTGTGTGTGTGTGTGTATTGGCATGTGTCTGTTCAGAGTGTATGTTGTGTATCTGTGTGGAATGTGTGTGCAGAGGGTACTGTGTGTGAAGTGTGGTGTGTGTGTATACAGTGTGTACAGTGTGTACCGTGTGTACAGTGTGTATAGTGTGTACAGTGTGTACAGTGTGTAGTGTGTACAGTGTGTATAGTGTGTACAGTGTGTATCGTGTGTACAGTGTGTACAGTGTGTGGAGGAGGGAAGCAGGGAGGGAGGGAACGGGAGAGGAGAGAGCGAGGGAATGAGCGGAAGCCAGTCCAGCTGGACCCAAAGCCCAGACTCTTGTTCAATACTCAACACAGCCCTCCGTCATGGGCTATCTGCCTGTCCAGGTCCGACGGGGTGGGGAGGGGAGGGGTCGGCTCAGCCCCCCAGGGAGCGGGGGCTCCACCTCCTCTGCCCCTCCCCTCCCCCTGTTAAAGTGGCAACAATCCTGTAACAAACACGTGTCGATTGAGCTCAATTGGTATTCTGGGCACCTGCAGTGCTGAGTGCCCGAGGGCCCATCCTGCAACGGGGAGGGGCGGGCTTGGAATGCGGCTGGCCTCTGCCAACCATCAGCATGTGGTCAAGGAATTTGCGACAGGCTTGGCGGGATGCCGCCAGAAGCTACTGTATCCTCCCCCATGTCATGTTCCTAGAAACCACTCTCGATTGAGGGGTGAAAGGAAGGGGCAGAAGAGAAGAGAGCAGACGTCAGGGAAGACTCAGGAGAAAGGAGACGGGCTGATGTGACGTGGATTCACGTGAGCTCGAGCTTTAGATTGGGCGATTGTAAGTTAAGCCCGCCTCCGAGATGATTTAATTAGCGGCAAATCCCACAGGCCACCTGTTGGTTTAGCTCTTTTTCCTGTCTGGGGGGGTTGCTGGGACCTCCCCGGGGGAACATGGAAGCAGTAGCCAGTGACTTATCTCCTGGGGGAAAAGAGTGAGAAAATGTTCAACTCCCAGACCCCAAAAACTGTTAAGTTTTCGTCCCGAAGGAACGCAGACCCCTTGGTAAACAGCGCAAGCTTGTTCTGCGTCTCTCCCAACGTGCGTGTTGTGTTTCTTTATGGGGTGGGAAGGGCGGGGGAAGGCAGGACGGCCTGGTTCTGCTGGCGTCTGCACAGAGTAACCCGCGATGGGTGTCTCCCACTGCTTCTCCACGTAGGGGGGGACTCGCGTCAGGGCCTGCTGTGGCTACATACATGACTTCACAAACGGTTGCATGTCTTTTCTGCTGTTAATCCCAAAACAGCGGAGGCCCGAGATGGAATTCAACCAAGTTGCCGGTGGATGGGCCAGGGATGAGGCCGTCCTACAGGAATACCCGGGAACAGGCACAGAACGCAGGTGGCTGAGATATTGGCTAACGATGAAGCCGTGGCCTCTGAGGACGGCGCAGCCACCAGCCTCCGGCCCACCCACCGCCTCCAAAGGCTTTGCTAAAATCTACTCCTAAGAGGGTCACCCGTCCTGCCGTGAGTCCTCGCCCTCAGGACTATATGGATCCTTTTGCGTTATAGTACACGTGCTGTGTATGATGCCACTCCACCTTTCTTAAGTGTGACCTCACGTTGTTACTTCGGTAGTTAAATTATTTTATAAGGAAATGACCTCACGTGTTACTTAGGTTATTACATAGTTTATAAGGAATGACACCTCACGTTGACTGCGAGAAATTAGTTTATAAGGAAATGACTCCGTTGTGACTTCGATAAATTAGTTTAGAGGAAATAACCTTCACGTTGTTACTTCGATAAATTAGTTATAAGGAAATGACCTACGTTGTTATTCGCATAAATTAGTTTATAAGGAATGAACTACCGCCGCACTAAAGGGAAAGTGTTTTCATTGGTCAGCCGTGGAAGTTACCAATTTGTTTTTTAAAAAACGCAATGAAAACCACCGTTCTCAGACCGTAGCTGCTCCTGGGGCCGGCTCATCTATGCCCGCAGAGGGAAGGGCTCGCCGGGGGAAACGCCCGCGGTTGGGGCTCCCTCTGACGTCACCAGGCGGGACGGGAAAGCATCTCTCAACAGGGAAGCATGGGTCCCTAAGCTGGTTCTCGGGTCCTTGATTCTGGGGCGGCTCCTTGCCGGCACCCGCCGTGTGGCCCCCGTCGGCCAGCAAATCAGGACCTCCTGGTATCCAGCTCCGTGTGTCCTGAAAGTCCTCCCTCTCTAGAAAGCATCTCCTGGCCCCGGACCATTGCCATGCATTCCAGAGAGTTCTTCCCTCACGTTCACCCCGTTGGATTCTTGCCTTCCTCCCCGTCATTTGTGGGCGGGTGCAGCAGAGGGTGGGGAGCTATGTAACATCTCCATGTCAGGAGGACCGCGGGGCACCTCACATGACCCAGAGTCCTGGGACGTCAATCCAGGACGGGGCTCCAGGGGCAAAGCTAGGCTGGGGTGGTGGGTTGTCTGTGGGTTGCCACAGCCCACAGGCTGGGTCGGTGTGGTTACCAAGCTGGCCGAAGGGCCTGTCGACAATCAGGGATTGGCCTCACGGCCTCCAGGGTAACCAGGCAGTGGGTGCCCAAGGACAGGCAAGGCTGGCATTGGTCAAGGCTCGCAGGACTGTCCCTGTGGGTCACAGATGTGCCCTCCATAGATTCAAACCCTGCAGACCGAGTGCTGCCCACTTCCTGTGCTGGACCTGGTGTCAGACCCAGGGGGGGGCGATGTCTGGCCCTGGGGCATGCGCCTGCTGGTAGCGGGCAGGGGTCCCCCCGGCTGACCCCTCACCGTTTTCTCACCCTCTCCCAGGGCCAACCCTCCTAGCGGCACGAACGTCTGTTCTAAGGTGTCATGGGTATTGTGGCTCCATCCCTCCTGCCCCAGGTGTGTCTAGCATGGACCGCGCTGGAGACAGAATTGTGATTCAAAGGTGAGGATGTCGACCCGGTAAGGATGGAGGGGGTGGGTCGGAAGAGGACAGCATGCCACCCTCCACAGCCGCCTGGACTGGGGCCGGCACGTTTCCTACGGCAGGCTGTGGGGGGTGCTCAGCCATCTGAGACCTCCCTGGGGTGACGAGGCGTCCCTTGGCAACACCTGTTTCCGATTTCTCCCAGCTTAACCTCAGGTCGGGGTTGTAGCAGTGATGCCGCTCGCTGGGATCCATCCTGGGTTGGCGGTGCAGTGTGTTTGCTCGAAGGGTGGGGGAAGCCCAAGCCCAGTCATGGTCACTCAGGGTGGGATGAGCCGGAAATAGACTCACAGGGGTCGCGTCAGGGAGGAGACCAGATGATGAGGATGAGGAAGAAGCACAGACAGGTGCTTCCACGACTGCTGAGGGACCACCCATATCCCTGGCCCCAGTGGAGGCCCTGGGACGGGCTCCCACCTGACTGGCCCCGTGAGGGCGGCAAGTGACGGTTCAGGCTTGAACCCGGGCCCCGTTCTGACTCCAGGGGACCAGCGCTCTCACTACGGTTCGAGAAAACAGATTCCCTCTGGAACTCATTCGTGTTTCACACTGTTGAAGTGTGAACCTCTTAGATTAGAAGGAATGCTAATGTAGTTAGATAACTGCGGCTTTCCTGGTCCGATAGCTTCTTTTGCTAGACTGTCCTGGGCCCTGGGTCCCAGGCGTCCTCAGGAAGAGAGGGAACAAGGCAAGCATTAGAACACAATCTTTTTTTAAATTTTATCGGAAGTCTAGTGATTTACAATGTTATGTTAATTTCCCTGTGCAGCAAAGTGACTCAGTCATACATACATTTTAAAAGTAATTTTTCTTTTTTGTTTCGTATTTTTTCCATTGTGGTTTTGTCACAGGGGATTGAATACGGTCCTGCGTTTTCTGTTTTTAAACTTTATTGAAGTATAGTGATTTACAATGTTTGGGTCACAATTCTTGTTTGAAAATGGAGACTTTGAAAAACAAACAGAACAGTGCTCTCTGCATCAGGCGGCATTAGAGCCATAGGCATGGACTGCGGGCTGGGATGGATCAGCACATGCTGGGGTCTGGGGTCTATCAGGAGATGCAGGGAGCTGAGCATTGGGGGCTCCCCTGAGTCTCCCTCACAGCCACCCTCATTGTGCTGCATGCCCAGCCGTCCAAAGCAAACGTGGGGATGTAGCTCGGCGTGGCAGACAGCGCCTGGGGACCCTGGGCAGAACCCACCACTGCCAGCCACCGGACGATGGGGCTGACGTGATCGACTGCCAACCCGGGCTCGGAAGCAAGAAAGCAAAACATGCATTCAGCCGGCCCTGACACATGGTCTAAGACTTGAATAAGCAAACTCTTTGACACAAAATAGGGATGTCCCTTGGACCTGTTTCAGGTATAAGTCACCTTTGCTCTGGAGATTGTTACAGCCTGGGAGGGGACACAGTCCAGAGTTCTAGTTTTACAAGGTTTTTGCCTAGAAGTGCAACCGCATTTGGCTCGGCCGAATGCACGTCTTTGGCAGAGTTTAGGGGGGAGAAAGATTAAAGTGACTCTAAAACACAACAACTATGTACAGAATGTAGTAAGAATTGAATTGCGGGTTTTTGTTTTTTTTTTTTTTTTTTTTCCTGCCTCCCAGACAGCTTGGGGGCGATGGTTTTCAGAAGAGTCTTGTTTGGATTTAAAAAATGCTTGTGGAAATACTCGTTCTCCAAGGTTCTGCGGTCACGAAACAGTTGGCCGGAGTCCTGGTGGGGCCCTGGGAGGCTGGTCTCTGGGTGAGTCGGGCAGGGCTGGGCCTGGACTAGGGGATCCGGGAGTCCAGCCGGGGTGGGAGTGGGCCGGACAGGCTGAGACCAGGGGCTGCAACACCAGAAGGTCCAGACCTCACGGTCTCTGTTTTCTGCCTAATTTTAGTTAAAGAAAGTGGGTACCTAAGGGCCTTCCCTGCTGCTTTTGTATTGTTTTGTCTACAGAGTTCACACCCTAGGTGGGCCTGATATACAAACCTATCACCACCCTGACCTGAGCTTCCAGTGCTTCTGAGTCCGGGGTGTGGGTGTTTTGATCATGGAAAACAGGGTTGGAGACCAGACGGGGACAGGAGGCTTCCGTGGCTGGGACTGCCCTCCATGGGATTTCGTGGAGTGGTGAGATCCAACACACATGATCGCTTGTTGCGCCTATCGTCTGGGAGGGTTGTCTTGTTTCCTATCAGAGGGCGAGCTCGTCAAGACGACCCCCATCCACATAGTCCTTTCTTTGCCCTTAGGTGGTAAGAGGATTCACTACAGAATATGTGGACATCTAAAATAAGACACCAAATCAACATATCTACAAACAAAAACAGACTCGAGGAATAGAGAACAGCACTTGGTTTCAGGGGGAGGGAGGGTGGGGGAGGAGATGGAGAGTCGCGGAGTGTGGGGTGAGCAGATGCCAACTATTATGTACAGGATGGCTAATAAACAACAAGGTCCTACCGTAGAGCACAGGGAACATATTCAACCTCCTGGGATTGAAACCATAATGGAAAAAGAGGGATGAAAAAAATATATCATATATGTAAAAAACTGAGTCACTCTTTGCTGTACAGAAGAAATGAACACAAAACATGTAAATCAACTATTACTCAATAAAATTAAAACAAAACAATATCTGGATTTTCATTGGAAGTTCCAGACCCAGCATTTGGCCTCCCAGGCAGCTGGGCCTCGAAGAGGAATTTATAAGAAACAAGCCGAAAAATGCCTACGGATAAAGGTGCTGGTCCTTTCTTTCGGTGATTGCATGGCCATCATTTAGCCAATCATTGGCTATAATATAATCCTTGGCTTATAGAAGATCAACCCCCAATTCTGCCTTCGTGTTTGATGGGGGTCTCCCTATGTGCACGTATGGTCCAAGTTTCCCCTTTTTAAGGACACCAGCAATAGGCGTTAGGGCCCAACATCATGAACCTCATATAACGAAACCAATGACTCTACAGTGACCCTGTTTCCAAAGAGGGCATGTTTGTGGAATGGGGGTTAGGACTTCAACATATGGGTTGTGAGGGGGGTGGGAGGGATAAATTCAACCAATCCCACCACCCTACCTCTGGAACCTTGGGACAGTGGGTTGAATTCTTCTGAACCACATTTTCGCAATCTGTATGCATTGTGGTCTTTTAAGATTCTTTCCGCTGTAAGCTCAGTGATTCCAAAGTCTGGAGCACATGATGGTCTATTTCATTCCCTTCTTAACGGTTTTAGAGCAAAGTAATTCTTTCACTGACGCATTTTTTAAAGCGCTTTTTATCTGGGCTTTAAGAAACTTACCATGGTTATTTGCATGGGTTGGACACTCAGATATTTAAGGCCGGTTGGGGCCCCCAACCAAACAAATGGGCCACTGCCGTTTACAGCTGCACGGAAATATTGGTGGTACTGATGTGTACTGGTGGATCCCAGCCTGTGCCTTTATTGTATTTGCCTTATGTCTCCTTTTCGGACTATATCTTATTTCCAAAAAAAAATTTTTTTCGGGTTTAAAATAGAATGATAATCATTGTTGAAATTTAGAGGAACAAATTTTAAAACCTAAACTACCACTTCGTAGCGATTTAATTATGGTATGAAGCAGGCTTTTTATGGTATTCTTCTTTTTTCATATTTAGCCTGATATTCTTCTGTGCATTAAATTACTTTTCGAAATATAATTTTTCTTTTTGCAAAAAATCTATGGATGTGCTATTGCCATTTTTTTAGTATTACAAATCACCCGGTCTTGAACATAATGATGCTGGCACAGTGTGGTATTAATCTTGTGGCCTGTCCTAACTGCTTCCTTAGGTGAAGCTCCGTAGCGGGGGAGTTACTGAAACAAAGTTGGTACATAATTTTAATGTGTATTGTCAAATGCCCTCAGAAAGGTGGTGACAATGAACATATAACCGCAGTGTCGAAGTTACCTGCGTTCCTATAGGATATTTGCTCGTTTCTATTGCTTTGTACGAGCTCTGTATACTTAAGATATGGATTTATTCCCAGCACAGTGTTGAAAGTATGGGCTTCACACTTCCAAATAAAGATCCATAGTGCCTTATCACATGAGATTCTCACAGTGTCAAGTTCCATGACTTGTACACAGAAAACACCCAGTAATAGCCACAGGATATGAAAGGTGAAACCCCCCCCCCCCTTTCTGCCATTAGAGAAGGCTATGTTGTAGCCCCGAGGAATTTAAACCGATACAAAAACCAAGTGAATTACAAATGCTTATAAGGGAGGCAGCAAATACTGTGGATCAAAGAGGAAGTGTGTCCGGTTTCAACTAGGAGACCTGGAGGCCAATGTCATTTGGGTCTCGAGTATTGATTTTTAACCAGGAGGAGAGAGGAGACATTCTAGGGGAAGGGGTAAGCATAAATACAGCAATGGCATGACAAGGCCGGGTGTGTTGACGAGAGAGAGAGAGGGGCGTTCACGCCTCCCAGTGCTAGAGGAACTTGAAGGCTACAGGGCTTTATGTGACAGTAGGACAAGAGGAGAACATGTGCCCGACCCGGTGTTTGGGAGGGTGGTGCTGGCAGCCGGGTGGATGAGAGAAGGGAGCAGAGAGAGACCGTCTAACTTGCCTTTAAAGGAAGCTGTGGGGGACTTCAGCCAAGATGCAGCAAGAGGAATTCAGAAAATTTGTGTCTGAGCCACTAGCTGGTGGCTAGAGAGACAGCTGTGGGTGGTGGGGCTTCTCCCAAGGGGGCTGTAAGAGGGCAGGCGGGTCTCTCTACAGCATCACAAATATTGCATTGCGACGGACAAGTTTGAAATTGTCTGTAAGGGAGACACCAGAGCAGCCTCGTAAAAGTTACCCTGTTACCTTTTTCAAGGTTCGTTCCACATCCGGGGAAAAGTGAGAATCATTCAACTGGAAAATCATTGTAATCTGCGTACAGTTAACAAACAAAATTAACAGAATAGGCAAATGTGGTTTTCATGGCTGCCTGGCGAAAATGGCTGACATGCCAGGGAGGGGGTAAAAGAGGTTGTTCGTTATTTAATGGCACAGTTCCATAATACTAAGAAAAGATGTTTCAGGTTTAAAATTGTAGTGAAGACGTTTTCAGGTTAGGACTCTAAAGAGATCCTGTCTTTTTTTTTTGGAGTGATGTGATTGAATTGACAAGTGGTAAATTATGAATTTCAAACAAGGCACTTCTGTCCTGGCCTTCTGAGGGAAGTCCAGAATATCCCTAGATCTAGAAAAATGTGTTGACTTTTATGGGACTTCAGGTATTATTTAGTACCCTTCTTCCAAACCCCCAGGGACCACTGGTCTCAAAGTGTCTCCTCCGGCCTCTGTCTCCCCCCCTCACTCCAGAGGGGCTGAGAAATACAGTCACGACAAGATTGTAACGGACACTCAAGGCTGGCGGTGTGCAACCGGGGGAGGTGGCTGTTTCTGGGGTTGGGACCCCCGTCACTAGGAAGGTGACGTGCCAGGTGTTCTCTCTTTGTCTGCAGGGCCCCATTATCTCCCTCTCCATTGATGCATGTGTACATACTATCCTGAAACCTCTTTCTTACTCCCTCCCCCTGTAGCGTGTAGTGCAAGGGACAGGAAGGGGGTCTGAGGGGTCAGAGGGCTGGGATTCGGAACCTGCCATTGTCATGCCAGTTACTGACCGCCCCCGGCTTCCGGAAACTTGCTTGACCTGCAAAATGGGATACAACGTGCCTTATCCGTTCACAGTAAACCACAGAGGAGGGGGTGCAGGGCTGGGCACAAAGAAGAGCGGGCGGGCGGTGTGGCCCCGTTCACAGTCTCTGTGGGGCGGTAATACCCTGTAGTCTGAAACTTGGTAGGGGACGTTCAGTTACAATCTGCATTACGAGACCATCCTGCGGGCAGACCAGAAGAAAACACCCCCATTATGCCTCGGTCCCCACCGCAGTCGGTCTTACAAGTCTCCCAGTGACGCCTGAGCCCCCCCTGCGGACTCTACAGAGACCTTTTGCCTCTGGGTTGAAAGCTTGACTCTCTTCTCCTATGGAAAGGGAGGGGGACCACCGTTAATGTTACCAGATTGGGGTGAGTTTCGATGTAGCGACCAAAGGCCACGGCATGGAGCAGTTGTTCCAGGGTTCTCTGTTATTCCATTTCTCTCCTTACCCTTTATTCTAGCCAAGAAAAGGGGTGGAGGAAATTCCTATTCATCTGTGCACTTCGAGGAGAATGAGAATGATGAACGCGCCGCGGGTTCGTGAATACATAGCTTGTAAAAAGCGGAGACTAAAGTATGTGATTGCAACAGGAATTTTCACGTACGGTTCGTAGATCATGTCGTCAGCACATTAGGGCTCTGTGCCAGCCAGACATACCTCAGTGAACAGCAGCACTCCAGCCCCGTCTCGGTTGTGGGTGGGGCTCGGTTGTCTCGGAGGCCGGGAGAGGAATGCAGGGAGCAAGGCTCACGGATGATGTGTGTGGTGGTCGGAGAGTTTCGCCGCCGGCCTCTGCTGTCTGGAGAACAGAGCCTCAGTACCCAGTGGTCCCCAGCCTCCCCCACATGAATCTAAGTCCCTCCCCTCCACAGGGCTTGCAACAGCAGCTGTGAACCACCCAGCAGGCGGCCTCAGGGGACCACAAGGGCAACCTATGAGAACTCCAGGGGAACCTGGCCAGCTGGCGGGCAGCTTGATGGTGGTGGGGGGAGGGAGAGGGAAGGGAGACGGGAGTCAAACACGCTTGCAAATTTTTTAAAAATAAATATTATTTCTGCGCGTGGGGTTTCGTTGCTGCGTGCTGGCTTTCTCTAGTTGTGGCGAGCGGGGCTACTCTCATGGCGGTGCGCGGGCTTATAATTGCAGTGGTTCTCTTGTGAAGAGCACGGCTATAGGGGCATGGACCCTTCAGTAGTTGTAAGCTCGCCGGATCTTAAAGCGCAGGCTCAGTAGTTGTGCGCGCGGGTGAGTTGCTCCGCCGCTGTGGATCTTCCGCGACCAGGGCTTGAAACCAGTGGCCCCTGCATGGCAGGCGGAATTATTAACCATGCGCCACCAGGGAAGGAAAAGCCTCAGTTTTTACAAATTCTTAAAAAGAAAATCTGCTATAAAATTGCCCGCTTGGTCTAAAACAAGTGCCTCTGTAGCTCATTCTCGAGATATGTAAGCTATCAAGAGCCAAGCCCCAGAAGGGGGTGGACGTGCGTGTGTGCTGCCTCTCCTTGGGCTACACTGCCCCTGCGCCCCGTCTCCCTGGAGGGTTAAAGGCTGGGCGATGAGCGCGCTGTGGGGAGGGCCTCAACCCTCCCACCTTAGTGCTTATGGGATTCTGTGCTAAGTGTTGGCTGGCTCCCAAAAGTGGCAAGAGTGTCACGTGTGCCTTCCCTTTTCTTTGAGATGAATGATTGCTTGCTACAG
Organism: Monodon monoceros; assembly: GCF_005190385.1. NCBI lineage: Eukaryota > Metazoa > Chordata > Mammalia > Artiodactyla > Monodontidae > Monodon > Monodon monoceros. The sequence goes on from NW_021703778.1 coordinate 2,583,349, forward strand.
GATGCACGAGGACCCCGAGTAGTTGGAAAAGCCACCTGTTGACTGGGAGGGTTCATGTTTGACGGGTACCCACTTAATAAGTGACTTGGAAGCTCACAGTTGGACCTCCCGGGCCTTGCAGGTTCGGCTACAATCCTGTCCTCGGGATCAAAGGCCCACAAGGGCACCCTCTAAGCAGGATTTTCTGTGCTCTGGCTGAGGTGCCAGAAGACCCCCTTCACCTTGCCACAACGTGCATCCACCGTCACAGCTCTGGTCGACAGGGAGGCTGAAATCTGGGAAAGAAGAACTGCGGGAGGCAGGGAGGGAGACGTAGTGGTGTGGATATCTGGGAAGGACGCTTTCCAGGAGGGGGATGATAGGATAGCAGTGCAGAAGGAGTGAGCTGACCCGGTGGAGAAGTGGGATGGCGGGAAGCTGGGGAGTGAGCCAGAGGGTGGCGGCCGGTTCCCACCTCGGGGAGCCTGAGGGCATCGGAGCCGCCACCTGTTTTACTGGGAGGAAGAGCATGGGTGGGAATCACTGGGGGATTTGGAGCAAAGGAGAGGGCGATCTATGAGACAGGACGTGTGGCCTGTTGCACATTCACCACCGAGGTGAGCACAACCAGGCCTCAGAGTGAGTCAGTCTGAGTCGCAGGACTGCCTCCAGCAGATGTGGCAGCTAATGTGCTACTGAAGGGGTCATACTTGGGCCCACTTAGACAATGGGGGGGACTGAGTCAAAGATGAGACAAGGCTGACGGCAGAGGAATCCAAGGCACGATCCATTCCAAACTGCATATGGCAGGGTGGGAGACCCAGGCCACGCAGGGGTTCCCCGGGAAGTGCTGGGGCCTCAGCTTCGGCCGGCCGGGGCGTCCAGCACAGAATTGCACCTACTAAAACTACGCCCTGACATTCAGGGCCATTATAACTTCATTGTCTGATGGCGGTAGGCTAGTCTGTTTAGTTAAACCTTTGGCTCCTTTTTTCCTGGTTACTTTTATACATCTGGTTTCTGGTACAATAAAACGATTTCACTCATTTACAACGTACCTTCCTGTTTCTGGCCTGGGCTTCCCTCCCCCCACCCCCAGGCTGAGGTGGACATGACAGAGCCCCTCCGGAGAGAGACCCTCAGGGGCGAGGACAGCGCACCCGCTGTGTCCCCAGGCATTCAGAGACTGACCCTCCCTGGAACGGCCACCCGCACCCCATGGAAGTCACCACTTAGGAAGGGACTTTCCAGGACACCACACTGCAACATAGGGTCCCATCCAGGTTTTACCGGGACCCCAGGTTGGAAAAAGGATGCCTCTGAGGAATGTGGGTTCTTGGTCCTGTGTGGGTTTTTTACACTGGCCCCCTTTATCCACTGGGGATACCGTCCATGACCCACGGTGGAGGCCTGAACCATGGATAGTACTGAAATTCCATACCACTATGCCTTCCTATACCTTTTACCCACTACGATAAGTTAATGTATAATACACACAGAGAGATGAACAAATATAGTAAAAGTAAAACAGAAACAATTATAATAATACAACATCTTATTGTAAAAATGTTCATGCCTTCTCCATCTAAAACTTAAGCATTTATCACCCACTGTGTGACCGGAACTTTTGCAGTGATGAGGTTTTTGCACAGCAGGACCAGCACGAAATTCTCTCCTTTGATTCCTTCTTAACCCAATTTCATGAATTAGGAGATTTGTTCGAACGTAATCTTAGCAACCTCAGCGAGATTTCATCAGTCCTCAGGAATGGCCTGCAACTTAAAACACACAGGACTTGTTTATTGCTGGAATTTTCCATTTAATATTTTCTTTTTAAGTTTTTATTTTATATTGGCGCTAGTTGATTAACAATGTGGTGTGAGTCGTTACACATGAAACTAACACAACATTGCTAATCATTAATTAGTTTCGGAGCCACGCGTTGAACCGAAGGTAACTAAAGCCTCGGAAGGTGAAACCGTGGATAAGGGGGAGGAAAGACTGTATTACTGTTTCTACCAGCTGCCGCGTTTGCTTCATGTGTTCAAGCAAGATGCAAAACTCTTCAGTACAGGGGAAGCCTCTGGACCTGCAAGGCTCACAGAGTCTGTATGTAGAAGAACAGGAAAGAAGGATGCCAGAGAAGGAGGGCCCCGCAAGGCCGGGGAGGGAAAGCCGCTTCATAGTCAGGGGCCGGGGCCGGGAATTCGGACGGGGGTCCGGCCGCCGAGCTCGAGGGGACACCCAGAGAGAAGGGCCCCAACGCCCCCCCGGCCACGGGGCCGCCTCGGGCTCCTTTGGGTCTCCCGGCTTCACGTGTCCAAGCAAGCATCTGCAGGTGCGGCGGTGTGGAGCCCCGACTGAACCACACGCTGACCCTGACCACAGCGCTGACATGCCCTGTGAGTCTGAGGCCCTGCCTGCGCCCTCCCAGCCCTTCGCACCCCCAGAGAGGACGGCACCTGTCACATAGGAGGAGGCCACCCTGTGAAAACACCAAACTCACAGTGGCCACCAGCAAAGGGCTCGGGGACCCGCGGGCCAGCGAGGATCACAAAGGGGCAGTGCACAAAGATGCACACACAACACCTGCACACTGTACACACCACGCACTATACACAATATACACCTAATGTAAACAATACACATGTACACACGAGACACACTAGACACACTGTACACACTGTACACATCTACACACTATACACTACTGTACACACTGTACACACGGGACAACGATACACACTGTACACACTGTACACCAACTTACACACTATACAACACGGTTTACCACACTGTACACACTGCACACTATACACACATATACACACTGTACACAGTGCTACACTATACACACTGTACAACACTGTACCACATGTACACCACTATACACAATGTACACCATGCAACACTGTACACACTGTGTACACAACTTAACACTCTACACACTGTAACACACTGTACCCACCTGTACACACGATTACACACGGTACACCACTGTACCCACTTACACACACGGTACACACTATACACACTGTACACACAGTACACACGGACACACTGCTACACACTATACACACTGTAAACACTGTTACACACTGTACACACTTGATCCACTATACCCACGTACCACCTGTACACACTGTAACCACTTGTACACAGTGTACACATGTACACACTGTACACACTGTACACACTACCGCACTATACACTATACACACTATACCCACAGGGTACAACGGTACACATGAACAACTATACACAGGTACACCAATATACACACTGTACACACTGTACACACTATACACAATATACACACTGTCACACTACACAATGTACACCCGTGTACACTGTACACACTACACACTGTACACACTATACACATGTACACCCTTGTACACACTGTACAACATCGATACACCACTGTACACCCACTTACACACTATACACCTGTAAACCAATGTACACACTGCAACCGGTACCAATGTACACACTCGTACACACTATGTACACACTACACACTTACACACTCACACACTCTACAAACACTGTATCCACTTACACACTGTTACACACTGTACACACTAACAAGGTACCACACTGTATACACTATTACACATATACACACTGTAACCACTGTACACACGGTACACAGTAGACACACTGTAAACACTGTCAACTGTACCACACGTAAACATGTACACCACTGTACACACTGTACACAGTATCACACTGATAACCACTGTACACACTGTACACAGGATACACAATGTACACACGATACACACTGGTACACACTGGACACATATACACACGGTACACACTGTACACACTGTACAACTGTATACAATGTCCACAATATACACACTGTACACCACCCCCTGTAAAACACGGTACACACTATACACAATGTACACACTGTATACACCGATACCACTACTGTACACACCCCCTACACAATGTACACACATACACACTGTACCAATGTAAACACGTACACACGGTATACACTATTACACCACGGTAACACTACACACTGTACACACTATACACCCTGTAAACACTACACCAACTGTAACAACACTCAACACACTGTATACACTATAAACACTATTACACAACACTGAGACACACTTGTACACATATACACCACTATAAACACTTTACCACACTGTACACAATGTTATACAGACTAACACTGTACACACTACACACTGTACACACTATACACAACTATAACACTGTCACACGGTACAACACTATACACACCTGTACAACTGTAAACACTGTTACAACCACTAAACACTATACACAATGTACACACTGTACACACTAACACACTGTACACACTGTACACAAGTACACACTACGACACTAACACACTGTACACACGGTCAACTGTAACACTGAGACACAAGTAAACAATACACCACTCTACACACTACACAATAAACACACTGTACCCACATGTACACCACTACACAATGTACCACACTATACACCACTGTACACACAATACTCACTGTAACATGTACACACTACAACTATACACACTGTACACACTGTAACACATGTACACATGTATTACACTGTACACGCATACCACTGTACACACTGTACAAAATACACATGTACACACTGTACACAAGATACACACGTACACATGTTACAAACTGTTACACCACTGTACACACGATACAAACACTTGTACCATGTACACCGTTACACACGATTACACACTGTAACACTGTACACACAGTATACACTGACACACTGTACACACTATACACAATGTACACAGGACACACTGTACACACTACACACACTGTACACAACGGTACAACATTACACACTGTACACACTATCACACTGTACACACTGTACCACACTACACACTATACACAAGGTACACACTGTGAAACACTGTATACACTGTTACACAAGTACACCACTATACACAACTATACACAATGTACAACTGTACAACTCTACACACTGTACACAATGTACCACTACACACTATAACATGTAACACTATACACACTGTTACAAACGAACACACTGTACACCATGTCCACACTATACAACCATGTAAACACTCGTACACACTACCACCAAGGTACACACTGACAACACTCTACACCTGTACACACTGTAGACACTGTACACACCTGTACAAACACTAACACAATGTACACTACACACACTTACACCCATATAAACACTGTACACATGTTACACACGTAACACTAAACCACAACTGTACACACGTACACACTGTACAAACGTACAACTGTACACACGATACACACTGTACACACTGTACACCGATCTACACATGTACACACTGGACACACTAACACACACTGGACCACTGTACACACTATACCAACTGTACACACTGTACACACTGTACACACACCCACACTGTACACCCTGTACCCACGGTACCACTGTTTACACGTACCCATGTACACACTGTACACACTGTACACAGGTACACACGGTACACACCGTAATACACACGTACCACTTGTACACACTGTACACACAACACCACCGTGTAACACACTGTACACACTATACACACTGTAAACACAATACACCCACTGTACACACTGGACACACGGACACCCCTACACACGTACCAAGTACACACGTATCACTGTAACACCTGTACACACTATACACATATACACATGTACACACTGTACACACGTATACACTGTACACACCTTGACACATGTACACAATGTACACATACCACACATATACACAAATGTACACACTTATACACACTGTACACACTGGACACACTACACCACTGTAACACTGTACACACTGACACCAATGTACCACACTGTACACCGATACACACTGTACACAATGTACACACTGTACACCACTGTACACAATGTACACCTACAACACTGTACACACACACACACTGTACAACTGTACAACTGTACAACTGGACCCACTGTACATGCACTGGACACACTGGACACACGTACACACGATACACACTGTACACAATGTACACCACTGTACACATACACCACTGGACACACTGTACACATACACACCGGTACCACGACACACTGACTACACTGTCCACACTGTACACACGATTACACACTGTACCCACGTACACACTAACACAGTGTAACACGGTACACACTATACACACTGTAAAAAAACCATGTAAACAACTATACCACTACCAACGACACACACTGTACACACTGTACACTACTGTAAACTAAAACCACTGTACACCACGTTAACACACGATACACACTGTACCCACGTACAACTTGTACACACTAACACCATATTCACACTGGACACACTGATACACACTGTACACACTACACACAAGGACACACTGTACACATGTGTACACACACACACAATGTACACACTGGCACACGGTTACACACTGTACACAACGATACACACTGTACACAAGGTACCATGTACACACTACACACACTGACACACGTTACACAAACTACACACACTTGTACACACTGTACACCCACTGATACCACAATGGACAACTGTACACACGATCAACACTGTACACACTGTACACACTATACACAGTGTACCACCACTGTACACACGATAACAAGGTACACACGTACACATTATACAACGACACACACGGTTACACCACTACACACACTGTACACTGTACACACTCTACACACTGACACACTGTACAACACTATGTACTACACTACACACAATGTACACACTGTACACAGGTACACACTACACCACTTGTAAACACTGTACACACTATACACACTTACACACTTTACACACTGTAACACGTAACGACAATTGTACACCACCTACAC
>NW_021703778.1:2590221-2591257 GCF_005190385.1 Monodon monoceros
TGTGTACAGTGTGTACAGTGTGTACAGTGTGTATACTGTGTACAGTGTGTACAGTGTGTACAGTGTGTATCGTGTGTACAGTGTGTACAGTGTGTACAGTGTGTATACTGTGTACCGTGTGTACAGTGTGTACAGTGTGTATAGTGTGTATAGTGTATACAGTGTGTACACTGTGTATAGTGTGTACAGTGTGTACAGTGTGTAGAGTGTGTACAGTGTGTAGAGTGTGTAGAGTGTGTACAGTGTGTACAGTGTGTAGAGTGTGTACAGTGTGTACAGTGTGTACAGTGTGTGCAGTGTGTACAGTGTGTACAGTGTGTATAGTGTGTACAGTGTGTACAGTGTGTATCGTGTGTACAGTGTGTACAGTGTGTACAGTGTGTATAGTGTGTACAGTGTGTAGTGTGTACAGTGTACAGTGTGTACAGTGTGTAGTGTGTACAGTGTGTATAGTGTGTATAGTGTGTACAGTGTGTACAGTGTGTATAGTGTGTACAGTGTGTATAGTGTGTGCAGTGTGTACCGTGTGTACACTGTGTATAGTGTGTATAGTGTGTATAGTGTGTAGTGTGTACAGTGTGTACAGTGTGTACAGTGTGTACACTGTGTACAGTGTGTATAGTGTGTACAGTGTGTACAGTGTGTACAGTGTGTATAGTGTATACAGTGTGTACAGTGTGTACAGTGTGTACAGTGTGTATAGTGTGTACAGTGTGTACAGTGTGTACTGTGTGTACTGTGTGTACAGTGTGTATAGTGTGTACAGTGTGTGTAGTGTGTACAGTGTGTACAGTGTGTATCGTGTGTACAGTGTGTACAGTGTGTACAGTGTGTAGAGTGTGTAGAGTGTGTACAGTGTGTACAGTGTGTGCAGTGTGTACAGTGTGTATAGTGTGTACAGTGTGTACAGTGTGTACAGTGTGTATAGTGTACACTGTGTACAGTGTGTATAGTGTGTATAGTGTGTAGTGTGTACAGTGTGTACAGTGTGTATAGTGTGTAGTGTGTACAGTGTGTACAGTGTGTATAGTGTGTA
>NW_021703778.1:2591267-2602459 GCF_005190385.1 Monodon monoceros
TGTATAGTGTGTAGTGTGTACAGTGTGTACAGTGTGTATAGTGTGTACAGTGTGTACAGTGTGTACAGTGTGTATAGTGTGTAGTGTGTACAGTGTGTACAGTGTGTATAGTGTGTATCGTGTGTACAGTGTGTAGTGTGTACAGTGTGTATAGTGTGTATAGTGCGGGGTGTGTACAGTGTGCAGGGTGTGTGTGTGCATCTGTGTGCACTGCCCCTTTGTATCCTCGAGGGCCCGCGGGTCCCGAGCCCTGTGCGTGGGTGGCACTGTGAGTTATGGTGTTTCAGGGTGGCCTCCTCCTATGTGACAGGTGCCGTCCTCTCTGGGGGTGCGAAGGGCTGGGAGGGCGCAGGCAGGGCTCAGACTCACAGGCAGGTCAGCGCTGTGGTCAGGGGTCAGCGTGTGTGCAGGTCGGGCTCCACCGCCGCACCTGCAGGAATCTTGCTGGAGCACGTGACCGGGAGACCCAAAGGAGCCCGAGGCTGGCCCCGGTGGCCGGGGTGGGGGCCCTTCTCTGGGTGTCCCTCGAGCTCGGGCGTCCCGGAGCCCCCGTCCTAATTCCCGGCCCCGGCCCCTGCACACTGAGCGGCTTCCCCGGGCCTTGCGGGGCCCTCCTTCTTCTGGCATCCTTCTTCCTGTTCTTCTACATACAGACTCTGTGAGCCTTTGCAGGTCAGAGGCTTCCCTGTACTGAAGAGTTTGCATCTTGCTTGAACACAAGCAAACGCGGCAGCTGGTAGGAAACAGTAAGTACAGTCTTTCCCCCTTATCCACGGTTTCACCTTCCGAGGCTTTAGTTACCTGCGGTCAACCGTGGTCCGAAAATATTAAATGATTAACAATGTTGTGTTAGTTTCAGGTGTACGACTCACACAACATTGTTAATCAACTATGCGCCAATATAAAATAAAAACTTAAAAAAGAAAATATTAAATGGAAAATTCCAGAAATAAACAAGTCATGTGTTTTAAGTTGCATGCCATTCTGAGGACTGATGAAATCTCGCTGAGGTTGCTAAGATCTACGTTCAGAACAAATCTCCTATTCATGAAATTGTGAAGAAGGAAGAGAGAATTCGTGCTGGTCCTGCTGTGGCACCTCAAACTGCAAAAGTTACGGTCACAGTGGGTGATAAATGCTTAGTTTAGATGGAGAAGGCATGACATTTTTACAATAAGATGTTGTATTATTATAATTGTTCTGTTTTACTTTTAGCTATATTTGTTCATCTCTGTGTGTATTTATACATTAAACTTCATCGTAGTGGGTAAGTATAGGAAAAAGCATAGTGTCTATGGAGTTCAGTACTATCCATGGTTTCAGGCCTCCACCGGGGGTCATGGACGGTATCCCCAGTGGATAAAGGGGGACCAGTGTAAAACCCACACAGGACCAAGAACCCACATTCTCAGGAGGCATCCTTGTTCCACCTGGGGTCCCGGTAAAACCTGGGAGGGGACCCTATGTTGCAGTGTGGTGTCCTGGAAAGTCCCTTCCTAAGTGGTGACTTCCAAGGGGGTGCGGTGGCCGGTTCCAGGGAGGGGCAGTCTCTGATGTCCTGGGGGACACAGCGGGCGCTGTCCCGCCCCTGGAGGGTCTCTCCGGAGGGGCTCTGTCATGTCCACCTCAGCTGGGGGTGGGGGGAGGGAAGCCCAGGCCAGAACAGGAAGTACAGTTGTAAATGGAGTGAATCTTTTTATTTTACCAGAACCAGATGTATAAAAGTACCAGGAAAAAAGGAAGCCAAAGGTTAACTAAACAGACTACCGCCATCAGGAACAATGAAGTTATATGGCCATGAATGTCAAGGGCGTGGTTTAGGAGGTGCAATTCTGGGCTGGATGCCCCGGGCCGGACAGGAAGGCTGGGCGCCCAGCACTTCCCGGGGAAACCCCTGGGTGCCTGGGTCTCCCACCCTGGCCATCTGCAGTTTGGAAGTGGATCTGTGCCTTGGATTCTCTGCCGTCAGCCTTGTCTCATCTGTGACCTCAGTCCCACCATTGTCTAAGTGCCCAAGTAGTGACCTTCAGTAGCACTTAGCTGCCACATCTGCTGGATGGCAGTCCTGCGACTCAGACTGACTCACGCTGAGGCCTGGGTGTGCTCACCTCGGTGTGTGAATGTGCACACAGGCCACACGTCTGTCTTCAGAGCATCGCCCTCTCCTTTGCTCCAAATCCCCCAGTGATTCCCACCCATTCTCTTCCTCCCAGTAAAAGCAGGTGGCGCTCCGATGGCCCTCAGGCGCCCCGAGGTGGGACCCCGCCACCCCTCTGGCTCACTCCCCAGCTTCCCGCCAGCCACTTCTCCACCGGGTCAGCTCACTCCTCTGCACTGGCTATCCCCCTCCTGGAAAGCGTCTCCAGATATCCACACGTCTCCCTGCCTCCAAGTCTCTGCCCAGATGTCACCTGTCGACCAAGTAGCTGTGACGGTGGAGCACGTGGTGCAAGGGGAAGGGGGTCTTCTGGCACCTCAGCCAGAGACACTAAGAATATTCCTGCTTAGAGGGTGCCCTTGTGGCCTTGGATCCCGAGGACAGGATTGTAGCAGAACCTGCAAGGGCCCGGGAGGTCCAAGGTGAGCTTCCCAAGTCACTTATTAAGTGGGTACCTCAAACCTGAACCCTCCAAGTCACAGGTGGCTTTTCCAATACGACGTGTGTCGCTCTGTGCATCCTGTAGCATCATTTCATCTCAAAGCAAAGGGAGGCACGTGACACTCTGGCCAATGGAGCCAACAACTTAGCACAGAATCCCATAAGGCAGGAAGGTGGGAGGGTTGAGGCCTCCACACAGCGCGCTCAGAGCCCAGCCTTACCCTCCAGGGAGACGGGGCACATGGGCAGGTAGCCCAAGGAGAGGCAGCACCCACGCACCTGTCCACCCCCTTCTGGGGCTTGGCTCTTGATAGCTTACATATTCTAGAATGAGCTACAGAGGCACTTGTTTTAGAGCCAAGCAGGGCAATTTTATAGCAGATTTTCTTGTTTAAGAATTTGTAAACTGAGGCTTCCCTGGTGGCGCAGTGGTTAAGAATCCGCCTGCCAATGCAGGGGACACTGGTTCAAGCCCTGGTCCAGGAAGATCCCACATGCGGCGGAGCAACTAAGCCCGTGCGCCACAACTACTGAGCCTGCGCTTTAGAGCCGGCGAGCTACAACTACTGAAGTCCATGCCCCTAGAGCCCGTGCTCTTCAACAAGAGAAGCCACTGCAATGAGAAGCCCGCGCACCGCCATGAAGAGTAGCCCCCGCTCGCCACAACTAGAGAAAGCCCGCACGCAGCAACGAAGACCCAACGCAGCCAAAAATAAATAAATTTATTTTTAAAAAATTTGCAAGCTGTGTTTGACTCCCTGTCTACTTCTCCTCTCCCCCCACCACCATCAGCTGCCCAGCCAGGCTGGCCAGGTCCCCTGGGAGTTCTCAGAGGTACCTGTGGTCCCCTGGAGGCAGGCCTGCTGGGTGGTTCACAGCTGCTGTGTGCAAAGCCCTGTGGAGGGGAGGGACTTAGATGCAGGTGGGAGGGAGGCCTGGGGACCACTGGGTACTAGGCTCTGTTCTCCAGACAGCAGGAGGCCGGCGGGCAACTCTCCGACCCCACACATCCATCCGGAGCCTGCTCCCTGCATATCCCTCAGCCCGGCCTTCCGAGACAAACCGAAGCCCTACCCACACCCTGAGCGGGGCTGGAGGTGATGCTGTTCACTTGATGTATGTCTGGACACAGAGCCCGAATGTGCTGACGGAACAGATTCTAAGAACTCGGACGGGAAAATCCGTGTTGCAAATCACATACTTAGTCTCGCTTTACAAGAGCTATTTATTCCACGAACCGCGGCGCGTTCATCATTCTCATTCTCCTCGAAGTGCACAGATGAATTAGGGAATTTCCACCCCTTCTGGCTATGAAGAAAGGGTAGGAGAGAAGGGAATACACGAGAACCCTGGAAAATAACTGATCCAGGCAGTGGCTTTGGTCGCTACATCTGAATACTCACCACATTCGGTAACATTAAGCGGTGGTCCCCCTCCCTGGGCCAGAGGAGAAGAGAGTCATCTGTCACCCAGAGGCAAAAGGTCTCTGTAGAGTCTCAGGGGGCTCAGGCGTCAGCTGGGAGCTGGGAAGACGACTGCGGTGGGGACCGGAGGCAGAATGGGGGTGTTTCTGCCCGCAGGGATGGTCTCGGTAATGCAGGAGTGTAAACTGAACGTCCCCTACAAGTTCAGACGACAGGGTAATTACCTGCCCCACAGAGACTGGGAACGGGGGCCACACAGCCCGCCCGCCTCTTCTGTGCCCAGCACTGCACCCGCCTCCTCTGTGGGTTTAACTGTGAACGGATAAGGCACGTTGTGATCCCATTTTGCAGTTCAAGGTTCCGGAAGCCGGGGGAGGTTCAGTAACTGGCATGACAATGGCAGGTCCGAATCCCAGCCCTCTGACCCCAGACCCACTTCCCTGTCCCTGCCCACTACACGCTACAGGGGGAGGGGAGGAAGAAGAGGTTTCAGGATGGAGACACAGCATCAAGGGAGGAGGGAGATAAGGGGGCCTCCGACAAAGAGAGAACACCTGGCACGTCACCTTCCTAGTGACGGGGGTCCCAACCCCAGAAAAAGCCAACTCCCCAGGTTGGCACACGCCAGCCTTGAGTGTCAGTTACATCTTGTCGTGACTGTATTTCTCAGCCCCTCTGGAGTGAGGGGGGGAGACAGAGGCCGGAGGAGACACTTTGAGCCAGTGTCCCTGGGGGTTTGGAAGAAGGGTAACTAAAGAAATACCTGAAGTCCATAAAAGCAACACATTTTTCTAGATCTAGGGATATTCTGGACTGTCCCTCAGAGGCCAGGACAGAAGTGCCCTTGTTTGAAATTCATAATTTACCACTTTGTCATTTCAATCACATCATCTCCAAAAAAAAAAAAAGACAGGATCTTCTTTAGAGCCTAAACATTAAAAAGTCTTCACTAAAATTTAAACCTGAAAACAGTATTTTTCTGAGTATTATGGACTGTGCCATTAATAACGGAACAACCGCTTTTACCTCCCTGGCATTTCAAGCCATTTCGCCAGGCAGCCAGGTAAAACCACATTTGCCTATTCTTTTAATTTTGTTGTTACTTTACAGCAGATGACAATGATTTCCATTTGAATGATTCTCTTTTCCCCGTATGTGGAAAGAACTTGAAAAAGTTAACAGGGTAACTTGTAACGAGGGCTGCTCTGGTGTCTCCCTTACAGACATTTCAACTTGTCCGTCTCAAGGCAAAGATTTGTGATGCTGTAGAGAGACAGCCCTGCCCTCTTACAGCCCCTTGGGAGGAAGCCCCACCACACACACTGTCCTCTAGCCACCAGACTAAGTGGCTCAGAAACAAAATTTCTGAATTTCCCTCCCTTGCTGCCATCTTGGTCTGAAGTCCCACAAAGCTTCCTTTAAAGCAAGTTAGCGGTCTCTCTCTTCTCCCTTCTCTCATCCACACGGCTGCCAGCACCATCCTCCCCAAACACAGGTCAGGGCACAGTGTTCTCCTCTTGGTCCTACTGTCTACATAAAGCCCTGTAGCCTTCAAGGTCCTCTTAGCACTGGGAGGCGTGAACGCCCCTCTCTCTCTCTCTCAAACACACCAGGCATTGTCATGCCATGTGCTGTATTTATGCTGACCCTTCAGCCTAGAATGTCTCCTTCTCTGGTTAAAAATCATACTCGAGACCCAAATGAAATTGGACCTCCCAGGTTCTCCTAGTTGGAACGGATCACACTTTCCTCTTTGATCCCACAGTATTTGATGCCTCCATTATAGCATTTGTTTCACTTTGGTTTTTGTATCTGTTTAAATTCCTCGGGCTACAACATATGCTTCTTAATGGCAGATGTCATCCCTTTATATGCTGTGCATATTGACTGGGTGTTTCTGTGTACAAGTCATGGAACTTGACACTGTGAGAATCTCATGTGATAAGGCATATGGATCTTTACTTTGAGAAGTGTGAAGTCCATACTTTCAACACGTGTGCTGGGAATAAATCCAGTATCTTAAGTATAACAAGAGCTCGTACAAATCAATAAGAAAAGAGCAAATATCCCTATAGGAAACGAAGGTAACTTCAGACACTGCTGGTGAGAATGTTCATTGTCACCACCTTTCTGGAGGGCATTTTGACAATACACATTTAAAATATGTACAAACTTTTGTTCAGTAACTCCACGCTACGGAGCTTCACCTAAGGAAGCAGTTAGGACAGGCACAAAGATTAAATACCACTGTGCCTAGCATCATTATGTTCAAGACCGGGTGATTTGTAATACTAAAAAAATGGAAATAGCACATCCATAGAATTTTTGCAAAAATAAAAATTATATTTTCGAAAAGTATTTAATGCACAGAAGAATATCAAGGCTAAAATATGAAAAAAGAAGAATACACATAAAAACCTGCTTCAATACCATAATGTATCGCTAAGAAGTGGTATTTTAGGTTTTTAAAATTTGGGTCCTCTAAATTTTCAACAATGATTATATGTCTATTTTAAACCCAGAAAAAAAATTTTTTTTTGGAAAGAAGAATATTAAGTCGAAAAGGAGACATAAGGCAAATACAGAAAGGCCCAGGGCTGGGATTCAGCCAGTACACATCAGTACACACCAATATGTCCAGTGCAGCTGTAACGGCCAGTGGCCATTTGTTTGGTTGGGGCCCCCATACCGGTCATTAAATATACTGAGTGTCACCCATGCAAATAACCATGGTAAGTTTCTTAAAGCCCAGATAAAGCGCTTTTAAAAATGACGTCCAGTGAAAAGAATTACTTGCTCTAAAACCGTTAAGAAAGGGAATGAAATAGACCATCATGTGCTCCAGACTTTTGGAATCACTGAGCTTAGCAGCTGGAAAGAATCTTAAAAGACCAGCAATGCCACAGATGGAGAAAATGTGGTTCAGAAGTATTCACCCACTGTCCCAAGGTCCAAGAGGTAGGGTGGTGGGATGGGTTGAATTATATCCCTCCCACCCCCCTCAAAACCCATATGTTGAAGTCCTAACCCCCAGTTCCACAGAACATGACCTTCTTTGGAAACAGGGTCACTGTAGATGTAATTGGTTACGTGTAGATGAGGTCATGAGGGTGGGCCCTAATCCAATATGGCTGGTGTCCTTAAAAGGGGGAAACTTGGACCCAGACGTGCACATAGGGAGAACCCCATGCAAACACGAAGGCAGAGATGGGGGTGATGCTTCTATAAGCCAAGGATTATAGCCAAGGATTGGCTAAAGATTGCCAGCAAATCACCAGAAAGATAGGACCAGCACCTTTATCGCAGGCATTCGGCTGTTCTTACATTCCTCTTCCAGGCCCAGATGCCTGAGGCCAGAATGCTGGGTCTGGAACTTCCAATGAAATCCAGATTATGTGTTTTTTTTTAATTTTATTGAAGTATAGTTGATTTACAATGTTGTGTTCATTTCTTCTGTACAGCAAAGTGACTCAGTTTTACATATATATATATTTTTTTCATCCTCTTTTCCATGATGGTTCATCCCAGGATATTGAATATAGTTCCCTGTGCTCTACGGTAGGACCTTGTTGTTTATCCATCCTGTACATAATAGTTGGCATCTGCTCACCCCACACTCCCACTCCATCCCTCCCCCACCCTCCCTCCCCCTGACAACCACAAGTCTGTTCTCTATGTCTTCGAGTCTGTTTTTGTTTTGTAGATATGTTGATTTGTGTCTTATTTTAGATTCCACATATTCTGTATTGAATCCTCTTACCACCAGGGCAAAGAAAGGAGCTATGAGGGATGGGGTCTGTCTTGACAGAGCTCGCCCTCTGATTAGGAAACAAGACACCCTCCCAGGACGATAGGCAACAGCGATCCAGTGTGTGTGGGATCTCACCACCCACGAAACACAGGGAGGGGCAGTCCCAGCCACGGAAGCCTCCTGCCCCGTCTGGTCTCGCAACACTGTGTTCCATGATCAAAACCACCCCGGACTCAGAAGCAGCTGGAAGCTCAGGTCAGGGTGGTGATGAGGTTTGTATATAAGGCCCACCCTAGGGTGTGAACTCTTTAGGACAAAACAAGACAAAAGCAGCAGGGAAGGCCCTAGGACCCACTTTCTTTAACTAGAAATTAGGCAGGAAAACAAGAGACCAGTGAGGTCTGGACTTCTGGTGTTCAGCCCCTGGGCTCACCTGGCCGGCCCCACTCCCACCCAGGCTGGACTCCCGGAGCCCCTAGTCCAGGCCCAGCCCTGCCCGAATCACCCAGAGAACCAGCCTCCCAGGGGCCCACCAGGACTCCGGCCAACTGTTCCGTGACCCGCAGAACCTTGGAGAACAGAGTATTTCCACAAAGCAGTTTTAAATCCAAACAACAGACTCTTCTGGAAACCATCGCCCCAAGCTGCAGGAGGCAAGGAAAAAAAAAAAAAAAAAAGAACAAAAACCCGCAAATTCAAGTCCGTAATACATTCTGTACATAGTTTGTGGTTTTAGAGTCACTTTAATCTTTCTCCCCCCTAAACTCTTCCAAAGATCTGTGCATCGGCCGAGCCAACATGCGGTTGCACTTCTAAGCAAAAACCTTGTAAAACTAGACTCTGGACTGTGTCCCTCACAGGCTTGTAACATCTCCAAGAGCAAAGAGTGACATGATACACTGAAACAGGTCCAAGGAACCATCCCTATGTTTTGTGTCAAAGAGTTGCTTTATTAAAGTCTTAGGACCATGTGTCAGGCCGGCTGAAGGCATGTTTGCTTTCTTGCTGCAGAGCCCGGGTTGGCAGTCGAGCACGTCAGCCCCATCGTCCTGGGGGCTGCAGTGTGTCTGCCCAGGGTCCCCAGGCGCTCCGCCACCGCCGAGCTAAGCCCACGGGTGCTTTGGCACGGCTGGGCAGGCAGCACCAAGGAGGGTGGCTGTGAGGGGGAGACTCAGGGGAGCCCCCATGCTCAGCGCCCTGCATCTCCCTGATAGACCCCAGGACCCCAGCATTTGCTGAATCCATCCAGCCCCGCAGGCCAGGCCTATGGCTCTACTGCCCCTGATGGCAGAGAGCACTGTTCTGTTTGTTTTTTCAAAGTCTCCATTTCAAATCAAGAATTGTGAACACAACATTGTAAATCAGCTATACTTCAATAAAGTTTAAAAACAGAAAAAGCAGGGAACTGTATTCAATACCCTGTGACAAACCACAATGGAAAAGAATACGAAAAAGAATATGTATGTATGACTGAGTCACTTTGCTGCACAGGAGAAATTAACATAACATTGTAAATCAACTAGACTTCGATAAAATTTAAAAAAAAGAATTGTGTCTCTAGGCTTGGCCTTGGTTCCCTCTCTTTCCTGAGGAAGCCTGGGACCCAGGGCCCAGGACAGTCTAGCAAAAGAAGCTATCGGACAAGGAAAAGCGCAGTGAATCTAACTACCTTAGCATTCTCGTCTAATCTAAGAGTGTTCACACTTCAACAGGTGTGAAAACACGAAGAGTGCCAGAGGGAATCTGTTCTCACCGTAGTGAGAGCGCCTGGCCTTGGAGTCAGACGGCCCGGGTTAAAGCCTGACCGGTCAGCTTGCCGCCCTCACGCCAGGCAGGTGGGAGCCCGTCCCAGGGCCTCCACGGGGGCCAGGGAGATGGGTGGTCACTCAGCGTCGTGGAAGCACCTGTCTGTGCTTTCCTCATCACTCTGGTCTCCCCTGACGCGACCCCTGTGAGTTCTATTTCCCGGCGTCTCCCACCCTGAGTGACACAGGACGTGGGCTTGGGCTTCCCCCACCCCTCTGAGCAAACACACTGCACAGCCACACCCAGGAGTGGATCCCAGCGAAGCGGCATCACTGCTAGCATCCCCGACCTGAGGTTAAGCCTGGGAGAAATCGGAAACAGGTGTTTGCCGAGGGACCCTCGTCACCCCAGGGAGGGTCTCAGAGGCGGAGCACAGCCCCACAGCCTGCAGGAGGAAACGGGCGGCCCCAGAGCCGAGGGCGGCTGTGGCGGGGTGGGCATGCTGTCCTCTGCCTACCCACCCCCTCCATCCGGACCGGGTCGACATCCTCACCTTGGAATCAACAATCTGTCTCCAGCGCGGTCCCAGGCTAAGCACACACCTGGGAGGCAGGAGGGATGGATGCCACAATACCCATGAAAACCTTAGAGCAGACGTGCTTGCCGGCTAGGAGGGGCCCTGGGAGAGGGTGAGAACGGGGAGGGGTCAGCATCGGGGGACACCTGCCCGGCTACCAGCAGGGCGCAGGCCCTCAGGGGCAGACAGCGCCCGCCCCCGGGCTGACCACCAGGTCCAGCACAGGGAAGTGGGCATCACTCGGCTGCAGGGTTTGAATCTATGGAGGGCACATCTGTGACCCACAGGGACAGTCCTGCGAGCATTGACCATGCCAGGCTTGGCCTGTCCTTTGGGCACCCACTGCCTGGGGACCTGGAGGCCGGGAGGCCAAGCCCTGATTGTCGACAGGCCCTTCGGCCAGCTGGTACCACACCGACCCAGCTGTGGGCTGTGGGCACCCACAGACACCCACCACCCCAGCCTAGCTTGTGCACCTGGAGCCCCGTCCTGGAGTGACGTCCCAGGACGCTGGGGTCAGTGAGGTGGCCCCGCGGTCCTCCTGACTGGAGATGTCTACATAGCTCCCAGCCCTCTGCTGCACCAGCCCACAAAGGACGGGGAGGAAGGGCAGAATTCCAAACGGGGTGAACGGGAGGAAGAATCTGGAAGGCAGGGCAATGGTGCCGGGGCCAAGGAGATGCTTTTCTAGAGGGGAGGACTTCAGGGACACACGGAGCTGGAGACCAGGAGGTCCTGATGGCTGGCAGGACGGGGGCCACACGGCAGGGTGCCGGCAAGGAGCCGCCCCAGCATCAGGAACCCAGAGACCAGCTGAGGGACCCTGCGTCCCTGGTGAGAGATGCTTCCCGTCCCGCCTGGTGACGTCAGAGGGAGCCCCAACACGCGGCGTGTCCCCCGGCGATGCCCTTCCCTCTGCGGGGCAGAGAGCCGGCCCCAGGCAGCAGCTACGTTCTGAGAACGCGGTGGTTTTCATGGCGTTTTTTAAAATGGTAACTTCCACGGCTGACAAATGATACCACTTTCCCCTTTAGTGCGGCGGTAGTTCATTTCCTTATAAACTAATTTATCGAAGTAACAACGTGAGGTCATTTC
>NW_021703778.1:2604969-2732157 GCF_005190385.1 Monodon monoceros
TGTGGCTTTGTCCCATTACACAGTCACCAGGAAACACAGCACATCCTTCCCGAAGTAAAGACGCAGCCAGGCAGCCCTGCATCCAAAGCTCAGCTCCACCGCCTGCCAGCCACGTGGCCCTGGGCAAGTTAGGGAACCGTCTTGCTTTCCTTATCTGTAAAATGGGCACAGCCACCCTTGCCTTCCTTCAGGGTTGCTGCAAACACAGGGCTGGTCTCCGAGTCAGTGCCTGATCAACAGCAGAGGCCGTATGATGTGGTGCTTAATGGATTCGGAAACCCCCTTTTCATCTTCTTCACGGGAGTAGATAGATACCATTGCACCCATTTTACAGATGGGGAAACAGGCAGATAACTTGCCTCAGAGCTAATCGCAAGCCTGGTGCTCATTCCACTGCATCACAAGCCTTTCTCCCTTTGCTTCTTTTTTCGGTTAAATCCAACCACCACCTACAAGCCCCCTTTCCTTTCAGGCCCTCCCTTCTCACTCAGCATGGGTCGCAGCGTCCCTTTCCCTGCAGCCCGGCTCCCGTGAGACAGGTGGTCCATTGCCTCATCCAGCCGCCTTTAACTGAGCAAGAGAGGGCCTTACCGCTTTGCTCGGGTCCCAGCTCTTACTAATGCCATTAAAATGCCTTCCGCCGCTCCAAGGTGTAAATGTGTTCCAGAGGCTGGTGATTGTCTATGCAAAGATGCATGTATAGTAAGAACAGTCTGGTAAGTGGCTTAAAGGCTTACAGCAGAGTGGAAGACTAGCTTTCATCATTCGAGGTGTTTTGCAGGGCAAATGGTGACAATTGCTCCGTCTCCGCGAACACGACGCTGGCATCAAAACCAAGGAAGCGAAAGTCCAATGATGAGGCCCCCGAAGGAGGGGAGGGGAGCTTAGCGTTCTGCTGGTAGGGGAGCTCGATGCTGAATCCCACGAGGAGGGGCAGCCTGCTTCGGTTACCACATCAGGATCCCAAACTCCCAGGCCCCAGGTCCAAGACCCTCACCGGTGGGGCAGCCCCGCGGCTTGCCCATGGCAGCAGAAACGTGGAGGTCAGGAGGTGGATCGTCTCGACCTTCACCCGCCTGCCTGTTCCATCTGGAATTCTCTGCCTACACAGCCAGGGCCTGGCGGCCATCAGAGGTCCCCAAATGAAATCCTCCTAATCAAGGGCTTTGCTGATGTCTTAGCATTTCTAGGGTGACCTAATTCCTTGTGTCAGTTTTCCACAACTTTTCTATTTTTTTCCTCTCTTTTCTATAAGAGCAAATCCCTGGACTGAGACCAAGTGGTTCACGGTGCCAAGAAACCAGAGAGGCTGCAGAGGCTCTGAGCACGATGCAGAAAGGCTCCCGGTTGCCAGCACCACCCTGCAGAGGGGCTGCCCGGGAGGCCCCAGCTGCACCCCCGGGCCCGGAAGGGCTCACAGCCCAGGTGCTTACCAAGCACCGCCCAGGGCACGCGTCTAGAGCCTACTGACTCGGGAGTGAAAGCCCTGACCAGCCGCCCAGGCGATTCCAGGTGCTTCCTGCCTATCAGTCATTTGATAGGTACCGTCACCATCGTCATCATCCCCCACCCCGCTGTGATGATGGGGGTGAACAGGACAGGACCTTAATCAACCTTCCCGATTCCCCCCGGGGGTGGGAGGCGAGGAGCTGGTGGGAGTGTTTGGTTCAAGCCCCGGCACTCCGGTTCACACTCTCTCCTTTTAACCATTTTGCTCTCTCTTCTCCTGCCTCTTTCCAGGCCACCCTCACTCTTCTCTTGCCATTTCTGTGAGAGGAGGGGTACACAGTAGACTTTGCAGGTGAGAAGCATGAAGCAGATGACAGGACTCGCTTGGATTACCCTACTCAGAGCGGTCACCGGGTTGGGAATCCAACATTTCCAGACTAACTTTCAAGAAGCCTCATTAGAATGATCCAATAGAGGAAGAAATCCCCATATCTGCCTCTTCAGCGTTAATGTGCACCCAGATTCCCTGGAGGTGGAGTGTAAAGGCAGCCTCCGATTTGTCAGGTCTGGGTGGAGCCCAGAGGCTGCATTTCTACCAGGCGCCCGGGTGATGAGAAGTTTCTGGTCTGAGGCCTGCCTCTGAGCACCAAGGCCCCAGAGCACAGATGTGCAGACCGGATTCCTGGGGTCTCCTGAGGCTGCCTCAGAAGCTGGCCTGGGGCTTGTGGGAAGGGGTTTTGAGTATGATTCTGCTCGAAAGGGGGGTTTTTCATGCTTTGAAAACAGGTTTGAAAACCGCAGCTCTAAATATAATATCCCATACATTTGGAGAGACTTAACTAGAATATGAAAATAGAAATTTCTCTCCCAAAGATCTTTTTTTTAATACACTTTGCTGACTCAGAGGAATCGGCAGCCATATTTGGACAACTGGCCTCACCGTGACCTCCCTGCTACCTAATGGAAAATGGGAAATGTTGAAGGTATTCTACTTAGAAGTAATTATATTTACATAGCCTCTGTGGCATGCATCTCTCTCTCACATAGATGCTTACAGGGATACTTGCTTCTGGAATTCATCAGCTCCAGCTGTTTACTTCCATTCGAGGCCAGAACTTCATTTTTTTCCCCCTGTGGTTAAGTTTCTTGTGGGAGAGAGGGGGAGGGAAGGCTTCTAAGAAGCAATTATCAGAAATTGTTACCGTCCCTGAAAAATCAATCTGTCCCGAATTCTGAGAGCTCGCCACCGGATCAGAGGAAACGAGATATCGGGGTTTTGAGCTGGACCGTAGGAGAATCCAGCGTTCTCCATCCTCTCCAGATGTCGTCTGCCAGGAAAGGATTCTGTGATCAAATAAGATGGGGACGCGCTGGGCTGAACAAGTGTCTCCACTCTAGGATTCCTGGGAGTCCTTCGTAAGTTAGCACGGCATCGTGCTCCAAAGGGGGACTAGAGTCTGCAGTGTTGCCCAAGTTGCCTCGATCACAGGGCCTGCTTCTCATAGACCTTCTCGAGGGACACTGACATTCCATGGACTCCAATTTCTGGGACCAGCTAATAGAGCCCCAGCTGTGGAGCATCTAACAAAACCCCCGAAACCGAGCAGACATCTTCCCACGTGGTCTGGTTCCCTCCGCCAGACACCAAGGCCTCCCACGTCCGGAATCACAATTCCAGGAAGGTCCTGCCGGAGACCCTCGGCAGCCCTCAAAGTGTGATGGCTGAGGCTGAGGCCAGAGGGTCGCCCCAGAGGCCGAGTGCCGCTGGTGCGAGCCTGGGACTGGCTTTCATTCCCCTTTGTGTCTCTAGGGTGGCCTGCAGGGAGCCGCCTGTAAATGTGGGATACACTGGATGTGGCGGGTCAGGGGAAGACGGTCTGGAGAGCAGCCAGGAGGAGGTGCCCAAGCCAGAGGACGTACAGAGGCTCCCAGGAGGGCAGGGAGAGTGGGAGCGAGGCCTCTGGTGTACGGGGCTGGGATCCGGCAGAGGGCAAGGGAGCAAGGGGCGTCTTCCGGGAAGGAGGGGGGCACGGGGGAATCAGCGCCTCACCTTGGCTTGCGTGGACTTCCCTTCAGCTGCTCTAGAGCCTCAGCGTACTCATGTCTCAGACAGGGTTCTCTGACCATTTAAGGACCCTTGCAGGTCTGGCAGTGAAAGCCTCTTGCATCTTTTTTGAAAACCAGTGGTTTTTTTTTTTTTATGTGAAAACGTGTGTTTAGGCATAAAGATGCAACACACAATCAGAAACCACTATTCTATGAACAATGACATGATTACCTCCTCTAAGAACACAGAAATTAAGGTTTTATTGATTGATTGATTTTTGGCGGCGTCG
This sequence comes from Monodon monoceros, assembly GCF_005190385.1. Taxonomy (NCBI): domain Eukaryota; kingdom Metazoa; phylum Chordata; class Mammalia; order Artiodactyla; family Monodontidae; genus Monodon; species Monodon monoceros. The sequence continues at coordinate 2,608,755 of NW_021703778.1, forward strand.
GGTCTTTGTTGCTGCACACGGGCTTTCTCTAGTTGTGGCGAGCGGGGGCCACTCTTCGTTGTGGTGCACAGGCTTCTCATTGCAGTGGCTTCTCTTGTGGCAGAGCACAGGCTCTAGGCGCGCGGGCTTCAGTAGTTGCGGCACGTGGGCTCAGTAGTTGTGGCTTGCGGGCTCTAGAGCACAGGCTCAGTAGTTGTGGCGCACGGGCTTAGTTGCTCTGCGGCATGTGGGATCTTCCCGGACCAGGGCTCGAACCCGTGTCCCCTTCATTGGCAGGTGGATTCCTAACCACTGCCCCAGAAATTAAGTTTTAAAGGAATGCCGTGAGGAGGTAATTCTTTAAAGTCCTCGTCAATTTATTTTGTAACAAAGATGAAATTTATTTGGCTCTGATCACAGTTCTGTCATGTTTACTTTCTTCATCCCAAAGTGTGATGACGGTCCATCCAAGGCAAGCTGGGTGACCTTGGTGTTGCACAGACAAGCATTTTTAATTTCAGTAGTTATGTTTTTGTTTTAACATTCATTCGAAAAAATGTAAACTAGAACCTCAAGTCTATGCCTCCCTGCAGGTCCTTGCTTCGCTAGAGGCTAACGTAGGTGGTGGCCCCAGGGCTCTGGCAAATGCTTGGCTGCGAAAGTTTACAAGGTGGGAGCAGAAATGAGAATTGTGAGCGGGTGACTGCAGTTGTAGATGCCCAGGAAAATTCAGGGATGCCCCCAGGAAAGAATGTCCCCCGACTGCGAGGGAGCTGGTCCCTGGGGCTGGGCAGGCAAGGCTGCAGGATCACAGGCTGAGCATACACTCCAGCCGCCCCGAGTCCCCTCCAGCCGGCACCCAGGGGGGCTGAGCCGCACAGAAGCTCACCTGGTTTTCCAAACAACAGCAATGAACGCATGTTCCCTGAGTCTTCAGAACCCAGCGTCAAGGACTGCATCGCTCCAGCCAAGCCTGATGGTCCCTGGGAGTGACAGATGCCCGAGGACACGTACAAAAGTCTGTGGATGAAAAGAAAACACCAAAAGGGGACAATTTTCTGCCCATCCAGCTGCCTGACGCTGATCGGGCTTCTGTCTCTTTGGATTCCAAACCCTGGATTTCATTCACTGGCCGAGACTGTCTTAATTCGTCCTGCTCCCAGGACACCTGGCAAGACTGTGTTTAAAGTGTAACAGAGAGAAACTTCAGTCGCTCTAAAGAAGTCCCCGTTTGACCCTTTCACACTGCAGTTCGAAGTGATGCAGGCCTCGGCGTGCGCCGTGGCCAGGCTTAAATAATGCGAAACTTTCTGTTTTCCGACTACGGCTCCAACCTGGCTTAGGCAGAGGGCTCTGTCCATTTGTCACACTCCTGCGGGGGTAATAAGAGTCCCTGGGACTTCGTGAGGGCTCCTTATATCAGGCACTATTCTAAGAACTTGACACTAACCCATTTAACCCCGAGAACCAGGGATGGTTATTATTCCCGTTTCACGGATGAGGGGAGTAAGGCCTTACTGAGAGGCTACGGAAATCCAGAGCTGGGCTTTCGAACTCTTGGCCACTCACCGCCCCCACCCCGGGGAAGAGGTTCAGGACCTAAAGCCTTTCTAATCTCAGGCTCAAAAGCACAAAAACAAACACCAGACATGTGGATTTCCACAGTCAGTAATTCTCAGCGTGGATTGAGGTGACCAGAGTTTCCTCTAGAACAATGTGGGAATCGAAGAATCTAGAGGGATCTCCAGGCGCCTGGGTTTGAGAAACGTGGCTTCATGGCTGAGGAAATGCTACCTGGGTATGTAGCCCTAACTCCCAGCCACCTAGTGGGGAGAGGTTGGAGGGGGGAAGGGACTGAGGGACCTTCTGGAACCTTCTGGAACCTTCGTCTTGGGGTCTGGCCCAGGAAAGAGATGGGGTTTGGGGGTTTGCTGGGAAGCCCATTTGACCGGCTGCCTCCGAGCCCCAGGGCGTAACAGGGCTCGTTCTGTGCAGAATTGCTGATGTTGTGCAGTGACCGACCTGCCTTTGTTCCTGGGCCTGTGGCCACACTGCGCACTGCTGTCTGGTTGGCAGCCTCGGGGGTTGTGCGGGTCCGCGTGCAGCATCCTGCCCACCCTGATCCCGTGTGACACTTGGCGACCGGCCATCACTGCTGCTCCTGGCCTGGGAGAAGCCCAGTAGACAAGAGGAAGTGGGCTGGGGGCCTGTCTCCCAGGGCCCCAGGAGCTGGGGGCCGGCCAAGTGGACCCCCTTCCGCAGCCTTGGACAGAGACGTCTCTAGACCTTGGTGGGTAAAGTGGGTCTAACCTGTCTGCCCGCAGGGCTCGGGCTCAGGCCTCTTTTAGCCTCACCCACTTCCCCAGGAGCGCCGCCATCTGGGGGCTTGAAAAACGCCTCTGTGCTGGGGATTCCAGCCTTCTGTCTGCACTAAACTCCTGCCCGCCTGACATCCTCACGTGGATTTTATGTGTGTCTCACACTTCACCCCAATCGCCCCACACCAGGCCTGCCCCCTCCTTGGGTGATGCCAACCCCATCCGCCCAGGCACCCAGGCGCCTAGTCCAACGCCCTGGACGCGGTCCCTGGTTTCTTTCTTTCTTTCTTCCACACGTCACATCCAGTCCACCACGAACTGGCACCTAGGTCAGGAGCCTCCTCTCCTGGATTGCTGCTGTGGCGCCTGCCCTTGCTTCCCACTCCGCGGGGCGAGGCCTCACCCTGTGCGTCCCCTGTGGCCCTCTGAGGCCCCGCACACTCAGAGCTCAGACCCCTGACTGGCCTGCTGCACCCCTGGCCTAGTGTCCTACGCTCTGCGCCTCTTCCCTCCAGCCCAGGGCGGGGGGCTCCGACCTCAGGGCCTTTGTCCCTCCACTGGGGGTGCGCTTCCCAGATACCCGAGTAGCTGCTTCCTCGCCTCCAAATTCGTGCTCTAAGTGCCACCTTCACGGGTCACTCTACTCATAACGGCCGTGACGCGTCATCCTCTCCCTCTCGCCTGATTCCTCTTTCTCCGTAACGGTTTCCCTTCGAATAAACCACAGTTGACTTCTTTGCCTTCAGCATCTGTCCGCTTCCTTGGCAGGAGGAGCAGGGATTCTGGCCCGTTCCTGTCGCGCTCCGTCTGGGCACCTCCTGCCTGCTGCCGAGGAGGTGCTGATGCAGTCTGTCACCTGAAAGCCCTGCCTGTCCTGCGCTTTATGGAGAAACGCGCTCTTCAAACACAGGGGACCCTCGTGGTTAAGATGCACAATTTGCAAACTGAAGACCTGCAGGTCTCCGCCCCGGTATTTCCCAGGTCCCCAGGAGGCTCACCTCTCTATTTAGTCCCAGCTTTGCAGCTCTCAGCCATCAAGGGTCGGGGAGGACCGCCAACAGGACATCTGAGCCGTGACACAGGGACCATCTCCTCTTCTGGCCGGGACCCTAGGGAAGCCTGGAGACCAGGAGGCATCCCGAGAAGCAGTCAGGTGACACGGCAGCTGGAGGTTTGCCCACCGTGGGCTGGCAGGTGACGGGCTGGGACAGGAAGTTCAGGCAGGCAGGTGGGCAGCACCCTGACACCCTCAGAGCTCAGAGCAGGGGGGACCCCAGTGTCAGGTGTGTATCCCCACTGGACTGTGAGCCCCCGGGGGCGGGGGTCCATTTCTCTGCCCAGCGGCTGGCTCGGAAGCTGGCACACGGTGGGCACCGGTCAGATGTGAGCTAGGCGAGCAAGGCGTTCGCCAGCTGGCCCCTGGTGCACTTCCTCGTTTGCAAGTTTCCGGCCCGAGGGTGCATGACTGGAGGGTGTGGATCCCCAGATTTTGCCTCATGGTTGATTTCTTGGGTCCACTGCTCCCTTCGAGGTCAGGCAGCTGTGACTGCTACATACGAGAACATTGCAGAGTGGCTTCATTCCCAGCCACCCCGGGTAATTTGTGGGGTACACCCTGGAATCCAGAAAAACAATGGAGCCCTGCCCGGTCCCCGAAAGAAAGAACTAAAGTGCTGCAAGCAATGTGGAAAAGAGAAAAGGGCTTGGATGCACAGAACAAGCAGAATCGTGTCACACCTGCCCCCGCCGGCCCTTCGGCTCGTGTAGGGGAACAGGATGGAAAGGGCGGCCTGCGCCCATCTCCCTGCACGCATCCCCGGATGGGGAGCCTGCGGGTGCAGCCTCCCCGCTCCCGTGGACACTCCTCTGTTCACAGCTCTCTTGCAGCTCTTCCTCTTCAGATGGTTGGAAGGGGTAGGAGTTAAACTCGCAGGCTTGAAGCTTGAAGCCTGGGACACTTTCCATCAGTGCGCTGGGCACCTCTGCAGGGGACCAAACCTGTGACCTCCTGGTGCCTGTAAACCGGGGCGCCCCAGTCCCTCCCAGCCTTTCAGGTTTCCTTATTCATGCTTCCCAAGCGGCATTCCCCCCCACCCAAAGGAACCCGCACACCAGGAGAGCCGTCCCCCCGAGCTCCCCCAGAGTGGTCACAAATGGCTCCGTTTCTCCTGACAGCTACTTAGCTTGGGCATCATTGGAAAACTCAGCTCCACGGCGAGTAACAAACCTGGAAAGAATGTCGGTCTTCACTGGGATTTCATATGACAGGTTTCTGGCTCTGAACCTGGATAAGATTAACTCTTCGTTCTAAGGAAAAAAAAAAAAAAAAAAACCAACTAATTCTCCGAAATAGCGGTTTAGTGGGAAAATGTGCAGCTTTGAAAGCATCACGGGCAGTCCGATTCGTACGTCCCTTTTCCAGGCCTGCATATTTTCTGTGTCTGATAATATGTTTGTTACACCTCCTCTTGGCCAGGGACACATACAGTAAATCGTCGTCTCGAACCATGTAATCTCTTAACCATAAGGCTCCAACATCTGCTGACCAGTTGTTGGATGGTGGGATCATTAACATGACTTCTAATTTTACTCTTTGAATTTAACGTAACAAGTTTTAATGAGTGTATGTAACTCATACTTTCCAACTTCAGAGACTCCTGAAAGAGAAACCTATGCTTTTATAACCCGTCTCTGAAGTACACGGTTGTATTTTTAAATCCTATTCCCTCCCCCTCGCCCTGCCCCATACACAGCTGCATCATACAACAGACCCACTGGACATTATCTCCCTCTCCAGAATCTGCATTCGAATATTTCTCTAGGTTTTGGTGAAGAGTCCCTTTCAACTTCATGCTCGTCAGATGTCAGATACGTCAGATGTCCTATTCTTCATGTGGAGATTAGACTTTCATCCACCTATTCAAAACCAAATTGCAAATTGGCGTCAGAAAGACAACCCTTGAGTCATGTTGGGAGAATTCAGTTTCAAAACTTGCTTTCACCTCATGCCTGTTTTTACTGAAATGAGCTGGGCTTAGGAATGGCTTATTCCTGCCAATCTGGTACAGTGTTGCCCTCTCCCCCTTCCCTGGCTATGCCCTCAATGCCCAGCCTAGAAAGAGACTGATTCTGATTAAATGCCGCTTTGGATTGACCTCTTTTTATTCAGAGTCTTGCCTCCATCAACATATTTGGGGATACTTTTAAGGAACAAACTCCAAGAAGCCAGAGCAGAAACGTTCAACCCAATAACATACGCGACAGAGAAATCATCCCTTGAACCGTTGCTCGCTGTAGCTGTGTTTATCATTAACCATCTCCTGGAGAATTTCAGGAGGAATTCCCAGATGGGTGTGTCTCCTGTTCCGGGTCTTCTACACTGAAAGCAGGATGATGCTTTTAAAGCAAAAGGCCCAGAACTAACCTGATTAGTGTGGCTTATTAACTCCTGCTGGAAGGTCTGCAGATGTTCTACAGACGCCCGTCCCTGTCTGCCAAGTGCATTTTATCTGCCTAGGAGAGCGGGACAGCGACACCGATAATGGATGGCCCGAGTTAACGAGCAAAGTCTCTTTGTTTGTTATGGGAAATTAAGGGGACGGCTTCCCTCTGATTCTCTCACGTTCACCCAAGTTCAGAGGCAGCATCGCACCGCTGCATTTTGTGTGGAGGGCCACATCTCAAGCGGGTGGCGTGGTCTCAAACGCATGAGGCTGTTGAACTTGACCCAAGTCAAGATGAGGTTCCTCTGTCCCTCGGCAGACAGTATTAGGCTCTGCTTCATGCCAGGCGCCTGCCAGGCCCCAGGGACACAGAAGTGAAGCAGAACAAACGCGCTGCTTTCTTGGCACTAACTTTCTAGCATGAGGAGAGAGATGAGAAACCAGTGAATGATTTGACCTCGGCAGTGAAAATTTTCCACCAAAGACCTAAAGAAAGTTTCCTCGATTCTTTGGGGGACTAGGGATTTACTATGTTTCTAGAATTCTTGGGAAAGTTTATCTGTAGAACTTCTTTTGAGAGCTAGGGGTGGTACTGGGTCTGGTGAAGAGGCGGGAGCTGCAGCTATGGGTTGGGAGAAATCTGGAGGGAATCTAGTCCAAGGACGTCGTCACATAGAGGTAAGGACGCAGGCTGCAGTCAAGGGGGGAGTAGGAGGTGCTGCCACCACCAGCTTTGGTCCAAACATCTGTAAAGAAGACAGAAGGAGGGAAGAAGATGGGCACAGTGACACGGGAAAGGGGGAAGGGGGAGGCAGAGAGGCGAGGAAGGGGGAGGGCAGGTGGGGACCAACTTGGGAGGGGCCTCGGGCTGTGGAATCAAGTCCTCCCGGAAGGATGGAGCCAGCTCCATCCTTCAGGCTCCGTCAATGGGACGGAGGCTGGCTCCCCTGCAGTGAGTTCCCAGCTGATGTGGGCCATTTCAGTTTGTTCCCTGTCTAAGCTCTTCCCTTTGTCCCCGCCCTGTTATGGGGCAAGTTGCCACCTGAAAAGAGTCCAAAGGAGCATAAACAGTGCAGGGGTTGCCACGGTGCATGTTTCAATGGACTATTATCCAAAGGAATAAAGTAAATGACCTACAGAGCCCAGGCAAAACGAGGCAGCACTTCGATTGCTCCAGTGCCCTACCTTCTGAAAAGTACGAGGAAGCATCCTTGGAACGATTTACCTCTTCGGTTGAGCACGTATTCGATGCAGCTGAGCCGGTGTCTGGCACCTGCTGTGCCACCCTGGTGGCTCGGAGGCTCGGAACCGAGCTGGGCGGGGGCGCGCGTGCCGCCTGGGCTCTCCCTGCTCTGCCCTCGGGATGGCCCTCGCCAGCCACCCGCCCTGTTCACCTCTCAGGGGTTCAAGCGTGGCTTCCCTGGGCCAGGGCTGGTCCAGCCGCGTCAGCCCCAGCATCCTTGCACGCGCGGTCCCCAAGCTGGAGCGCAGACGCCCACCAGGCTCCCCGAGCTCTTCCGGGGGGCCGCTGACAGCACGGAGGGGGGGGCACAGGGAGGAAAGAGAAGGCGCAGGGAGGAGGACGTCGCCACGCGGGCAGTCCTCGGGCACTTCAGCCTCGTCCTGTGGGAGTCCATCTCGCTGGCCTGTCCGCAGCCCTCAGCCCCTGGCGCCATCCCCGCGTGGCTGGCATCCCCACCCATTCAGCTCCCCGAAGCGGGACCCTGGGAAGCGGCCCCCAGGCTGCCCCCCGTCCCTCCCCGCACCCCGCCTGCCTGCGGCCCCCTAGACCCACCGTCCGCCCTCCAGCCTGGGCCGGCCAGTCTGGAGCCACAAAGGGCTGTGCGCGGGCACTTCACACAGTTAGTTCACTCGTCTCCGCAGGAAGTTGGGGTGGGCGGCTCCGGGGCGGGGTGGGGTGCCTCTGAGGGTGGGAAGCCCACCTGTTTCATCCGGGCTCAGCCCCCAGCACAGGTGCGCGCCCGGGCACGTTGGCCTTGATGGAAGAAGGGAGTGGCCCTACTTCCCTCCCTCGGTCCAGGCCCCCGAGTTCGCGGCCTCCCAGGGGCTCTCCCCGCCCTTGACTGTCCATCCTCAACACAGCCGAGGCTCCAGAAGATGAAAAGCCCAGAGACTCTGCGTCTGGAAACCCCCGGGGGTGCCCACTGCCACAGAGACGAGGGCACGCAGTCCGGCCCGCCAGCCCCAGTGACCCCCTCCAGTGCCCCCCACACTTGCCGGCACCCACGGTCAGCATCACGTCCTCCCTGCACGCCTTCCCTTCTCCAGGCTCCCAGTCTACATCACCTCCCCCAGGAAGCCCTCCTCTGCTGTCCTGCAGCACGCACCCAGTTCCTGAGAGGCCCCTGTGCCCCGCTTCCCTTCCCTCCCGGTTTGGCCCTCCACGGGTTGATTCAGCTGCCAGATGCAGGGCAGAACACGAGGGAGAGTGAGGTTGGAGGGGCAGAGGGAGAGTGCACGTTGCCCTTGAACTTGAGACCTCATTCCTCTGGGCGGGTCAGTGGCCTGGCTGCCCTTCAGAGGCAGCACCCAGCCCCACTGCAGCCCCGCCCCAGCACGAGGCTCCACGATGACAGATTCCGGCCCCACGATGACAGATTCCGGCCCCACGGAAGGGTGCTGGGAAAGATTTCCGGAGCCGCGGTGGCCTTTGAAAAAGCCCGATAAATATTTCAATCAGAGAGATAAAGGACCAGACTGATGGGCCCCGTTCAGGCTGGAGCCGGGCCCGGGGAGCAGAGGCGTCTCAGGCTCACCCCCTGCTCCCTGGTCCCCGCAGCCTGGCCTTGTCTCCAGGCAGAGGCTGTCAGTCCCACCCCGGGGGCCCCCGGAGAATCAGAGACGCCACAGCTGTGGCCACGCTCATAAAAAGAGATTCATAGAATCAGGGCCTCTTCCCCCCGCCCTCCGAACCCCACCCAGGGCCTTCCCACTGGCATCTCCCGCTTTCTCTCTGGTTGGGCAATAAGATGAAGCAACCCTCTCGTCTGCAAGAGGCATGGACACAACAGGGAGCTTGGGCAATGTGGTTACTGGGATGGACATCTGACTCTGTGTCCAGCACGCCTTCCTTGGCGAGCCCTCTCTCCACAGAGCGGGCGGCTCTCTACTCACTGCAACCTGTCCCAGACCCAGAGCGGGCAGGTGACCGGGGCTTGAGTAGGGACAGCACACAGCCCAGACCCGTGGCCAGGCCCCAGGTCCTCCCCTGGACACTCTGCTGGCCGAGCGGAGAGGCTGCTCTGTGCGGCCGTGAGCTCTAAGGCCCGGCCCATGCCAGCCCCACGTGCAGGTCTGTTTGGAGAATAAACCCAGCAAGCCGGAGGGGACCAGCGATGGAGGCTTGGTGACATCATCACTTGGGCATCTGGCGGCAGTTGCGTGAACTTTCTGGCTGGGTTAGCCAACCCTGCCCCCCACCTTCCCCGCTTCCTCGCTGGCATCCTGTCTGGTGCAAACGCTGAGCATCGGGAAGCTCGCTGCAGAGGGACACCGTGGTTTCTGGCCACGGGCAAAGGATGCCAGTCCCTTAAATGATGCCCGAACAGGCAGTTTGGAAGAGGTGTGATAAGGAGTCACCCCTCCTTTGCTTCGAGGGACTCACCGCCGCTGGTGGCACTGATAAGTAACCCAAGGCAGCCTGAGGGGAAGAGAACCCAAGTCTCCAGAGTATCTGCCCCAGGGCTGGGCTTCCCCTTACTGCCCACAAGCCTCTGATTGAAGCGGAATCGGCCCATTCTTCAGAGGGGGACGTGAAGGCATGGGACGGAGAGTCACCCCCTGGTTCACGCTGACAGTGTGGGGTAGGCCAGCATCCAAACCCACGTCTGTCTGGCGCCTGGGCCCGCGGTTTTCCGACGGGCCATTCAGCTTCACAAGGGCAAGGGGAGATGGGCCCTCTCTCTAGAGAGGCTGGGGAAGGCCTCCACAGAGGGCGGCCTCCGACCTCCGCATCATCACGCATCTCCCGGAACTGCAGTGTCACCCTCCGTGGAGACCGGGGCGCCAGGAGGGCCCTGCTCCCAGCCAGCGCTGGAACGTGCCGACAGACACTGCTACACAGGCAGGGTGCAAAAGCGGCTTCTGGAACCATCCTTCCTGCAGCCCAGGAAGAAGGGAAGGCACAGGCTGGGGGCCCCAAGACCTGGAGGAGGGGGTGGAGGCTGGGCTGCCAGGTGGGGGGATGGGATGGGTGTCCCGAGCTGCAACGCACCTCTGCGCCCCAGCACACGTGCATCCAGGTGATCCCTAAAACGATGCAGGAGTGGAGCGAGGGGAGAGGGCTTGTTTGCAGCTTTGACAAATGGCTCTTGAGGGATATGGATTTTCCCACAATAAATTACACACACACACACTCGGATTCCTATCTCCAACGGCCATTGTCCTGGCCGATTGCAGCTCCAGTCTGGGTGCTCACATCTGCCGGGTGCCTTTAACGGGCTCTCAGCCATGTTTTGCAGGCACAGGCCATGGAGCAGGGACACTCAGCTGATTGGCTGCCTGCCCCCATCCCCCCAGCCCCCCAGCCCCCTCAAGCCCCCCAGCCCCCCGGTTAGAAATGGCATTTTCCACTGAGGAGCCACGAGCACCAGAGAGAAACTGGAACCCCAGGTAGAGCACAGGGATGCCAGCAGCATCTCCTAGCAGAGACAATGTGGGCTGCTCCTTTGGCAGAAAGGTGCCACCCAGGGTGGGGAGCTGCAGCCCCAGGAAGGTGGCACGGGGCTTCACTGCCTGATTTTTGGTCAGTCTCTCCTGAATGCCAAGCAAAAATAAAAAATAAACAAAGAAGCAAAAATCCACCAGCACCCATAGCCACTAAACATCACTCACCTTTAGAATGCAATTAAGAAAGTTCTGGAGCTTTTCTCTTGGGGTCCATTTAAATACTGCAGTGATAGTTATCTGTGACGTCAGTAAAACATCTGGCCTGATGTTCCATATGGGGGCCTGAAAGAAGAGAAGAAGTCCACGTGCTGGAAACGATCTTCAGTCTGTGCTCATCGTTTTCTAAGGGATACCCTCCCCTCGAAGGTCCTTCTTTGGTGATATTTCTGAAATGACCCGGTGGGGTATTTCTACCAGCTCTCACCTTTGGTATTAATACCAGTACCAGCCATTCCTATCTGAAATGTCTTTTATAATTATGTAATTACATACCTCATTGACCCAATTGTTAAGCCCACAGACTGATTAAATATTAACAACCGCTTGGTTCTCGTGGTGTCATTAGTTGGAACACAACCTTGTAATCTCAGGTAACATGCGATGGTAATTATCCTTCACATCCACACACAGCTGAAAACGCAGAGCAGTTAAGCCAGATAAGGTTGCCCGGTAAAATGCACTGCTTTAAATCCTGTTTTACCTCCACCGTCTCCAGCAAGGCGCATTTCAGCCCAGCTCAGGGTTTTTCAGCAGGGGCTGGCTGGCGGCTGGCTGGGGAGGGGGGAGATGCAGGTGTACCAAACAGATCAATCCCCATGGATCCAGCCCTCTCCAGCCATAAATCCGACTGCGCTTCAGAAGTTCTAATGGGATTTTTCCCCGAAGCACTAAGATGGAGATCGGGTTTAGCTCAAGCATCCCTCATTTCAGAAAACAGTGTTCAGTCCGGCAGAGCTCGCCTTGGCTATTCCCTGCAGGCCGAGGAGCTGCAGGAGACTGGGTTCTGGGACCTGGCCTGGACCAGCCCCTCGGGCTTTGAAGGGTCCTTCTGTGCTGGCCTCCTTCCAAACCGGCCTTTTCCTTCAGGCCTTCCTAACCCTTTCCGCTGGAGACCCTCAGCTTCTCCACCCCCTTTCTTCCTCTTCCACACCCTCTGACCCCTTCCATCCAACTCTCCCCCGCCCATGGCGCCCCGAAGAGCCTCTGCCCCATGGCACCCGTGGCTGGCAGGTCAGGAGCTGACTGGGGCGGGCTTAACAAGAGCCTCAGGTGTTGGGTCCACCTAGCTCTCCAGGCTGTGGGGTAGCCTGAGCCGCTTCCCGTTTGGAGGTGCTGCAAACATCCAGTCCGGGAACAAAATCTGCAGAAGCAAAGCCTCCGCACGTGCCTTGGGCAGCCCGGCTGGCCCTCGGGCAGCCCGGCTGGCCCTCGGGGCCTCTCCCGACTTCCTTTCCCGCATGCCCCAGCCGTGCCCTCCTGGTGGATGGGTAATGGTCTGTGTCCTGCCCCGGGCTGTTGGGTGCTACTGCAGTCTCTGTTCAGACCCCAGTGCACGGCTGGTGGACACTCTGGAATGTTCCTACACCATAGCTCAGACATGGGGGAGGACAGCACGGCCTGTCCAGCTCCAGACCTGTCCAGGCTGGCTCTGCTCAGCGCGGAACACCTGCGGCCACCTCCCTTCTGACCCCACGGTGGTGGTGCTGGAGGCTATCTGGAAGGCGAGCGCCTTGAGAAGGATTGTGACATCAAATGTAACATCCCTCTAAACACAAAGGATGGGCTGCCGTGCTCTGCTTGGCTAATAATGAACCAGCATGAATGAGAAAGCATTAGCTAATTATTGCTCAAATCACATTTAAGAAACTACCACTCTTTGCTGAACTTTGGGGAAATGTATAGAAGGATTTGGGCTCATCTTAAAGATGTACTAATGCATGGGCAGCAGGAGAAAAAAGAAGGGGCAGGTTAAGCAGAGCTGATACCAATGAAGCAACTCCATGGGGTGCAGGCGCTGGATGTCAGAACTGGTGAGGGGCTCAGGGTCCCGCAGGCCTCATCACGATGGCCTGGTGCCCTGGTCCTTGCCTCTGACCCTGTGAACCTAATGTCCCATGGCTTTATAAATTAAGAGTGATAAAAGAGGTTGGCATCTATATTACACGCCAGAGACCTCCTGCTTTAGGTCAGAGAGGAAAATGCAAAAAACATCTTTTTTTTTTTTTTTTTTTCCGGCCGCCTGCAGCTGGTGGGATCTTAATTCCCTGACCAGGGATTGAACCCGCACCCTTGGCAGTGAAAGCGCGGAGTCCTAACCACTGGACTGCCAGCGAATTCCCCAATCTCCTTAAAAACAACATTCTTTGCAGCAAATCTGAGGTTTGTATTTAATGCCCAGCAGGGCAGAGCTGTCTAAATCCTCCAAAGCAAAACAGACTGGCAACCATCCTCCCAGGAAGAGAAGGTAGTTTTCTTTTGACAACTCATTTGCTTGATCTTAATTAGCCGCAAGGTTTTCGTTGTTGGTGGTGTTTGTTTATTTAATACCAAAGCCAGGGGAAAAGTCAGATGGAGCAACGTTACCCAACATTCAACTCTCTGGAGGAGAAACTCAAGTCATGAACGTGATTTCTGTCCCTTGTCTGGGGAATTGTTAAAACTAACTTTAAAATTAAGGAGACATGATCGATGGCTCCTGCTTTGCTAATTTCCTATGTGACATCTTATCTAAGGATTTGCCCCTGTAATTAGTCAGCCCCAAGGCAAATTGGGTTGTAAGCCTTTCTCCTCTTCTGACGTTTCAATACAGAAGTTTCATTTTCTGCTCTATGATGTCTCAGCTACCCACCTCTTTATGCCCAGCAAAGCAGCAAACTCTTGTGCCAGCAGCCGGGCTCCTAACCAGGTCCAGCTGCCCCGATGTTTAGTCAGCGCTGTGCCCAGCGTCGTGCATTGTGGCTCCTGCCTTTGTGGATTTATCATTTTTCTTCCCTATTATGAGACTGTTCCCAGGGAATGCTTTTTCGAGGCTGGCAGTACGCATGCGGAGCCCTAGAAACCCGACAAGCCTGTCTGAGCCATGACTGAAAAAGTGGTTTGTCTTACGGCCGCAGTGGGGAAGATGCAAGAGTTTAATTGGGTCCGACTTCAGGATTCAGATCATAGTTTTCCCTGGAGGTGTGCGTGGCAGGAAGCAACATTACCAAATCCAGGACCTTTCTAAACGCTGAAATGAATCAAGTTCCAGGATCATTTGTTAATGGGAAAATGTACGAGAGCATTTGAACGTTTAATTACAATATTCTGTAATTGTTAAATCAGCAGTGACATTACAGAATGCTCTCGGTGACCAGATTACATGATGTATTTCTGTGTGAGAAGGCAACGATGCAAAATGATGTCATCGCAGGCACCTTTCCTGCTCCTTCATCTTCCCCCAAAGGGACCAATTCAAATAGATAATTTGACTTGATTGTTTTTAATTACATCGTAAACATTTCAGGAAAAATTCGAGGATGAAGGTGAACACGAATCAGTTGGTAATAAAAATGCAGGCTCCAATTCTTCTTGGATGACAGATGAAATGAGTTTAATACATTCTTGCTCTGTGGAAAATACGGAACATTTAAAACTGCAAACAACTGAATTCAATTAGCAGACCTCGTTCAAAACAGCTTGGAGAACCGGAGGACCGGGAACTCTTATTATCCACCCACTGCAGACGTAGGAAAGCATCATAGTTCACGGCTGATGGGAATTGGTGGGGAAACAATGTAAAACTGGCCCCTGTGTTTTTCCATCCAGCCTGAACTGGCAAGTAGATCCACTAAGAGCTTCAGCTGCTAATGTTTTCCACCCCTCACCTTTCATAAGCCCTTAATTCATCAGAAGGATAGAAAAGTGGACAAAATACTTTCAGTGTTGAAAGATGGACTGCTAACTGCATTGCTTTCAAATGCAAGTAAATCCCAACGGTGAAGTTCAATTCCGAATTTCCCTCCACTAATAAATCACAATCGGCCACTGTCGGTGGGCCGTACTCTGCTCCCCACCTCAGAAGAAACCGGTCCTGGGCTTGCTTTTTGAGTTGGTGATGCTCCCTGCTTCGGAGAAGAGAGCACATGTTTTATAGAAGGGTGGGCCTTGGCCGTGGTGTTCAAGGGTTGTGTTTTTTGTTGCTTAGCCAGGCCATCACTTTCACAGCCCCGGAAACACACAAACAGCGTGCTTCACACATTTAATTGCTTCGACCTGGCTGCAGCGGGAACCCTGCTGGTCACCTGTGCTGTGGACGGTCCTTCCTCCGTTTAATTAGTTGCTCATCAAGTTTCATGAAAGAAACAGCACCTTGAACTTGAGAAGCACAGCTTACTTAGGAAACCAGAATCTTCTGCGGGTTTCCTCGACCTCCACAGCAGTACGATTCCAATGAAGACATTCATCAGAGTCTCCACATGCCTGCTTTTCATTTACCAGAAGTGGCCCTCTGATGCCCCTAGAGTCAGAGCAGGTGATCCAGTGAGAGGACACCACTCAAATGCCCATCTGGGCATCTATTCTGGAAACCACCCGTCCCCACTTCACTCTGGGAAGGTGCGGGTTGAATGCTTCCTTTGAAGTCTCATTCCTCAGCCCCCTCTCTCTTAATTCAACGTCCTGAAAACGTGCGTTTTGCGTATGTTCTGTGCCTGTGGTACCTTGTCACTTGCACTTTGTATATATCACTTGATAGCATTGGTTCACAAAACCCAGCGAACTGTGCTTCTTGGGCTTGAAAGGTAGGTTTGACAGTTGAGGATTTTAGCCTTCCTTGGGGAGGTGAGAACTTCTGGACAAAGAATGTTGTCTGCCCTTCCGGTAAACAGTGCATGCTGCCCACCCCCACGCTATCAGCTACTGCAGCTGCCCCCTGGTGGGGGGCACTCAGGAGGGTGAAGGTCAGATGCTGGCCCTAGGAAGATGCTACGAAAGGAATCATTTCAATGAGCCCAGACTCTTGCCTCTTCCCATACACAGAAAAGCACTAAAATCACTAACCTCAGATGTCTGTCCTTGGGATTAACAGTCATCTTTTGATGTTGGACTACATTTTTTTTTTTTTTTTCAGCAAAACCTCCTATATATCCTCACTTACCTCTTTGGAACAGTCCCTCAGAGCGATCTCAGAGGCTGATCCCCAGGCTAGAGTCCTCAGTAAGACTCCTGAACTGGCAACTTTCAGGCTGTGCTTTTTTTTTTTCAGTCAACAAACTCACCCAGGAAGACGGGACTCCACTCCACGCCCATCTGCATGAATCCCAAGCCGAGGCGGTAGAAGCGGGCTTTGGGACGGGACGGGAGCAGCTGCTGCCAGGCCCTCGGGGTGTCCGGTCCCCCCCCCCGCACTGGGTGGGGGGGCTTGGGAGGCGGGGTGAGGGCGAGCCTGCCAGGGGGCGGACTCCGCTGTTGGCGACCCCCCAGGACGCAGCTGCGGGTGCAGAGGGCCCACCCAGAAGTGATGAAGGCGGGAGCAGAGCCCGCTGGGGGGCTTCTGGGTTGGCTCCCAGCGCCTTACCCCAGGCTTGACTCAAGGGTGGGCGGAAAGGGAGACTAAACAAAGAATAAGTGCTCACTGGGAGAAATGGAGGGCTGCCTCCCAGTTCGGGGCTCCGTAAAAAAGCGTGTCCCCGTCTGAGGAGGAAGCAGAGGAAGCCTCCCGCGACCTCCGCGGGAACTGGCCCACCGCGAGTGGCCACGTGGACCACGGGCGCACGGATGGAGAGGCGGGGCCAGCAGAGCAGAGCCTGGGGGGGCGGGGGGAGGCAGCCCCGCCCTGCAGGGGAGAGAGCAGGGCTGGGGGCGGGAGGGGCTCAGCTCCAAGGCCGGGGTCTCAGAGCCGGGGGGGTCATTTCCACCCGTGTTCCCTGGACGGGACATGTTCAGGATGGCTTGGCTGTAAAACCACGGTTAAATGATAAATATTGGTTTAAAAGGGGGAAATAATACAGCCCATGGGGTACGGGGGGCGATTTTCTACATGCTTCAGATTCCACAGACTTTTCAATGGTTGTTGATCTTATTTTTCTGGTCTTCTAAAAGAACGTCCATTTAAGCCATTTTCTCGAAGATGTTGTTGAATGTGACAAAATATTGGGATAAGCTTGCTGCTGGCTGTACGGGCACCGGTGTCAGGCTGCACTTAGTAGGAAACGGGCAGCTCTCAGCTAGATTCGCTGCAATTTGGACCGTAGGGCTGCCCGCTGTGAAAGGTTTAGTTTTTATTTTTTTGGCCGTGCCATACTGCATGCGGGATCCAAGCCCCCCGACCGGGGATTGAACCCGTGCCCCCTGCACTGGAAGCGCGGCGTCTTAACCACTGGACCGCCGGGGAAGGCCCAGGTGTGAAAGGTTTAATGCCAACCTCACAGCGCAGCGAGCCGATTCACTCTACCTGAGACTGATGTGGTCCATACAAATCACATCTTCAGCCACAAGGCGTAGAAAGAGAGCCATTAGGCTGTTTTCCTGAAATTTGGTCAAACACGCTCACTTCAGGAGAAGTAGCTCTTTCATCTTCCCCCTCCATCAGCTTCGCCACCAACTAAGTCGCAGTGGTTTTTTCCCACTAAGTTAAAAGACTATTAATGCCCAAGTATGCTTAAGTCTGGCTGAAACTATTTTAAATTCCTTGTTATAGTAGAAGGCCTTTCGCTATTTCTGAATGGATTACTTGTGACACTGATGGCCCTGCAGCCCCAAACCCTCCGTTATCCTCAGCAGAGAGCAAACCTTGGGTCAAGACAGCATGATTTCCTGCTACTGTCTCAACTCTTGAGCAAATCGCTTCGTTTTGGAGCCCAGAACTTTCCCTTCTGGGATTGTCAACCAGGAGGCCAACTGGTGTCCATTTTGGCAATGGATTTTGTGATGGGGAAATTTTCCCAGTTGTGAGTGGACTGAAATCCCCAGTGAATCCCACCGGACCCAGAAAAGCACGAGTCCTTTGTGAAACTGGCAGAAGATTGCCCTCTTCGATAATAAGGGCCCTCAGAGTTAACAAACACCACTGAGGTTATTATTTTCCGTATGAGATGATGAAGATGTTTGAAATAGTGTTTTCAGGGCACTGATGAAAATCAAAGCAAAATGAAAACATCCGATCACGGCCAATTTCCTTCTCTCCTACTGCCTCTTACTGTCAATGAAAGAGTCCTATGCTCCCGTCTATGTGCAAACGGAAAAGTACAGCTGGGCAACAGCATCTCCTGGGTAACCCCATGTGACCGGAAGTGTGGAGGATCTTCTCAGACCAGTGGCACTCTGTGCTGGGCTGGCTTTCCAGCCGGGGGGCCCCAAGTGGGCTAGGGTGTGGGTCTCCACATGAGCTGGGCACTCACGCGTGTGTGTTGATTGGGAAATCTCCCTGGAGGACCCGTGAGTAGTTCCATAAACACTTTTTTGGGCAACTTGGGACAGATTTAAGCTGCTATGAAAAGGGGAACCAGACAGATTTTATTTAAGCCAACACATGAAAATTGCGAGAGAGGGCCCTCCGAGGAATACACACAGGAGAATGTGATTAACTAGGTGTTAACTTTGAGGGCTTTGGGCCAAGCGACAGCTGCGCGACAGACAAGACTTTGTGTTCACGGCAGCACCGGGTATTGGACATGGGAGGGGGTGGGAGTTTGTTCGCATCCGTGAGAGACTTGGTCTAATTTCAGCATCACTCCCTGGAGATGGTGGAAGGATACAGATCATTTTGAAGTCTAAGTGGCCCTTTCTTCGGCCACGTTCTACCCTTGTGACCCAGTTATACCGCAGGCCTGGCAAAACGGCAGAACATTTGACAGGACAGTGAGGCCAGGAGGACGAGAAGGAGGGGGTCATACCCACATCCTCAGAAAACCTGGCCCGACGTGGGCTTCTTAGCATAGGCGAGGAGAGGGGGAGAGGGCAGAGGGGAGAGGAAGGCTGTTGGTTCCAGTAGGTTCCAATGCCGTCAGAGTCTGCGTCTTCTTCAGAGGACCAGATTTCTGCTGCACCATTTTATTTGAATTAGGATGAGAAATGAGAGACGATTTCAAACCCAGCCCAAACCCAGAGTCAGTAACTCTGGTCAAGTGAAACTTTGGAAGAACTTTTCAGGGTTGAGCCCGGGCCAGGTGGCGATGCCTCTGGGTTCCTAAGGGACGGCTTCACTCTTTTCCAAAGGGCACTCAGGAGCCCCCCAGGGCATTACTGAGGCACCAAAAGGCCTTCTTAGCGGCCACAGGGCTTCAGAACTTGCCAGCATTAGTCATCCCTTTGGCTTAAGGCCACCCTTCAGAAGGCCTATAAAATGCAAATATGGGGAGATGTGCAGTGCTCCTTCAGGCCCTGACAGCAGGGACTGGAGGGCCTGGGTTGACAGACAGCCCAGGGAGGCCACAGAGGGACAGGGAGGGTGGCAAGTCTGACGCCTGTAGCAGTCTAGTTCAGATTGGGGCCTCACTGGTGGGTCATGAGATAAATTTAGTGCGAGGGAGCCAGAATTAAAAGAAGAAATTAGAACATTCAAGATGCAAAGTGCATGATTATGTAGACTGTATTATTTTTACGAAATGAAACTTTTGTACCTGTGGGCCGTGGTGCGGTACTGTCAGGCAGCAGGGGCTCGAGCTCAAGGGGTCAGACGACTTCTCCTTCCTTCACAGCGCTGCCGAGGCCTTCCCGAACGACAGCAGCCCGGCTACTGCTTAATCCGATGAAGACATTTTGCAACCCAAAAACAATAAATAAAATGCAGCCAAACATTCCAATAACGCAAAAGTAAGTGTCCCGCTTTGCCATCTCCTGGTACCCCTTTCCTGAAGCCCCCTTCCGGGAAAACTCCTATGCATATTACAAGCACGCATCGACCCCTTCTCGCCCACCCTTCCTTCCTCCTTTTTCACATGACAGCACACCGTACGTGCTCTGCATCTTGCTTCCTGCACACAGTACAGATTTCAGCACATGAGGTGCAACTTCCATCTCTTCTCCTGCAGCACGGTGTTCTGTCCCCTGGAGCACTGAAGCTTCTTTAAACCGGCTCTGACGGGTATTTGAATTTGTGTTCAGTCTTATAAACAATGCTGCACTGAACATCCTCACATATGTGTGGGCTGAAAAAACCCCACAACCCTGAAGTTGAGAATTACGTTTTATTTGGTGGACATACTAAGCACTTAGGCCCGGGAGAGAGGCTCTCAGATTGCTTGGAGGGACCGTAAGGGAGAAGCCAGGATATATAGGAGTTTTTGCAAAAAAAAACCCAGGTCGTCAGAACATCGAAAGATGACTGTTAATTAAAGAAAACCAGACATATCAAATTAATGAATTTAGCAATTTTCTGTGTATGGGAAGACGCAAGGGTCTGGGCTCACTGAAATGATTCCTTTGAAATGCACCTTAGCTATCTGGGGCCGGCATCCTGGGTTTCTCCATCCTGAATCCGTTCTGGGTGCACAGTCTGGGGCGGCTGCAGTGGCTGACAGCTTGATGGCTGCAACATCCTTTGTTTCCTGATATGGCAGGTGCCTTTCTCTGTCCACATCTGTCTGTGAACTCGTGCAGTAATATCTATAGGCCAGATTCCTGGAAGTGGAGTTCCTGGGTCAAAACGTCTGTGCATTTTAAAAAGATTTTGATAGAAATTGTCAAATTTGGCTTGTTCCATGGGGGTGGTACCAAACTATTAATCCCATTTTGCTGCCTGGACCCTAGATCCAGGCTCGCCACTACCCTACAGCACCCCACTGGGCCTTTCCTTTCATCATCAAAAAGTTCCTCATGCCGTGTCTTGACATGGCACTGCTGCCCTCGTGCTCGCCCTACCCACCCTTTACTTCAAGAAAGAATAAACACCATTCAAAGGACTTAAGTCTTCTTGGATATTTCAACTTTCCTTAGTTGTAACCATTGTCAAAAAGGCTTGGTTCAATGAATGTCTTAGGAAAAATTTAACTGTGCTTTAATTTGGATGAGACTGGGAAAAGGCAGTGTATTAGTTTCGTAAGAGCACACACTTAGCAATGACTTCCGGAAGTAGCCAGAGCTTAGGGAGGGTCCTGCAGCTCGTATGTTTGAGCCCCTGGATCTCCTCTGTGGCCAGACTTTTGTGGTAAGGTCTGCATGACAACTCAGGCAATAATCAGATCAAGTTCATTGCTGTTTCTGCAAATGCCCTTAGAACACCTGGTGGGCGGTCTCTTTGCAACACCTGACTGGAGATTAAATTCCTACTTAATGGCAGAAGGTAAAATCTTTCATTTTTTTGAGTAGCACTTAGTGGCTGATTTATCAAAACATGATCTATTGTGATGCTACTCGCCTGCAATTTTGTTTGTGGAATGTACTGAAAGAGGCAAGTACTGCCATCCTATTACAGGTGAATTCTTTATGGCTAAGCTGACCAAGGCGTGGTGGGCAATTTTGAACATGTGAGCAAGTTTCACTGAAAAAAAAAAAAAATCCCAAACCTGTTTAGCTTCACATCAAAATCAGAACAAGTGTCATATTTGGTCTCCTTCAGTAGACCCTGGATTTTCTCCTAGGGTTAAGTCAACACATTGAAACATTCTCACACTTCAGAGCACGGAAGATGTGATGTACTACTTAGCTAACATCCTAAACGCAAGTTTAAAATATGCTTTTGCAAAACCACGGTTATAGTTTTATTATGGGGATAACCATGACCATGACCAAATATGAGATACAATAAACATTTCACCTCCAAAAGGAGCATCCCTGGAGAGGTGAATATGGTTCAAATATGTATTGGACCCCAAGTCCAGATAAGCTGCCGACTGCCTGACGTTAGGCAAGTCCATATAAAGTTGAAGGTAAAAATCTGTTAAATCCCAGTTCATCCTTACCAGGGCCCTTTCCTCAGAGCTCGGCACAACGGGGAGATTCTACAAAATGTGTACCTAACAAAACACGTCAGCAGCTTGAATGGAGCAAACTGGTCCAGATCTGAGAATTCCAGTAAATAAATGAAGCTGAGCACTTATTGCCAACGATCATGTCACTGGGGCCACAGAAAACTGGAGCGGGGCAGCTGGGGGGTGGGAAGGAGCGTGGAGCCAGGGAAGACAGCGGAATGCACGCAGGTTGGATTATTTATGGCGTGCGATGAAGAGACAACTTTCCACATGAGAGGAACGGTCCAGCTCCAGCAGGAAGAGGTCCAGAGAAAGAGAGAGAAACGAAAGGGGTCATGAATAAAAGCTACAACTAATGAAACAATACAAATCTAAAATGCTGTAACTTTCATAAATAATTTAGGGCCAAAAGAAAAAGAAAAAAACAAAAAACCCCCTCATTTTTCTGGCTCTGGGACAACTTGCCAAGAAGCAAAAGACATGAAGTGAAATGGACGTGCTACATTTAAGACCAAATTTGCCTCTGTGCCTTCCTAGCTCTAAGGTGGGGAGCTCCTGAAGCTGGATTTATTCATAGAAAGGGAAAGGGACAATTTTCTTTGTTTTTTGCTCACATATCTATTTTTTCAACAAATATTGTACACTGTTCCTTGTCAGGGGCAGGATCCTCTGGGGCTGCGTGCTGAGCAAAGACACAGTCCCTGCCCTCAAAAGGCAGGTCCAGTGTGGGAAACAGACAAGCCCACTGTGAGGTTCAGGACACTAGGGCGGGCGCTGTGACCAGGGCCAGCAGAGGCCGTGGAGGGCAGCCACGGGGGGGGGGATTCGTGGCCCACAGTGGAACTTGGAACACAGGTCATCTAGTGAATTTTACCTCCTGTATTGACTAAATAGACACCAAACCTCCATGTGATCCCAATCCCAGTTTATTTAAAAATTAAAATACACTTTTTATGCAAAGATGCAAATGTCTGCAGTTCTCCGTAGAGGTTTTATCCTTGAATTCTGGACGTGAGGCCCACCTGAGCTGTTTTAAGTTACCCTTCTACGGCATCACATACCTCTTCTTGCAAGTCTGCCCAAAGGTATAATAAATAACAGCCCCCAGTTACTCCGTGGCCCAAGTGTGCCCCACGCTCTATGAATGTGCCCCACGCTCTATGTGAATGGCATCGACCATTCACAACAGATGCTTTGGGGGGTGTGTGTGTGTGTGTGTGTCACGGCTCCCATCTTACCGGTGGGAGAACGGGGCCTCGAAAGGTAACTCACGGGCAGTAAGCCTCACAGCACCTCCTTGTACACGTCACTGCCTGTGGGTCACCTACGTAGGCTGGGACGTCTGCGCCCACGGAAGGATTGGCAAGCAAGACCCCCCGGGGAATCAACTTGAGCTGTTCCCGAAGTTCTTTAGCTGAACGATTCCCTTTTATTCTACCTCCCCAGTCGGAGTCCCTTTTCGCAGCATTCCCACTGGAGAAGCGTCGTCGTTAAGGACCAGAAACTCCCTGACCTAGGTGGCACTGGGCTGCTCCTGGAGAAATGCAGGGAGCGTCCTGAGAAGGGGACCCAGGCAGAGCGCTTTGTGAAGAGCCAACTGCATCTCCCCAGCTTTGCTCTTGGCCCATCCTAACCCTCTATTTCTTTCCGAGGCTACCTGAGCCCTCACTGTCTTGTTCTCACTGCAAGAATATGGGATTAAACATGGGCCACAGGGGAGAGTCCTCGCAACCTTGGGGACTTCGGACTCTCCTTTACGTGCGGGGTGGATGCACTCTGCCCCCCCCCCCCCACACCTTTGTCTCCAAACGGACCCGCTCCTCTGCCTGAGGACTTCTTGGCCAGTATTTCAGAAATCCTGCTTAGCATCTGAAGACAGAGGGGTCTAAGAAGCACTTCAGAGTTTAAGTCAAGATTCATGGTTTGAACTCAAGTAGTATTCGTGGTAGCGCTCATTTGTTAGTGTCTTCGAGACCACTCTTCCAAAAACAAACTAGATGCTGTGCTGAATGGTAAAGCTGTCCCGTGACTAGCCGAGTTCTAAAAATATTCACACAGTGGAGGTCTGATAGTATCTCTCTGAGATTGGGTGCAGCGTGATCGATTGATGAACCACAGCTGAATCTTTCCGTGATCTCTATCCCTACCTTCTTATTCTCAAATTTATAAAACTATTTGCAAAAAAGCCAAGGATTGAGTTTTCCTTTTTTTGCGCTACTTGAACCAAATTGTACTTATGAACACTTGGTTTTAAAACGAGACATTCAGAAAGATGATTTAAGACCCGCTAGCTCATCAGTTAGAATTTAGGTCTTCCTCCGTTTAGGTAACTTCCTTTAACACAGAAAAATGTTATGACGATGCCCGGGCCCAGCTTCAGGAACAGGGCTGGCCACGTGCACGGCGCTTTCAACCAAAGCCCGGGATCCAAGTGGCTTGAAGTGTTCAGACTCCCGCATTCCGAGAAAACGATTTTGCAGCCAGGATGGCCAGAAACTTCAAATGGCAACATTTCTGATTCGAGGTAATTTCCCAAGAATTTAACAGGCAATCATTTACTCCTGACTTTCAAAGAGGACCCGGGCTTGAAAGGCACAGTTGCATCTAAAATTGATCAGCCAGTGACAGTGACAGCCCTCTGAAGTTACTGGGGAAGAGGAAAGGCCGCTGAGACACCTGACATCTGGGCTGAACTACCCAGTTCACTCTCCAGGTTGTAAATTTTCTGACTCAAAAGATTTTCTGAAAATAACTTTTTAACAAAAAAGTGGTTTTTCTATTAGCTGAAGTACTAAGAAATGGCTGATGACTTTGACGGGAACACTACAGGTATCAGACTTACAGCATCTAAGCTTCAACGGATGTGCACTTAAGAAAATGAATTAAAAAAAATCAAAGTCCTGAAAACACGGACTTCCAGTTATGACAGATGAGAACCTTATTTAAGGTGCTGCTCTACGGCACATTCAAACAGACTAGAGAATCTGATAAAGGTCAACAATATGCCAGGGCTGAGACAGAAGTGATTTTGTCACCTGGACATTTACCACATTTGTCAACCTACTTAAGCAGAAAACATGTGAACAAAAGGACACATACACGCACACAGACAGGAAATAACTCAAACACGTGTTTTTACTAAAAACCGTACTTGAAGAATAGCCTATGATACTCTACATTTCAATCTGCAAATTTATCTTTTTATTGAATCTGAAATAAAGTCTCAGATACTAACAGGACATAGAATTTTAAAATAAAACTGCATTATGTTAGAAAAATAGGCATCAAGGGCATATGTACATATATGTGTGTGTGTGTGTGTGTGTGTGTGTGTGTGTGTGTATATATATATATATATATATTTATTTATTTATTTATTTATTTTGCGGTACGCGGGCCTCTCACTGCTGTGGCCTCTCCCGTTGCGGAGCACAGGCTCCAGACGCGCAGGCTCAGCGGCCATGGCTCACGGGCCCAGCCGCTCCGCGGCATGTGGGATCCTCCCGGACCGGGGCACGAACCCGCGTCCCCTGCGTCGGCAGGCGGACTCCCAACCACTGCGCCACCAGGGAAGGCCCGTACATATATATTTCATAATAAAATAAAACTGTACAAAGCTCACTGTGCTCATTAGCGCTGATCCTAACCTGCTTGATTTTTGGTATTAAGCACCACCATGGAACAGAGGAAGCGGACAGAAAACCTCCCCTTACCCCCCGGCTCCCTGTCTCATTTTCCGGTCTCGCTGGAAGGTTCGATGACCCCCTGGCTGGAGAGCGTGCTGAGAACCGTCCAGAGTTTCAGAGGGTTCTCGCACTTGTGGCGCTCTTCCCAATGCAGGAGCAGCTCTTCCTTCCTTCCCAGCGTCTGTGCACAAAGGACGCAGCGAAAGCCAGGCCGGGGCGGGGAGAGGGCAGCGTCGGGGCCGGGACCCTCGGGGCCCTGGGGGTGTCCTCCGGGCTCACTGGGTCCTGGCTGGGCTCCTTCACGTTTCGCAAGTATCTCCACATCATTCTGATGACGGAGGTAGAGTTGCTTTTTCAGTCTGGGGACTGCACAGAGTTCCCCGTCCAAGGGACGGTGCTTAAGCTGCTTTCTTCTCTCAGGATGTTTCCAGAAAGGAGCAGCCTGTTGAACCAGTTCTCCCTGAGCTCCCCTGCTTCCTGGGGAGGGTGAGAGCTCCTCCTGCAACTGGCCCTGGATTTCCTCTCCATGAACGTCAAGCAGGTGGAACTTGATTTCAGCAAAAGACTGGGCAGTGATCTGACAGCGGCCACATCTGATCTGGAATTTGACCTCATCAGCCTGGTTTAGAAGGAGGTCTTCTTCCAGGCTGGACTTGGTCTCCCTGGAAAGGGGGGAAAGAGTCTGTATCAGATCTCATGGAAGAATACAAGCGGAACTTCTCCTTACAGCTCCTGGCCTTCGGGGATCTCAGACACACTCACCGAGGAGGGGCCGAAGGAGGGGCAAGCAGAGAGCGCGTGGGAGGCAGAGGCCACGGTGAAGGCCAAGGTCAGTGCTGCCTGGGGCCTCACACTTCCCACGCCCGCAGGTTCCACTTCGGAAGGAGGCTCCCCCGGGAGCCACCTGTTCTTTGGTTACCATGGCAACAGACGTGAGCACCAGGAGAGCGGCAGGAACTCGCTGGGTCCAGCTGAGGCGACTGTCCCCCCGCCCCCCAGGGCCCTCCTTCTCCCTGATCACCCAGTGCAGTCTGGACACCTTAGCTAAAACTCAGCATGGACTCCGTTCAACAATTAAGAAGTGAGGTTTCTTTGGGGAGGCTGCTATGTACCTTAGGAAAAGGGGCAGAAATGCCTACAGAGACACAGAGAAACCCCCAGAAAGGCCGGGAGGAAACAGGACAGGCGTAACTTATTTTTAATGAATATGACAGACCAAGCTGAAACCGAACAGAAAGGATTTAGAACCATTAGGACAACTGGGAACGGTCAGGGGCCGAGGATCTAAAGTGCTGGGAAATGTTTAAGTTTCACGGTGCTGACGAGCATTCCCTTCAGCGCAACCTCCGCCCCATCACCTAGAGCAAGGTGGACAGGCCAGGGCGTTTCCCTGGCTTACTCACAACTCTCAGACCCGCCTGGCAGGCTTTCAGATTACTCAGCTGGCTCGTTTACGGTGCTGGGAAGCAGCGCTGCACAGACAAGGACACGGGAGACAGTAAACCCGGCCTGACGGGGAAACCGGGCAAGTGCTGCGCCGCAGGCCCGCACCCGGGGGCTGGTCCGTGCAGCAGAGCCGCGCTGAGTCCCCGCCACCTGCCACGCCGTATTCTGGGCTAAATGGTGCTCTTTGGGTATACATTCTGTGGCCAAGGGTTTGGAGAACACTACTTCTCGGAAGCACCAGAACTATAGACACTAAGTTACTCTTTCATATTTCAGATGCAAAATTCATCTCTTGCCCAACTGTCCCCAGCGTCCCTCAAAGGGACCTCTGTGTCCTGGCTCATAGAAGGCGGAGTCATCAAAAATCACTAATGATCAGAGACCAGAGAGGAATGCGGCCACTCTTCACAGAACAGGGGGAAGAGGTGGCAGCTCCCTTATGAAATCTTAACCTGGGGGAGGGTCTTCCAAACCCACCTTGCTGCATGTGGAATCTGGCCCTGACCTCAAATCCGAAGCATCCCCACACTCACCTGTCCACCGGTCCCTCCATCCCTCGGGCAGTCTGCTCCCTGGTCCGCAGCAAGTCCCCCGGCTGCAGCTGCGGCTCGCAGGGGGAGGGCTCGGTGCTGACGGCCACCCCGTGCACCTCTTTCAGGTGGCCGAAGTAGACTCTGACGTGGCCGAACACCTTCGCGCAGAATTCGCAGCACACGAGCCTCCTGGGCCGGGAGTCGCCGTGATGCAGCCGCACGTGTGCGCTCAGGCTGCCCGGCCGCACGTAGGCTTTGCGGCAGAGCCGGCAGCTGTAGGGCCGGCTGTCGCTGTGCGTGTTGGCGCGCTCGCGGAGGTGCTGCTTGGGCTGGAAGGCGTGCTCGCACACGTGGCATCCGTGCGAAGGCTTCTTGAGGCCGGAGAACCCATTTCTAAAGGCCAAGCCGGGCTTCGGGGAGGGGCCGTCGTCCTGCCTGCAGCCCAGATGCTTGGGGGCGGCGAGAGAGTGATTGAACGACGCGTGCTCCCGGCTGCCGGGCGCCGGGGGCTGTAACGTGGCCGTGGGCGAGGCCAGGGGAGCCAGGGCCGGCAGGACCAGGACAGGTTTGGGCATGATGCTACGGTATTTTTTCACAGCCCCAGGTTTTTGGTCCCTGGATTCCTGGGGATCGGCTTTGGCTCTTTCTTTGCCATCTTTACACTTATTACTGACACATTTCCTCCTTTTACCCTGAAATGTCAGAAGTTCATCCGGGACCTTCCGTTTTCTTCCTCTTCTCTTGGCTGCCCCGCCGTTCGGTTTTGTTTTGTGGTTGAGGTCGGCTTTGGTGGCCGGACAGTAGGCCCTGTCAAAGGGGCTCTGCCTCGACGCCTGTGGGGCAGGTGCCCTGTCGGCCACCTGCGGGGCCGAACAGAAGCCCTCCGGGATGGACGAGGTCTTATCACCGGCTGCCCTGAGCCCAGGGAGAGAAACATCCGCAACGTTCACAGCTGCTCCGCCTTTGTAAACTTGCGACGCCCTCGTTCTTGAGTAGGGCAGGATGGGCAGTTTACCTCTGGGGATGGAAGGGACCACCTGAACCGCGTTTCCAATAACGCCTGGCGACAAATGGGTCGCGGCCCTGGCAGGGTCGACCTGTTCTCTAAGTTCTCCCCTGGCGACAGCAGGCTTCCTGGAGGGCTTCTTGCCTGCAACGCCTGCTCTCCCTGAACTCTTCGGGAGGCCCCGCTCGGCAGAGGGCTCCTCCGGTGTGGACAGCGCTGGGGCAGTGGGAGGGCCCCGACCTCCGTGGTCGCTGGTCCCTGGGGGCCCAGGGTCTCCATGGCCACCCCCACTGGTCAGCGAGGCCGGGGCCTGGCCGGGTGCCAGCGCCGGCTTGGGTGGGCTGGGCTTGTGCGGGGCCTCGGGATGCTCAGGCAGGGGAGGGGCCGCTTGGGTTTGGGCGGGAGCTTGGCTACAGCCCCTGTCGGAGGAGCTGAACCCCGGTTTCTTTCTGGCTCCTTTGCTATGTCCTGGGCGTTGGTACCGGGGGATGGGCAGCTTCAGGTTCTTGGGCAGAGGCAGTCTGGGTTTCTGGAGTGGCTGAGCCGAGGCGACGTGTGGCAGAGCGACGAGAGAGAAGGTCCCTTCCTGGCCGGCCACCTGCATCAGCGCGTAATTCTGGGGGGGCAGCCCCAGGGCCTTCGAGCCGAGGGAGGGGCCTGGATGCGCGTGGTCAGAGAGGGAGGGCGCCGGGCCCGGGACCACTCTGGGCGCAAGTTTTGGAGCGATGGTTCTAAACTGACTCTTACCCTGCAGACCCTTCCCACCCTGAATCGTTCCAGGAGGGCTGTTTGATTCACCTGCAAGGACAATGCAGCATAAAAAGTCACGCTGGTGTCACATAAGCATCTTACCATTCCCTCTGCCTGGAAGCGTCGCTAGACCCAGCCCTGCCCTTGGGGGCAAACCCCGTGTTCCTCAAGACCCAGCCTGAAGGTCAGCTCCTGCCCACCCTCCCAGGACTAGTGATTCACCACTTTCCACGTAATTTATCTGTTTATGCGTCTCTACGACTAAACACAGAGCTTCCTGAGAGCTGGGGCTTCCCCCTCCTTGTATTCCACAAGTCCGTCCTCTCCGCTGGCCTAATTCCGCCAGGGCGACCCCACCCCTCCCCCCAAGCTCCCGGGCTGCCCACCCTCTGGCATGTTCTGCCTTGTACTCTATTTCTTTCATATAAATGTCTTGCTTTCCCTATTAAGCTCTGTGAGCGTGAAGCCCGCATTGGATCTGCCTTGCTATTTCCCACTGTATCTTTGGTACGAAACAAATGTTTCTTGTATCAAACTTCTTTTTCACTCAATTTCAGGATACACAGTTTGACCCCCTGGCAGCCAATTCGTTCTGCACAGTGGATGAATTCCAGCCTGAATGCTGGCTTGGTGGCTGTTTTCCCGTGTGACTTGTGGATTTCTTCTCATACCTTCCAAACTGTTTATGTGTGCTTTTGCAATTAAATCACCAGTATTAAAAAAGCTGACGTGACACCTTACAAGCATGTTGGAAGAAAAACAAAAAGATACACAGTGATAAGATACAGAGACAACATAAAAAATACATGAATCACAAAAAAAGCCCCTTCCAGGACACCAAGAGGAACAACTTTAACTGACAGGCTAACACTTCACATTCCTCAGATTTATTAGGCTGACGGAAGAGCAGTGATTACTGCTCTGAGGAACAATCAAGGAAACAGTTCATGCTTCTCAGGGCTGATTCACCCATTTGATCCCCTGAGGCCTCAAGCTCCTAAGGCCTGGCTGCAGGGGAGCTTCCCATTTCTAAGTACCTCGTATTAGTCAAGCTTCACTTCAACGCGTGTTTACCAGGTACCTACACTATTCTAGACTGTGGATGTGGCAGGCCTGTGAGTCCTCTTCTGAAACCACTGTGGCCAGATGTATTTTGGAATTTACACTTTCAGATTTTAGGAAAGTAGTAAGATGCTCACGCCAAATGTTACATAACACCCAGCAGAGTCTGCAGAATACCCCTAGTTAAACCTAGTACCACCTCTGTAGTAACACATGAGTATTCACAAGGGGGAAAAACATGAAGGTTTTTAAAGTGTCTTATTTCAGTTCAGGCTTTGCCTCTGAATGAGTTTTGGTACCCAACGTTTGATAACATTTTCTGTTTTCAGAGCCTGTTAGGTTTGGGAGTCATAGGAAGAGGACTGAAGAACTATTTCTTTAGGGGCCACCAAGGACCTAAAGATGAATGGATACAATTTCTGCCTTAGGTAGCTGGCAGTCTGGTAAAGCAGACAAATAAACATTAAAAAAAAAAAAAAATCAACCTTGATTTTCATGTCTACAGTTAGTGAACCGGCAATTTTAGCAGAAAATTGATGTTTTCAACAAAAATGACACTCTGCGAGTAAACAAATAAGTAGCACAGTAGGAATAAGGTGGAAATATATACTGACTGGCCAATTTATTTTGGTAGCTTACATTAGAGGAAGAAGGAAAAAGAGTCGTGTTACGGTCTGGGGGAATCAGACAAGAATAATTATGTAATCTGTTGTTTTTCCTTTTTGGCTTTGCTACCATGAAGTTCACGGGTAAACTGACTGGTCGATCACCTCACAACAGTCACCCAAATTGATATGCTACATTTGCTTCATCTTCCTGCATAATTTAATTCATTTTTTACTTCTATTTTCACAGCCTTTAAATTTAAACGTCTTTCATGTTAAGCCCCATCTCATCTTTCTGGAAGAAGTACTGACGTAAGTTGTACGTATTGATAAATATACTAAATCAGAACTGGTAAAAGTTTGCAGAGAGCTTAAAATTATTGAAAGCTTTTGGTTGCCTAGGGACAAGGCTTATTAAATAATTCCACTAACAATCGCAATGGTCTTTGCATCTACACAACCTATCGGGGATGAGGGAGGGAAAAAAGAAGAAACATTGGGTGATTTCTGTCTAGGCCATACTCCTAAGTGATCAAGCACACAATGTTTATAGCGAGAAGAGCTGGAAGAAAGGCTATGCTGGCCTTAATTAGCCGCAAGTCCTCTTGAAATAGTACGTGACAGTAACGCATCGCAGCACAAGACACGTCACTTGTCTTGCTCAAGTCTGTGCAGTCGGCTCTTCGTCCCCGAGCCAGAGCCCAAGTCCTCGCAGGGGCCTCCAGGGCCTGGCGCCCTCGGCTCCTGGGAGCCCTCTGACCCGCACCGCCTCCAGGCACGCCAACCGCCCCCCGGGGCTGGTCCTTGCCTGCGCTCTCACCACCCTGACTGCTTCCCTAGGTGACCGCCGGTACCTGCTGCAGCATTCCCTTCAAGTTTTGTTCAAACAGCCTCCTCGTGATGAACTCTTCCCTGAGCGCCTCAGTAACCTGTACCCCATTCTGAGCTCCCGGCCCCGCCTTCCTGTTTTAATTTTCTCCCACACACGTGCTCATGGACTTCATCATGGTCTGCAGCCCCCCCGCCCCTGGAGTGAATTTCTCGAGGGAGGGGAGTTTATCTGCCTCTTCAGGGCCTGGAACAGGGTTAGGCATGGGCTCAGAAATCTGATAATCATTTGTTTACTTTGTAAGTGGTATTTGTGATAAAGTGACCAGTGGCTGAAAGAAAAAAAAAAAAAACAACATAACTTAAAAGCAAGCTTGAACAATGCCAAATTACTTTGAAAATTTGCCCACTGCCAGCATAAGGAAATGGGTTTGCACCATGATGTAAAAACAAACAAACAAACGAAAAACCAAACCAAACAACAACAAAACCTTTTGAGATAAAGGGGAGAGGTGAGGCCAATTGACGAACCACCTGAGGAACTAACAAGAGAGACAGTAAGTGATGTTGTTGGGATGTGAACCCCACAAATAGTGGCAGAAACAAGCAAGCTCTGGAGTAGACGTCGCTTTAAAGAAAACAGACATGCGAGGAGGGAAAAAGACGGGGATTAGAGAGGAGGAACAGCTACAAACAGAAAACTGACTCTCAGAGGCAGAGAATGGTGACGTCAGCACAACGAGGAGCAGAAATAACAAAGAAGAGAAGATGCAGCTGAAGCAACCACCGGTGGTCAAGGTCACGTCAAGGTCCCTGAAGACTTCCACTGGGAAGGGGCTTCCTAGGTTTTATGACCAAGTGTAAGAAAGCAACCTTCTGACAGTTAAGGTTTCCAGCAATGAAACCAACTATCTTTATTGTGCCATTCCAAAGGCGAGGGAGGGAGCTAATTATGATACATGTAAAGTGGATGTGCTTCGGCCTTCCTTGGTGGCCGATGCAGGGGACACGGGTTCGTGCCCCGGTCCGGGAGGATCCCACATGCCGCGGAGCGGCTGGGCCCGTGAGCCATGGCCGCTGAGCCTGCGCGTCCGGAGCCTGTGCTCCGCAACGGGAGAGGCCACAGCAGTGAGAGGCCCGCGTACTGCAAAAAAAAAAAAAGTGGATGTGCTTCAACTGATCTTCAAGAGTTCGTCCATTACAGTGGAAATAAAACCGCACACAAAGAGCAATGGCAGTCAAAAGCAAAGGAGGCCGACCGTGGTCCGGGAGCACAGGAAGCTCTTTAGGGTGACCAGCTGTCCCGGCAACAGAGAACACTGATCGGCAGGCAGCCTGGTGGCCTGAGCCCACAGGGCCCTGGGAGAGAAGTACGGGGCCCGCCGCACAGAGTCATCCTCAAGTTCCCTGCAATTCAAAGAAGTGGGTGCTGGCGTAGAAGAGCGCATCAACTGGCTTCATGATCACTAGCCACAAGCTAGTCACGAGAAATCTGTGGGGTGAAAAGACAAGGCCTTGCACAGTAAACTAACTTGCTCATGCCTGCCCGGATCTGTTGGGGATTACATACAAGGGTGGGGTCTTCACGAAGGTGGTGCTGAGTCCCACCTCCCAGAATCATTAATGATGCAGTGATAGGGAATGAAACGATGCATCAGAAGAAAAGCAAGGCAGGAGAAAGACGGCGAGGCCACAAAAATAGAAGGAAAAAAGAACCCCTAGGAATTACTAAAACGTCCAGCAACAGGGTACTAATACAATGCTCATCCAACCATACAACGGAATACTATACCACAGTGGAAAAGAAGAATGAGTTAGACTGATATGGAATACTCTCCGAGATGTGAGGTTTATCGCATGCTATCACTGGGATTTAAAAAAAAAAAGCAGTGAGAAACACACACAAATCTATTCCTGTATACACACAGAATATCTCTCAAAGGAAACTAAAGAAACTGGTCTTAGTGTGGCCTTCGGGGTGGAGCCACCGGGGGAAGTACAGGTCGGGGTGAGATGAATGTGCATTTCCCACTGAATACTCTCTGGGCCTGGCACACAGGAGGTACTTACTAATATTTTTTGAATGAATAAAAGGAAAATGAAAGTTTCCCTTTTGGATCCGTTTTGCAAAGGGGTATCCGTGGGGATATCTGTGACGGGTAAGTGTGCATCTGTACGTAAATGACTGTGTCCAGATGACACCTTGAGAGCATCTCGGGTTTTTACTTTCCTTGCCTACTTAATGATAAGAATTGCTAATGATAAGGGAAGTAATCGAATCGTCTGACAGGCAGTTTATCAGTACCCCCCAATGTTCAGCCCTGAGAAGCATCAGAGCTCATCCCCGAAGGACAACCGCAGTCCTGAGAACTGTTCCTCCCAACACTGGCTCTTTAAAATAAAACAGGGCAGTCTGCAATAAAGGTGAGTTATTCTATAATAACTACAGGGGTTTTCTTTTTTTTTCTTTTTAAAGAGGTTTGATCAATAGGAGTGTTTAGAGAAACTGCAAATGCCATTAAGTTTTTTAAAACACTGAGATGTCTGATTGTGGGAAGTCTTTCTTGGCCGTGTAGCTGCAACAGTGGTTTATTCCATGACACATTTACAAGGCCTCTCCCAGATGGTGTGATCTAAACCCCGTCACCTGCCACCTACTAACTTACAGATTTCACAGAACTGTGCACTAAATGGTAAGTCGAAATTTCTACTGACATTCATCATTTCTGGAAATCCTGCGGAATTACCCATAACACAGTTAGAGAGACCCACAGGACTCTCAGGCACTAAACATGGACTTTTCTAAACTGAAAACATAAAAGCCTCACTCAGTAAAATTAATTTTTGCACAGTTCTACAATGCAAATACGTAGTATTAGGAGTTTAAATGTGGGCTGTTTTTAGTATGTTAAACACACTGAACAATTATTGTGAAGAGTGACATTTACAGTTGGTGAGAATTTGATCTAACTGTGGATTAAAGGAAAACGAGGAGGTAATGAGTCCTTATTATGGTCTAGAATCTGTGCTGGTCTTTTAATTGAATCCTTATGCAAACTCTGCAAATAAACATTATTGTCCCC
Source organism: Monodon monoceros (assembly GCF_005190385.1). Lineage (NCBI taxonomy): Eukaryota > Metazoa > Chordata > Mammalia > Artiodactyla > Monodontidae > Monodon > Monodon monoceros. The sequence goes on from NW_021703778.1 coordinate 2,643,069, forward strand.
TTTTACAGATGAGGCAAAAAGAGGCTTGAGGAAGTTAATTACATGCCAAAATCCACACAACCCAGGTCCGTCCCATTCCAATGCAAAGCAGTGACCTTCCTTCCTCTCCTTCATCCTCCCCTCAAAAGGGGGAAAATTCTTTACAAAATTGCCCTAATTAGCTCCAAAATATAATTTTTTATCTCTGGATTTTAAGGAGAAGAAAAAAAATTTGAAATAGCAATGGCTTGTCATATCTCCAAACTTCAATTACCATCAAATGATTCTTTCCAACAGCCCACTTATTAGAGAACTGACGAAAGGGTAATAGTCACCTGAAGGTAAAAGCAGACATTCAAAGCTGAGTTTCCCACTTCCTATCCACAGGGTTCTGACAAACCCAGAAAGGCGGCCAGGTATCTGTCCGGAGAAAGCACCGTGTGCGTCCCCCTCCATCTCATCCAGAGCCCGGGGCTGGTGCGTGTCGGCTGCCCTGCCAGGCAGCGGATGGAAGCCGAGGGCCCAGTGGCACCGCGCGCCCGCATCTGAGCCAGCCCCATCTGACTGTGCCACAACGTGGCCCCGCACACAGTGTTAAGAGACAGGAACACGGGGCAGGCGACTGTCCAAGAGCTGCAAGCAGCTCACTTCCTGATTTCCACCGGCATGAACCAAGGCCTGCAGTGTTGCTTCTGAACAAAGTTCTTCCCACCCGACCCTTGGCTGGTTTGGGCATGGTTGCCCCTCATTCCACCTGTGGGGACCGGAGGGCCCGCGGCTAAGCCAGAGCCGAGAGCAGGTGGAGAAAGGGGGTCCCCCGCTCTTGACGCAGCCCCTGGCTCCAGGCTCAGAGCGAAAGTGTTGCCAAGTCTTGGCCACAAAAGAGCCAAAACTTTTAGGACTTGTTTAGGTTTTAATTTTATTAAACTGAAAAACCCTATGTTCAATTTTATTGGCTGGCATCCCTGTTCTCCCTCCCACTTGGCTTTCCAATAATAAGTTCCAGTTGGGGTTCAAACTGTTTCCCAGGATGGTCTCTGGTTAGAACAAGCATGGTAAAACCCCGGAGAAATCTGAGATGAAAGAAACGTATCAGAACACAAGGGAGCTCAACTTAATTTTGTTGAAAAACCCACAAACGTGTGGAGCCATCGCCCACCCGTTCCCCCGCATGTCCCGGCTCTGCGGCGCCATCTACAGGGCTGTACTGAGTGCTGGCGGGAGAGACGGCACCGTAAAGCGTGCTGGCAACACAGGCACACGGGTGCTTTGTTTCCAAGGACTCGGGATGCCAAGCATCACTCTGGTCCACACATCTACAGCACTCAGCCCGCCTAGAGTCATTCTACTAGGAGCCCAAGTTCAGGAAGTCTGACACTGTACAAAGGAAGCAAGCATGTTCCCAAGTTATGTGTCAGGTGCTGTGCAAAATACTTCGCGTGCGTTATGTCCTATTTAATCCCCACAACGCGCTGAGTCAGGAATTACTGTTATGTGCATTTTACAGATGACGATTTTGCAGCCAGCGGGTAACAGGCTGGAACTCAAGCCTTGGCCCGCGTGACTCCAAAGGCTCTTCCCAGGTCTACCTGCTGCCTGGAAGCTATTACGCATGGTGACAGTCACCATCACAGTCTCTAGTGGTAAGATCACGGGTTTGGGGGTTCAGACAGATGTGGGTTCAACTCCTGTCTCTGTCTCGTGGTCTGGGAGAGTCACTCTCTCAGCCTGAATGTTCCCATTTATGAAATGGGCATAATAGTATCTGGTCGCTGTCAGGATTAAATGAAGAAAGTACGCATTAAACGTGCCAGGGTAGTGCTTACCACATATTAGATTCTCGGCAGTTTCCTACCTTCTCTTGCCAAGAAGTACGAAGCTCCTGACATTTATTTTTGGTGGGAGGAAAAAACGCACAAATCTTGACTGTGAATCATACGGCAGCAGCACTGAACCCTTAAAGGGTATTTCTTTTTTGAGAGGTAAATCAAGGAAAGCGGGAAGACATAACTATTACTTGTGAATGATGCTCCCCATAAACCTGTAAAGCACTTCTCTCTGGCCTCTCTCTGACAGCTCACTTATTACATCTGATCCAGCCTATCAGGCTCTCTTTTCCCTGCCCCGCCCCCCAATTTTTGCATCCAGTTGACAAAGTGCTAATCAGATGAACAGTTCTAGTGAATAGGAGTGAACATACGTGCATTGTAAAGAGCTGTTTTCTGGGGACACCCTCCTCTGCTTTTGTTTATATCGAGCATTGATGCTAACTGCTGTTGTTCTCCAGCTTAGCAGGGGACAAAACTCCCCTGGTGGCCCTTCAGGGGATGGGGGTAAGCCCAGGTCTCAGGGGTCCTGGGAGGGACGGGGTCTAGAGTGGGACTAGCGACTCTGGCCACATCTCAAGAGGACGGTGAGAGCAATGGCCACAGGGTTTCTCAATTCGGAAGAGAAAATATGGGGACTCTCAGAGGGTGGGTCAGGGCAACCAGAACTTTGACAGCACTTGTAGATTTCAGTATGCTGCGGTGGTGGTGGGGGATCATTAAGAAGTAAAGTTTAAGATAGCTTGTTTATAGAAAGAAAAGTCTAGCATCCAAAGAGGGTCTGTAGCCCATAAAATTGAACAAATTAGACATGTGAATATGTCATGAAGCACGGGGAAACAAGCACTCTTTATGAACAAATTTAAAAGCCAGTTACCTAAAACACTAACGGCAATAAAAGAAAAAAAAATGACACAATGTGGTTTTTGTTAAATTCAAGTAGCTAATTATTCTTTTTGGGTCATATAATTAATGTCCCAAATGAAAATTTAAAAAGCACTACATTTAAAATACATTTTAATAATGCTCAATTTCAGTGAATTTCTCCTTCATTTTACTTAAGCCCCCGTATCAGTCCTCATTTCTGGGAGGAACTATTTTTAATTTCAAGTATTTCTGATGAAAGACAGTTGAAAACTATGATATATTCTCATTTTTAATGCATTGAGAAAGATGAAGTTATTTATCATTTTGGCAAAAAACAAAAACAAAAAAACCCTGTAATGTGAGCAAGATTTTATTCACTATTACACAGCAGTCAACTTGGTATCTTTACCCAAATCTAAGAATGACTGAGTAGCGCCAGAATTTGACTAAGAGCTAATGATCTATTAGGAACGCAAAGCGAGCCAGAGGGATGCTTTGTTAAGCCCATCCTCCCGTTATTCTTTTTGCTGTTAATATTGCTAGGATGGTGAATGTTCAGGTGAGTCACACAGCTGAAACCGAGAAGGCCTTGCTAACTGGACCGCATCAAGGTGAAAGCAGCTAATCACTTCGTTCGACACTCTGACTCCCATAGAACAAATACCTGTGCGCGCTGTCTTTCCAGGAGATGCCGACTTCTTCTGAGTCAGCTGTTTCTCAACAGGACTGGTCAGCCGGGAAACACCTCCTGCAAAAGGGCTTTAGTGAGCTACATAAACGTCTCAGGGCAAGAAGTCTTCCACCACCGAGTTAAAAATGGACCCCTTCTGTTTACACCTTGTATTTCAATATCAGTTGGAACAGTTACATATCTGGGATGATAGCTGGTGAAGAAAACCTTTTCCTTAGTGGGATGAACGGAAAGACAAGGCTTCAACGTCAGAACACGCAGTCAGCTGGAACGACTAAACTAGGACAGTGCAGGAAGCTCTTGCTTTTGGTCAAAATACCATGATTATGAAACTAGAGTGGTAAAGATCACAATGTTTCAACAGCAGGATAGTTAAAAGCAAGGGACTGGAATCACAAAGATATTCTTATTTTTATACCATAATTTCAAAAGTAGATTTGCTGTATATATATAGAACAGACATCTTTAAAGAATGTGCAAACTGCATTTTAAAAAATGAAATAATGGTTCCACTGCTTTATGGTAGAGTTGTACAGATATTTTATCTTCACAACTCACACTGATTTAGGACATTTTTGTTTTTTTCTGGAGGTCTTTCTATACGTCAGCTTTTATGTCAAACAGTTCATGATGTGTAAGTACAAATGTACAGCACCACGTATTTCTTTGTTATGTGGATAATTATTCCCTAAAACTCCTGCTTGCTAAATCTTTACTGTTCCTCATTTCTTCAATCAAGGTACATCTTACCTTAACACAGAGAGACCACCTATGATACCGACACTTGGAAGAAAATAAAGAGAAAGAAAAGGAAGCACCAGGCACTGCTGGCACCAAGGTCCCGGGCTTGTGGTAGTTATTCCCATGGGGCGGACCAGTCTGGACCTCCGTGAGCTAACCCCCATATACTGTACAGATTCTGAGGTACAAAACCACGAAGGCCTCGGAGTGTGAAAGCTGTGGGACCAATCTGGACTCCTTTCCTTTTGAATTCTGCCCGGCTTCTCCTCCGTCAATATCTTTATTGTCCTTTGGATGACAACTACAGACCTGGCTGAAGGAAACATTCACTCTCGTCCACAGGTTAGGAACATGTAAGAGTTAACTCCCCATTTTCTCCAAGGGGATGGAGTGATGACACAGTCCACCTGCGTTCTCTTTTCCTCAAGGCTCTGCACGTACACAGGTATGTGTACTTAGGTAAATACTCCTGGTCCTGGAGTTGGCTTCCTGCCTGATCATCCCTGGATACTCCCGGCATGCCGTGCGTCTTTCCACAGTGCTTACCCCGCCTGGTTCCCCTACTTCCCCCGTGCTTTCCACTCCCACTGCCTGCTGCCTGGTGCTGGAGAAATCCAACCGCTGTGAACACTGGACAACATCATAAATGTCAGGTTTCCAGTCTGAGACTGCAGACTGATTCCATAGTCAGTTTCTTGTCCTAGCAGACTCCCTTCAGTCCCTCACTGGGACCAGCCCAGATTTCTCCCACTGCTCGTCTGAGGCCCCACCCCTCTGCCCCACCCTACCCTTCCCCCATGGCTCTCTCTCTTGTCAGTGATTTTTGGCATTGACCTTGCAATGAACTGAGTATTTGTGCCTTCCCTCCCCACCCCCAAATTCACATATTGAAATGCTAACCTCCAGTGTAATGGTATTAGGAGCTAATCAGGTCACGAGGGTGGAGCCCTCATGAGTGGGATTGGTGCCCTTATAAGAGGGACCCCAGAGACTTCTCTTCCTCTCTCTCTGCTACAGGAGCGTACACTGAGAAGATGGCAGCCTGCCACCCAGAAGAGGGCTCTCACCAGAACCTGACCACGCTGGCGCCTGATCTTGGACTTTCAGCCTCTAAACTTGAGAAATAAATTTCTGTTGTTTGGAAGCCACTGGGTCCATGGTACTTTGTTATAGCAGCTTCAAGTGACTGACACTTCGTGCGGAAGAGAGAGGTCACTGCCCCTGCTTCCTACTTCTAAACTCTCCTCTTTAATTATACAACACAAATATGGTTACTTTTTCCTGGGGTGGGGGTCAGGAGGGCGAGGCCCTGTTGCTCTAAATATACACCATATGCCCCGAGTCCTAAAACACGAAAAGGTAAGAAGATGTGTATCTCAGAATCAGGAAATGGGGTGTCCCCAGCACCGTGCTGCACCCACACTTGTCTCCAGGCCCCTCCGCTGCCTCTGGGCTCCTACACCATCAGCGAGCCCTGGCGGTTCAGGAGGCCTTCCCGACCATCCCACCTGAAGGCCGTGCTCCGCCCCAGGCGCTCAACTGTTTTCTTTAATTGTCCTTCACAGCACTTGTGTTTATAATGAGATTATATCACCTGTCTCCTCCCACTAGAATGTAAGCTCCAAGAAAGCAGGGGCTGGCTTTGTTCACTGCCAGGACCTCGGTCCCTAGTCCCTGTCTGGTACGTGGCCATCACGCAATACGTTATTCACTAAATGAGTGACCTGATAGCTCTCAGCTGTATTGTCTTGCTTTCTCCTGTGCTTTTGCTGGACAAGAAACTATACAAAGAAACCCAACAACCATAAATAATCCTTGGGCTTTCTCTCCTCTTCAAGCTACTGACCTATCTCCTTTCTTTTCTTTGTGAGAAAATTTACCATAGGTAGAGTATATGCTCCCCGTTTCTACTTATTAACTCTATCTTTCCTCATCCTAAACCCTTAAACCCCCTCGTGAAGGACTAAAATGTCCCTCCGTCAAGAGTCAGATTCGGTGCTTAAGCTATGATCTCACTTCATCCTCCACCCGCTCTTGATAGTAACATCTCTGGGCCACGGATGCAGGAACTGAATCTTCCTGGCGAGGTCACAAGCTGGTAGGTGAGAGATGGGTGTGAACCCACTCTGGCCCCAAAGCTGCTCTCCTTCCGTTCCAACACACTGAACTTAAGGAAGGGGTTTGGCGATGACTCTGTTTATATTGTCGGTCTCCTCCAGTGGCTATGAGTGCCACACCATCCATCTCGACTCTGGGAAAATGAAGATCCTTTTGACTAACCTTTTCCAATCAGAGTGTAACCCTCAGGAGAGAGCGCACGCTTCCTTTTACAGGAGTCTACAGCATGGCTACTGGAGACTTACAGGAAATTTAAGATTTTAAGGAAATTAACACAGAGGGAGTCCCTTCACAGTGCCCTAGTGCTTAAAAGCCAGGCTTCTTCCGTGGTGGCCTTCCTCTTCTTCTTTTTTTAAATTTTTTTTATTGAAATACAGTTCATTTACAATGTTGTGTTAGTTTCAGGTGTACAGCAAAGTGATTCAGTTATATGTATACATGTATATCTATTCTCTTTTAGATTCTTTTCCGTTATAGTTGTTATAGGTTATTGAGTAGAGTTCCCTGTGCTATACAGTAGGTCCTTGTTGGTTTTATATATAGTAGTGTGTATATTTTAATCCCAAACTCTGTGGCCTTTTACAGAGCTTCTGATGAACAAACCCTCTAGGCTTATGTCAAAATGTAACTTTTTAAAAGCATCAATTACACAATCAATTTAATAACACTTTTAGGTACCGACTTCAAGAGGTTTTTTATGATTAGCAAAAATGAAAGGAAAAAAATCATTACTAAGGTCTTTTATAATTTCAGTTATAAGATAAATTTCCCAGATTTTTTTCAAATCCTATTGCACTTGCTTCCAAAACTGAGGTCAATGAAGAACATTAGGACTGAATGAAAAAGTCTGAAAACGCTGAAAGAATTTCTAAATTCCTCATGTGGTAAGTCCTGCCCCTTTAGTCACCTTGACAGAGCATCGGAGAATTTTCCTTTTTTGGGTGGTGAGGGGGAAGCTCCTCGGGGTAAACAAGACGAGTTGCATTACATGCAAGAAAGAGAACAGAGGCCTGGCTTTGGTTCTTTCACTTACTACTGGAGTGAGCCTGCACGAGATCATAATCTTTCCTGGCCTTAAGTTTCTCTTTTTACCAAGGGAGGATTAGACTAGAGCACGGTTTCTCAAAGTATGGTCTGCCAACCTGGGGAGGGTCCTCACACTCTCTTTTCATACTCGTAATGAGATGTCACTTGCCTTTTCTACCCTGTTGGCCTCTGCACGTGTTGCATTGATGGAGCAAAGGACGTAATTGGGTAAAAGTGAACTCAGGCAGTGACAGCAAGCTGTCCAAGCAGCCATATCCTTTGCCACCATACTCCCTCAGTAGAACAAAAAAGCAGGATAAAATTTCAGTTTTCTTAAACCTTGATCCTTACGGGCCTTTTAAAAATTCTGTACGATGACACAGTTCATCCCCCCCCAGAGCACTTCTGCTGCTCATTGAGGCATGACGGTGGCCACGAGGAACAGTGCTCATGTGATGGTCTGAAGCTGAACTAGCTGCTCTCCATGGAATAACCATCTTGACTTGAAAGAACATCTGATAGACATATGTTGAGAGAACATATTCAGACCTGGGTACCTAGCAGACATTTTCTCAGAAGTGAATGAACGAGCCTTGTCATTACAAGGCATACATGGCATACATGGCAGTATCCATGGCCAATGATAAAAATCATTCTTTCGAGCAGCATTAGAATTTTGGAAAACTTGAATCCATCACCAGGAGACTGAAGCTTCCCTATACTTAGTGATTTTCCAGGTAAGACTGCTGGTTATTCTAACAAATATGATTTTTAAAATATTGTATGAAATGACATATATAGAAGATCTGCGTAACTCAGTGAACTGTTTTCTAATACACATTGCACGATGGACCTAAATGTAACAGAACACGAGAAGTACACTGACATGGTTTCAAATTTCACATTACAACTAAACTTTAAGCTGTTACCTGACTCGTTTAAACTCAGGTATAGTTATCTGACACATTTTGGTGTAGTAGCAAAGAAAATTATCCACAATTATCTGAAAAGGCTATTAAAATACTCCCTCCCTTTCCAGTTACTGTAAAGCTGGATTTTCTTCAAATACTTCAACATAAACAATATATCACAACATACTGAATGCAGGACCAGATAGGAGACTCCTACCATTTTCAGTGAAGCCAGACTTTAAAGATTTGCAAAAAACATAAATCAATGCTAGTCTTCTCACTAAATTTTTTTGCTTTGGAAAATATAGCCAATTACACAAAATATGTTATTTATGTTAAGCTGTAGTGAGATTACTGTTATTTTAAAATGAATTCACAAATACATATTTTTTCAGTTTATAATCTCAAATATGGTAAATCCCATTTGACACTACTGACATAAAAAAATATTCTTTGAGTCCTCAATAGTTTTTACGAGCGTAAAGGGGCCTGAAACTAAAATGTTTGAGAACTGCCGACTACATGAAATCTAGTTCAAGCTCTTTCAAGATTCTGATTTTTTGTGTGTGTATGTGAATAAGAATAGAAAATAAAACCTGGAAATGTCTTGCTTTTGGTTGATAAGTTTTTGTTTCCTTCACGCTCTTCCCTTGTGAGACTATAATACGGCAGATCCATGAGACAGAGTTGTGAAAATGAAGTGTTTAAAGGTAATTTATCCTAATAAAAATATAAATTATAATTAAATATCACTAGTTGGAAATGTTAGAATACAGCTTAAATAAAAAAATTTTTTGACAAAAATATTATAAATGGTAATGCTTTGAAATTTATTTTACTCAATTTATATTCACAGAACATCTTATAACATATTTAAACTAATGACATTTGCATTTTTCTCCAATTTTAAGAAATATCATCACAAGATTCTCTTAGTAGTATTAGAATCTTTGAAAAAAACAGAGCACTGTTTTCCTTTCAGAACTTTCAGCAAAATGCATTCAAAATCATTTAAAGTTGCTTTATCAAAACCAAAATAATAAGTTGCTGTTTCTAATATAAGTTGGACATTGGAATTTCTGTAAATGTTTTTAGGGTTCTGGTGCCAATTAATTTAAAGACAAGATGTTCATTCAAAGCATGACTAGACTTACAAATTTCCATTCCTATTAGTAGTAGACTTTTACAAACATAAAATGCCTAGCCTGTACTTCTGGCTTGCATAACATCTGAATACCGCTGTCGAAATGCTTTCCTTCATCCCCACTCAGCTTATCACACCAAGTATCTGCATAAATAAAGACGTGAGCACCTGCTATACGGCAAATGGTCTTGGGGGCAGATGCTCCCATCCCTGTGCTCATGTTGCTGGGGCCGCGTACATTATCTGAACAGATGTATACAATCTGAAAATGTTGGGTCCCACGGTGAGATGTCTCCAACGGCTTCCTATCAAAGTACATAAATGCTGTTTGCACCTGCATTTATGTTAATGATAGGAAGGCAGCAGGGGTTCTGACAAAGTGAGATGTGATGCTATGAAATACATTTACATGGTTAATTGGAGTTTCTGAGAGACTCTGCTGCCGAGTGGCTACAGTGACACTGATACAGGCCAGAGGAGATGATCCGGTGAGTAGCCTGCTTTTTAAGCAGTGGAAATCGGGCTATTTCAAACAACAGAGATACTCATAAACTGAATTTACTAAAAAGAATATTCCAGACTCTAGTATTTTATCTCAAATAGGAGAATAACTCCCAATACGAGGTCTACCTGATAAGGTTTAGGCCACCCAAGTCATTTCCATTTTGTTCTACAAGGAAATTTCTGTAGGTATGTGTGTGTTTTCCATTTGTACTTCTGTCAACAGCATAACATACTAATACAGCAGGTTATTACATTGGAAAGTTCCAATTTCCAACGTTAAGGAGTTAACCAAAACCAGCTTGAAAATGTCAATTTGTACTTGGTCTGCAACATAAAATGGTACCAAAAGCCCAAGAACAGCACTTACACCGCTCGTTAAGATCAAAATGTTTCCATGTGAATGTCACATATTCAGAAACATAATATTTTGGTAAAACATAGGGAATGCCCCTCCGCGCCTTTAATGAGGTCACAACGCCACCTTAACCACTAAGTGCAAAGCATCAAGTCACAGTGCTTCTCCTTGCTACTGTGTATTAAATGTGAGCACTGAGGAGCCAGAGTTCACAGCAAGAGTCGTCTTTGTAGCTTTACTGAGCTAAGAACTTGTGGTCACTTTCAAATAATATACTTATTACCTGATTAACTTGACACCGATCATATCAACCTTACACAAAGTTATTATATCTGCGTTCCGAAAGAACTTTTATTCTGTAACTGACTCTGAGATTTATATTGCGCTCTACGAGTTTACAAAGTGCATTCATACATGGTTGAGCCTCACTTGCAGATTCTGTATTTGTGCATTCACCTGCTTGCTAAAGTTTACTTGCAACCCCCAAATCCACACTGGTGGCACTGCCGTGGTCATGTGTAGACATGCACAGGCAAAAAGTGTGTGTCATGTTCCTAGCAGTAGTTGATGCTCTGCCTTGTTTCAGCTCCCATACTGTAAACGAGTGTCCTTTCTGCAGTCTATTTAGCGCCACATTTAAAAAACTTTTTTTCCTTTTTGTTAGTGATTTCACTGTTTAAAACAGCCCTCGAGCATAGTGCTGATACGCTGTGCAGTGTTCCTAAGCATTAGAAGAGTCTGATGTGCCTCATGGAAAAAAATACATGTGTTTGACAAGCTTTGTTCAGGCATGAGTTATAATGCTGCATCTGTGAGGCCAATTAATGTCAAGGAATCAACAAGATACATTCAGTGAGGTGTCTTTAAACAGAAACACACATAAAGCCAGGGTTTGTGTTGATAGCTGATGAAAATGACCAAAGGCTCACAGGAAACCTAACCCTGCATTTCCCGTAGGAGCCATGGTGCAGTATTAGCTAATTCAGTGTTTGTGGTGACTTTACAGAATGTGGCAATAAATATTTGTTAAGTGAACACATAGACTTGACAACTTCAGCTTGGTGTTTCATAAAAAAACAAAGATTAAACTCTTTTCATAGCACCTGAGTAATATGATTTTTTTAAAAGTGTTTGAGAGTTTAAAGCACTTTTAACAAATTTTAATATGTATTTGAGAAACCACTACACGCCAGGATGCTTTAAAGCCCGCCAAAGACAGAAAATTCATTAAAAAGTTTACATAAAGAACCCAACTGACACTAAGAGTCTAAAATAAGTAGGATCATTTTCCTAAACTTAAAAAAAAAGAACATTATTAACTACCTACCCCAAGTGTTCCTTGAGTTCAAAAATTCTATATTCACTAATACCGAAAATGTTTATTTCTGTAAGAGGTAAGTACAGCTTTTTATGTCTCTAAGACATACGAATATATTTTTAGGCTGCGCCATGATTATTTTTAAAGTATTTCACTGAATCAGAAAATCTAGGGTTTTTTTTTCTTTTTTATCACAGCTCCAAATCTGAATTCACATGAAAGACAGTAATGGCTATTGGCTTCACAGTTAAATAATGCACAGGTTTTGAAAACTAGTAGGCATGGTACAGAGCGCGTTTAGCTAACTGCAGTGTTTCTGAAGGGGGTCATTAAGACCCACTACTTCTTACTCAAAAGAAGTAAGATGCCTCAAAGCATCTGCCATTTTCTCAGCGCCATCTATTCTTGCTCTCACTGAATAAAAACAGCACTCACAATTTGATAACTGCGTTGCAACTATACAAATGTTATGACAGAGCCGAGAAAAGTGTTAGAAGACCTCTAAGACCTTTCTACTCACAGCAGACTTGCCTAGGAAATGGCAAAACTGAATTGCGAAGCTGGCGAGTATCTAAGAGGTTTGAACGGCTCCAGCAAAACAGACCCTCCCGGGACCTAAGACTCTTTTCTGACCAATGAACAGTGGGACTTGTGTTAATTAACTGTGTGGGGACTTGACACTCATCCTGCCCTCTCCAAGGTGCTCACTTCAATCCTTAACTGGCACAACTACAGTCAACTTCTTCCTGGCACATAACAAACGTAAACTGTCCCTCTAACAGAACCATTTGGCAAGGCTGCTCACTTGTGTGTTTCCTCATCTGGCAAGTAAATCAATGCCTTTGCATTTTCAGTCACTGTGGTGGTTTTCTTTCCTTCAACAAATTTAAAGTGGAAGTTACGGCTGTAGTTGGCCTTATCATGTTGTTTTCATGCCTTTTTTTTTTTTTTCCAAAACATGGTTTATCACTTGCTACAATTTGCTGTTTTCCAACACAGAATACATGTCCTTACATTTTTATTAGCTTATCGTTTGAAAGTACCAAACAAAAAAAGAAAGTTATGGGAAAACCATAAATCCTATCTCCAAATCCTGAATGCATGAGAAGATAGAAAATTGTAACAAAATAAGTCTGATGAACTTCTGGAGACTCTATAAGTAATACTTTTACACAGAAAGGGATAATAATGACACTATTATAATGGAAAGCTTTTAATATACTACAAATTATCTGAGTGATGTTACAATGTTAATTTCTTTATCCAAAATTAGGAAACATTTAAATAGAAGGCACTGGAATTTCTAATTAGTTTCCTCTAGTTCTTTCCTAGCTTTAATCCACATCCTGTGACCCCTAAACCCCACCTGACTGACTTCTACACTTGTGCTCACACCCTGAGCAAACGCTACCTCCTGTCGTGTTTCCTGACCCGCCTCAAACTTCTGGCTCAACCAACTGTTCTCCAAGTACGTCACACTCAGGTCTAATACAGCATTTGTCATGCTCTATTCTGGTTAATTACACACATGTCTGCTGTTCGACTAGGATTTTGTGTTTTGTAAGAGCGCAGGCTTCTGTCTGATTTATCTTTGGATCCCTCATAGCATCGGGCATAGTTCCTGGTAAGTACTGCCTTGGTGATCATTAAATCTGCTTGCACTGTATGAAATTTTGTTAGAAGATAGTGTCATATATGATGCCATGGATTTTCTTAAGCTCCACAACTCTGCTGTGATGTCCTGCCTGAATTTCATACGTTAACGTATATAATGTGCGTGTGTGCGCCTGTGTGCGCGCGCGTGTGCTTACAAGTCTGAAATTTGAATGTACTGTAATTTATAGACAGCCATCAATAGTTCACTACATAAATCACTCAGCATTTAATTAATGAATGACATGTGATCAGCAAACTTCTCATGTCCCATAAGTGATTATATTTGATGAAAGAAATGAAAACAAAATCATAATTTAAAAATCTGGCATTTTTCTTTGTTAAAAAATGTTAATAGTAATCCAGGACGCACAGAAAGCATTAGATAAATGAGTAAATTAATGAATAACCGGGCAATTCTTAGGCCTCATAGCTTTCCTTACTGATATAACTCCCCACGATACAAATTCTAATTTCTGCTTACTTTGGATTGAAATAGCTTTAAGCATTCATATATTTAATTAAGCACAATGTTTCATGAGAGAAGAAAAAGGGGGATGATCTAAAAATAGATTAGAGATCTTCTTTATAAATGGATTTTGATGGATCTAGGTTCGAACCTTAGCTCAGTCACTGAACTGGTTGGTGACCTTGGTTACAAAAAAAAATCTAATCTCCCTGAACCACAGAAATAAAGATTATATTGAACATGGTGAGCATTAAATAAAACAACGGATGTCAAGTTGTAGGCAGAGTGACTATTACACCGAGGCCCTCGATTAATTGAGATCTTTTAGTCATTATCTCTCTTTGTCTGTCACATTCTGGGTTTGGGGCTTACATGCCTTTGGTCCCAGGAAAGACTGATGTAGAATTTGTGAGAGCTGCTGAATCCTCACTAGGCTTGAGGGCATCTTCTACTTTGGTCAAGTCAATGGAGGCAATAACTAAGCTTACACAGCAGCTCAGAGAGGTAGACACAAAACCAAAACAAAGCAAACCTTGAGGAGAGCAAAGTAGGCAAGAGGTGTGAGTGGAGACAAGCTTTACTTCCCTGTGTCAGCCAGAAACCCAGCAGCTCGTTGCTTAGTTACTCACCCTGACTCGTAACCTGCTAGAGCTGGGAAAGAATGGCAAGGAATCCTGGCTTCGCTAGTAAGAAACCCAGGCTTAGGGGCAAAATAACTGGTCTGGCGGCCCACAGCTGGTTGGGGCTATATCCGGGACAGGACCCAGCTTTCCTGACGCTCAGTCCAACACTCCCTCTTCTAAGCAGCCACACCTCTCCTCGCCTGCTCAGGGGAAGGAGGTCAGGCCAGCTCGGACACTGATCGGCTACAAGTGCAGAAATCTCCCAGGGGACACATACCGAAACGCTCACAGGCATGCACACTTCTAACTTCTAACGAGGGCCTGCTCTCCCTGCCCCTCGCCCCCGTCCGCTCTCTTGCCCTAGTGTCTGGGGCTAGGACGTGTGCGATTCTCAAGGGCTCTTACTCTCCCTCTGGCCACGGGCCTGGATGAGAAGCCAGCCGCGGGTCTGCTCTGCGTTCACTTCCCATGAGCGCCCCGGGATCACGCGTGGCCTTTGAAGGCGGCGAGGCATCCCCAGCAGGAGGCAGCCGTGCCCATCTTCCCGCATGGGCCTCCACAGGCGGGCAGGGCCCACGTGTTAATAACCACCCCTGACAGCAAGAGCCGCTGTCACCTCATAAGGGCCCGCTCCGCGGGGAGCTGTGTGCAGAGTGATTTACATGCATTACCTCCTTCAATCCCCACGTCACCTAGAGCGTAGGGCTTACTTTCTTCATTTTACAGATTTATAGATGAGAAAGTCACGGTCAAGTGATGTACCCACGGTTATGCACTGCAGGGGCAGAAATGACTTTCAAACACAGACGCCACACTCTTCACAGTTATGCCACCACCTTTCATTCTGGCAGAGCAAACAAAGAGTGTTTTCTCCAGTTCAGGGGTCTTTAAAGCAAATGCCCTCCTTTCACGAACAGCTACACCTTCCACTAAGGAAGCCCAGTTCTGAATCATTTAAAGGCATTATTTTTCTCACACACATATCAAACCTTCTGTAGGGAAGAGAATCAGTAGAGGCCGGGGAAAGACTTGAATTCCTCTTAAAGGTTAGACTTTGCCGTTTATACTGAGGAAAATTTAGTTATTCTTTATTCAGAAATGACTCTATCTCCACCTGTAAACGGCTTTCCTGAAAGGTCCAGGAGCTCTTGCTAAACAAAAAACAAACCATGATTTTCTTTTTAAAAATCCATATGGAGGGGAAACGGTTTCTTTTATGTTTCTTTTTGTTAAATGGGTATATGGGAAGAAATAGGTCAAAAATGTATAAGCGAACATCCTCTCTCTACATGCGTGTTGTGTGTGCATACGTGTGCCAGAATATATATACTGTATACAGCCTTCTCACTAGAACACCTGTCACTCTGCTTCGTTAAAGCCAATGCTCCGTAACTTCATTTGGCATCTGTTAGCGCCAACTAAATTACCAGCTGAGGTGCTGGCGTCTGTGAGTTTTACGTGGGATGAGACGGGCTGCTCTCAGTAAAGGGGACGTCATCTGATAAACCAGGGATCCACAGACACTCAAGTCATTTACCAAAAGAAATCAACTTTCGTATGTAATTGGATTTTTGGTTCTTAGTTCCAGGAAATAAGTCACCTTATGGTTAGAGGACAGTGACGTTAAATGCGTTAGTTAAAGCTCTTTATGACACACGCATTACCAGTTTCCCTGGCGTGGCTTATCTCACCTTGATCTTTTGGTGGTACTGATGAAGCACTCTGCATTATGATGTCTTTGACTTGAACAACGATTCACCTAAAAATCACCAAGCACAAATAATAATTAGAAAATAATTGAGATGCCATGTTAACACAAACGAAAAATATAAATTACAAGCTTTTTAGTTATAACTATATGAGTAATAAGGAATAAGGAATGGACTGAACTATTGGGAAACTGAAGTTTTTATTTTCCTTCTAGCTTTTATACAGACAGGCTTTTACTGAATGCACTGGTGTGGGCTTGGAGAGGGAGCAATGACACACCGAGAGGGCCCTGTATCTGCCTCTCCGCCCTTGTAGGGTCAGGGAAATGTGCAAGTGGGCAGTTAAGGTTCCCTAAAAATGCCCTGCCTGATAATTATGTTTTATAGATTCTGCTTAAGAAATAACTAAAATGTTTAACAATATAAGTAAAGCAGTATAACTGCAATATAATCATTTGATGAAACATAATTCAGTCATTAAAATGCAATTTTGAAGATTCCGTCGCAACATGGAAAATGGTGATGATACAATGTACTGGATGCACACATCAAATGACATACACACGAGGATGACAACTATACAAAAAACGAAGGCACAGAAAAATGCAAGACAGGAAATATGTTAATATGGATATTAGCCTTGTTCTTGGTGATATAATTACAGGTGTTTCCCCTTCCATTTTAGCTACTTTCCAAATTGTCTAGAATACGGGGTTCCATATTAATAAACTATTTGAATGTATAAGACAATTAAAGTCCTTATTTATTAAAGTAAATATTTTTGTAAGCCTTCAAACGTGGAAGTGTTTCTAAGCACGACACCAAAGACAGAAGCCATTAAGGTAAAGACTGATGACTTTTTCCACTGAAAATTTTAAATGTTTTTAAAATAGAAAACTAGGTAAAATAAAAGGGCATGACTTCTGCTTCCAGCCAAGATTGAACAACAGAGACCAGGTTTGCCCTCCTTCCTGAAACAACCAAGACACAGACAAAATACACGAAACAATATTTCGGAACACTGGACCTCAGGTGACAAAGACTGATCTTTGAGAGACAGGAAACAAATGAGGTGAACGCTATCATCCACAGTGCAGGAAGGGAGAAAGCTGGTGGAAATTCCCAGAGTAATGAAGAAAAGAGCTGGAGAGAGAGAGAGAGAGCAATGAATAGGGTTCCCATCAAATATTCACAGGAATACTGTCTGTTCTTACAAGTCAGACTGAAAAAACTCCTAATTCACAGAACGCTGGGTACAGTACAAAGAATAATCTTGCTTTAATAAAGGGGAAGAATTGGTCCTACATCAAACATTTCTTTGGTTTCACAAAACAAATCTTAAAGCAAGACCTAAAAGGATCAAACCGTTTCCAAGTGTCTTACCTGTGTATTTAGAACAAGGCTCAAGAAGATTTATAGAAAGACAAAAATATCCATCACCCAAGAAAGTAAAAGCCAGAGTGTCTGACATCCAATAAAGAAGTATAAGCAATACAGAGAGGCAGGAAATATGAGCCATAGCGTAGAAAATAATAAAAACTGACCCTGAACTGACACAGATGTTAGGATTAGCAGACAAGATCATTAGATGTATAACGGTATTTCGTATGTTCAAAAAGTTTAGACAGGAAAGACATTAAAAAAAGACCCAAATAAAATTTCCAGAGATGTAAACTACAATATATAAGGTAAAAAAATACACTGGATAGGATTATCAGCATATTAGGCATGCCGGCAGAAAATACTAGTGAACTTGCAGGCACAGTAATAGAGACTACCCAAAATGAAACTCAGGAAGAAGAGAGCAAAAGAAAAATGAACAGATCACCAGTGGGCTCTAGGACAACTTTAAGCAGTCTAGTGTATCAGTAACTGGAGAAGAGAGAGATGGAAAGTCAGAAAAATTATTTTAAGAAACAGTGGCAGAAACTTCCAAATTTGAGTAAAGCTATGCACAGATCCAAAAAGCTCAAACAACTTAAAGCATAAGAAACATGGAAACTACACCAAAGCATATCATGACCAAATGGCTCAAAACGAGTGAAAAAAGGAAAGATTTAAAGTGAGGCAATGCAAGTAAGAAGACATTAGAGCAGCATCTTTAAAGTACTTGAAGAAAAAAAGATCTGTAATCTAGAATTCTATGTTCACAGAAAGTATCTTTCAAAAATAAAGGGGAAATAAAGGCATTTTTGTATACACAAAAGCCAAAGGAATTCATCACAAGCCCACCCGCACTACAGGAATGTTAAATGATGCCCTTTAAGTAGAAGGAACATGATATTAGATTAAAATATAGATCTATATACAGAAAGGAAGATTTCAACACTAGAAATCAGAACTACATGATAAGCATGTAAGGCTTTTTTCTTAATAAAATCTCTTTAAAATATAATGGTTTAAATAAAAATAATTAACACTGCATTGTGGGGTTTATAACATATGTAAAAATAAAACGTATGAGAATTTCAGGACAAATGTAGAGAGGGGAGAAATGTAAGTATACTATTGTAAGGTTCTTTAGACTACAGGTGAAGTGGTATAGTATCACTGGAAGCTAGATTATAAGTTAAACATGTATATTATACACCCCAAAGCAACAACTAAAATCACGAAACAAAGAATTTTATCTAATACGCCAACAACAAAAAAATGGAATCATAAATATACTCAGTTTTCAAGGGAAAACAGGAAAAGAGAACAGAGAATAGGTAGAACAAATGGAAAACAAAAAGCAAGATGATAGATTAAAACCTAAACATATCAATAATCATATTAAACATAAATGATCTAAATATCCCAATTAAAAGATGGATTGGACAAAAAAGCAAGACCCAACTACATGCTGCCTGTAAGAAAGGCACTTTAAATATAAGGACACAAACAGATTACAAGTAAAAGAATGGAAAAAGATATATCATGTTAGCACTAGTCAAAAGAAAGGTGGTGTGGCTATATTAGTATCAGAAAAAGCGGATTATAGAGCAAAGAATATTACCAGGCATAACGAAGGTCATTTCATAATTATAAAAGGACAACTCATCAAAGGGCTATAAAAATCCTAAATGTTTATGTCCCTACTAACTGAGCTTCAAAATACATAAAGCAAGAACTGATAGAACTGCAAGGAGAAATAGAGAATAATTAATAACCAATAATCGATAAAAGAAGCAGACAGAAAATCATTAAGGACTCTGGAGATTTGAATGACACTATAAACCAATTTTACCTAATTGACATTTATAGAACATTCCACCCAATACAACAGAATACACATTGTTTTCAAGTGCACACGAAATATTTATTAAGGCACCATATTCTGGGTCATAAAAACAAGGCTCAATACACTTAAGAGGATTCACGTCATAATGTATATTCTCTGAGCACAATGGAATAAAAGTAGAAGCCAAAATCACAGAAATGTATCTGGAAAATCTCCAAATATTTGTTAACTAAATCACACACCTATAAATAACCTATGGATCAAAGAAGAAATCAAAAAGAAAATTAGAGTGTGTTTTGAACTGAATGAAATGCAAACATAACATACCAAAATTTGTATGATTCCATTAAATCAGTACACAGGGGGTAATTCAGAGCACTAAAAGCATCTATATTAGAAGAGAAGGTAGGTCTCAAGCCTCAGTTTCCACCTTAAAAAATAAAAAAACAGTACAATTAACCCAAAGTAAATAGAAGAAAGGAAATAAGAGATCAGAGAAAAAATAAGTGAAATGGACAACAGAAAAATGGATAAAATCAATTAGATCAAAAGCAGATTCTTTGAGAATATATAAAATTGATAAACTTTTAGCTCAACTGATCAGGAGAAAGAAGACACAAATGACCAGTATCAGGAATGAGAGGTGTCATCACTACAGACTACCACTATTAAAAAGACGTAAGGGGGCTTCCCCGGTGGCGCAGTGGTTGAGAGTCCGCCTGCCGATGCAGGGGACGCGGGTTCGTGCCCCGGTCCGGGAAGATCCCACATGCCACGGAGCGGCTGGGCCCGTGAGCCATGGCCGCTGAGCCTGCGCGTCCGGAGCCTGCGCGTCCGGAGCCTGTGCTCCGCAACAGGAGAGGCCACAACAGTGAGAGACCCGCGTACCGCCAAAAAAAAAAAAAAAAAGACATAAGGGTCCATTACAAACAACATTTTGACAATAAATTTGATAATTTAAATAAAATGAACAGTTACCCTGAAAGACACAAACTACCAAAGCTCACTCAAAAAGTGAGCCCTATGTTTTCAATGAAATTGAATGTTTAGTTAAAAATCTTCCCTTAAGGAACTCTAGGCCCAAATGGTTTCTTTGGTGAATTCTACTGAATATTTAAGAAAGAAATAAAACCAATTAATTAATACCAATTATACACAAACATAATATTTAAGGAAGAAATAATACCAATTATACACAAATTCTTCCAGAAAACTGAAAAGGAGGGAATTCTAAGTATCTAATTCTATGAGGCCAGCATTATCCAGAATCCAAAATCACTCAAGAAGCCACTGGAAGGAAAGAAATCTCCGGACAATATCCCTCATTAACAGAAATGCAAAAATTATAAACAAGATGTTAGTAAATCAAATCCAACAATATTAACACATCCTGACCATGTAGGGTTATCCCAGGAATGTACACGTATTTAACATTCAAAATCAATGTAATTCACCATATTAACAAAATAAAAAAAGAAGAACTATGTGATCATCTCAATAGATGCAGAAAATGCATGTGACAAAATCCAACATTCATTCCTTTAAAAAAAATCTTTTAGAAAAGTAAGAATAGAAGGAAACTTCCCCAACTTGGTAAAGGACATCTATGAAAAAACCTATGGCTAACATCGTGCCAATAGAGAAGAAGTGAATGCTTTCCCTCTAAGTTTACAATTAAGAGAAGGATATCTACTCTCACCAATATTGTATTGGAAGTTCTAGCCAATGCAGTAAAGCAGAAAATGGATAAAATGCATCTTCACTGGAAAACAAGACATAAACTGTATTTGCAGATGGCGTGATTATCTACATAGAAAATTCAATGGAATCTATAAATATAACTAAGTGAGTTTAACAAGGTTAAAGAATACAAGATCAATATATAAAAATCAATTACATTTCATACACTAGCAACAATCAGAAATGAAACAATAAATCAGAAATTAAAATGCTATTTGTAACAACATCAAAAATATGAAATAAGGGTCAATCTGAAAAAAAGATGTGAAACACTGAAAACTACAAAACAATGATGAGAGAAATTTTTAAAGACGTAAATAAATGGAGAGATATACCATGTTCACAGGTCAGAAGACTCAATATTGTTAAAATGGTAATTCTCTGCAAATAGAGTTATAGATTCAATGGAATCTTAATCAAAATCCCAGTAGACATTTTGTAGAAATTAACCAACTTATTCTTAAATTCACATGGAAATGCAAAGAACCCAGAATAGCCAAAATCATTTTTAACAATAAGACAAACGGATAATACTCTTTTAATTTCAAGACTTATTAGAGAGTCCAGAAATAAACCCATACATATGTGGCCAACTGATTTTTCATGAAGGTACAGAGGGAAATCAGTAGAGAAAAGATAGTCACTTCAACAAATGGTGCTTGGACTATTGGATATCCATACACAAACAACAACAAAACTTTGAGATATACCTCATACCACATACAAATCCAAATGGCAACATACACCTGAATGTAAAACCTAAAACTACAAAACTTCTAAAACACTATGGCTTTTCATCATGTAAATACATCTTAGATAGGACATCTAAAGCATAATCCACAAAATAACTAATAAGTTGGACTCCAAAATTAAAACCTTCTGCTCTTTAAAAAACTATTAAGCGAAGGAAAAGACAAGCTGCAGAATGAAAGAAAATAATTGCAAATAATAAATATGTAAAGACACTATATCCAGAATAAAGTACTCTCAAAACTCAATAATAAAAAAACAAACATGCAATTTAAAAAAACAGGCAAAAGATCTGAAGAGATACTTCATCAAAAAAGATATGGCTTGCAAACAAGGACATAAAAAGATGCTCAACATCCTTAGTTATTACAGAAATGTAGGTTAAAACCACAAATGTAAGTGAAAGTCACACACCTATCAGAATGGCTAAAATAAAAAAAAAACACAACAACACTATACCAAGGCGTTGGCAAGGACGTAGAGGAAGTGGAAGTCTTTCACACTGCTGGTGGTAATGTGAAATGGTACAATTACTTTGAAAAATAGTTTGGCGTTTTCTTCATAAGTTAAAGATACACCTATCATATGATCCAGGCAATTCCTTCCCACTTATCCAAGAGAAAAGAAAGCATATGTACAAAGAATGTTCACAGCAGCTTTACTGATAGTAGCCCCAAACCAGAAACAACCCAAGTGCTCATCAACAGGTGAGCAGTTAGACAAACTGTGGTATATCCATTCAACATAACACCCCTCAGCAATGTAAAGGAATAAATTATTGATCCACACTGCAATATGGATGAATCTGCGAAAACGTCATGCTGTATGAAAGAAGCCAGATAAAGAAAGGGTACGTATTTTACGCCCTCATTTTCATAGATGTTTAGAAAATGCAAATTGTAGGAACGAAAAGCTGATAAATAGTTGCCTGAGCACAGGAAGACACAGAGTTGGGAGGAAGGGCCTACAGCTGGGCACGACGAACATATATCCACCTATCAGTGAGAAGAATGCATTCACTACCTTGACTGTGGTGACGGCTTCATGGGTGTTACATACATATAGCAAAACATACCGCATCGCAGTTTAAATACATGTGATTTATTGTATGCCAATTACACCTTAATACAGCTGTCAAAAATTAAGGCAAATATTGGGAAAAAATGGAAAATTGACAATAGATATATAGTCACCCACTTACTCATTTAACAAACAGTCTTTGAGGTGCAACTATGCAAGGATATGGTAGAAATGGTCCTTGCGCTCTCAGGTCTGTTACAAACAAATTACTAAGAATGAGAAAGCACTGCATAAAACTAGCAGACTTATATAAGTCAAACTAGTAAATCATTAGAATGTCCAGCCTTACGGGTAACCAAAGAAGCGTACATTTCAAAAAAAAAAAAATTTAAATTTCTTTCCCTAAAAAATGGCAACAATAAAAAAAGACAAAGCAATGCATGCTTGGAAAAAGTCTACAGAGAGGTGCATGCAAAGCGTTTGGGGGGTATTTTTGCAGGATGCACCCTGAGCCTTAAAGTTCTGCATTCCTTTTAATCTAGAGCTTCCTTCCACCTCAGAAAATCCTGATAACGTGGCAAAGCTCTATACTACCATCTTCACTATGATCACCCTCACTATCCTGTTAAAATTCTTCAGGGCACCGTTTAAGATATGCACCAAGTCAATTAGGGTATATTTTTATAACGAAACTATGACAAACACTGTTTCTTAAAATATTTAAAAATTTGAAAAACGTTCGCCACACATTTTTATATGAGGAGTTGGTTACTGTACCACTCTGTAACCAACTTAGGAGAAACTGCCACATGTTAAAAGTGGCTATATCGCTGAGTGAGGAATTAAACTGCTCTTTAACTTTCCTTCTTATGCTATGGACATATTGCTATGTTTCCCCAATGAACAAGTACTATCTCTGCAATTGAAAAAAAGCAAAACAAAAATCAAGTTTTTATTTTAACTGCTTTGGAATGTTATATTAGATAAGGATTGCCAGTAAAATAATCTCAACTGTACAGCCCCAATATCTTGGTACTTAAAGTAGAAAATTCACTCAAATGGAGTCTGTTATCTTCTTCTGCCACATAAAGCATGACTGTATTTAATTCCACTGTAATTATGAAAAACAAAAGGGCAATAAATACACCTAATGCGTATTAAAGAAAACACCTGAGTAATCACAATATCTCACCTTCTGGTTGGGCTGGAAGTAAAAGGCCATTATATACATGTTCTACAGGAAAGATGCGTTAAAAAGTCATGTAAGATGTATTAGCATTTTTCAAATATCACACAAGCAGAGTCAACGGGCATCTTGACTCAAGGTGCTATGAAACAGCATTTAGCAGCCACTGTGTCCTTCACAGTCTAGAGAATCTCTGATCATTATAACCTGGCTTTTGCTACTTACATGCTGAAAAGTACATTAAGTAGAAAAAGCTATTGGAAAGGAACAAAAATTAAAGAACACAATGAGTGAATACTATCGATTATAGCAAGACTTAATATAATATGCTTTATAAATCACTCATACGGTTACTTTTAATTTTAGTTTATATGTCACATTTAAACAGAGTTGATTAAAAATGAAAATTTAAAAATGAAAATTAGGTGAATTGGTTACTTGAGAAGTGACAACTTGATGGTGCTGGAAATGGAAATCTTCTAGTTGAGGAAACCTAAGGCACACCTTGCCTTGTCTTTGCTATGCTGCCTTGACAAGGTTCCTAAAAACACATCTAGATAAAGAATCTTACAGAATAAATGAAAATTGTTTGCTCTATGCTCAATAAGCTTCTTACCATTAACCCAGAGTGTGAGTATGCGTTTAAGAGCGTGCTCTGGTGTGTGGGCGTAGGCACCATCCAGGGAGCTACAGTGTGGATGTTACTCGAGATTATTAAGGGAACTTAATATTAACTGATCAGTATTAGGGAATTATTTCTAGGGAACTATTTCCTAAAGAATAAACACTGTCATTCAGATAAGTGCCATAATATAATGAAATTGGTCAGAAAAACTTGAAGCATGAAAACATTTAAAAAGGTAATAAAGTCTCTGGGTGTCTAACTATGGGTCATTTGTAACAGGCTCTTCTTTATATATGAAGATAACGCTACTAACCTATTGATTGGGAAGCTGTTCTTCTCCCAGGCCTTCCTTCAGTTTTGATTCTATGGTGATCTCGTGGCTCTGGACTTTAAAGCATTGCACAGGGACTGTCCCACAGATTTTAGGTTTGAGGCTAGAGCCACAGTTGGTGAATCTACAGAAGACACCTGTCCCTCCACTGTATTCTACACTATAGCTCTTCTGCACTGAGTATTTGCTATGGGCTGGACCTACAAAGTAATTCACACACACACACACACACACACACACACACAATCTTATCCTCACCAGGAAATCAGCACTGTCCTCGTCTTTACGGTCAAGAAACTGAGGCCCAAGGAAATTAAGTAACGTGCTCAAGGTCACCTGGATGAGCCAGAACCAATTCTCCAAGTGTGTCTGGTCCCTAAATTCATATACATGCTCCTGCACCACTGCGTTCAGTCTCCCTTCCCCTCCATCTTTCCTCCATTTTTCTGTCTCATGAACACCTGTACAAG
This sequence comes from Monodon monoceros, assembly GCF_005190385.1. NCBI lineage: Eukaryota > Metazoa > Chordata > Mammalia > Artiodactyla > Monodontidae > Monodon > Monodon monoceros. Next base: position 2,668,348 of record NW_021703778.1, read on the forward strand.
TGTGTACCAAGTCAATGGAAATATAGAGAGAAGGTTGGTTGCTGGAAATTAGAATTAAAGGAAAATCAGTGAAACAAAGAATGGGAATGAAGTAACAGGGAAAAAGTGATTTAGAGAAGCTGGGAAAGGAGTGAACCTGGGAAATGAGAGAATTCAGGGGAAAGCAATAGTCATCTTGAAATATTTGAAGGGAAGTTATATGGAGGAAGGATTCGAGGGACACTAGGTAACTCCAGTGGGCAGTAGTCAGACCAGGAAGGGAGACAAGTGACAAGGAAGCAAACCTCAGCCGGATGCGAGGAAGCAGCTCCTCATGACTACTGACGTTCAACTCTGACGCCCACTCCATTACCTGCTATTTGAAATGCTGAACTCTGTCACTGAAAACGTTGAAGGAGAAGCTGATTGAAGCCTTTTTTGTCCAGCCCTAAGAACCACTCATCGTATACTTCAGCGCCATGGCAGGAAAGGCCTCAGAAAGGCTGCATAACCCCAGACATCATATAAGTGAAAAGGCCACCTTTCTTTTACTGTAATAAGGAAATAGTCATAACACAGAGAGGGAAAGAAAGGAACTGCCTGAATGAACTTGTACCTATGAAGTATTCAATGATGCTCTGTTCTTTTATAAACCTGGGTATTGTCTGAAAACGTTTAATGTACTTGAGGATGAATTCTCCTACCTTGTTTAATTTCATGCGCCCATTATATTTCACTATTTTTCTAAAAAAACCTTTCAAATCAGCTTTATTGAGGTATAATCTACATACAGCAAACACACACACGCACAAACGTATATATTATCTATGTAGTAATTACATTCTTTTTTTTTCTACATTTGATGATGTTTTGACATATGAGGGGCCTGGCTGGCTGGACAGAGTACCCCTTCCAGGGCTAGATAATCCTAGAGATAGCAAACCACCTCCGGAGAGCACATCTTTCAATGCAAAGTCCAAATCCCCAACCACTTCCTTTATGGAACTCTTACACAGCAAGCCAGTATTTCCCCTGGCTTCAATCACCCCAGGGCCAGGCACTGGACAGCTAGGACTACCTTAGACCCTGGAACCACTGACATCATTCAAACTAGCCAATCCTAAACTGTTTTGCCCTGCTTCGCCTTTCCCAGGGAGACCACAATAAAGGCTCTAGGCCATGCTTTCCCATCCCTCCTTCCCTGGAACTTCCAACCCTGGAACTTCCCCATGTGGCCCTGAATGCCTGGCACACCCGCTTTCTTGGGAACTGTAAGTAATAAATTCTTCTTTCAAAGGCAGTTGTCTCTGTGTCTGTAACCCTACCATGCCCGATTAAAACAAATCCCAGATACATTACAAGAAAATATAGAACATTAACATCAAAAAGTTCCCTCATTACCTCAGAGTCCCCTTGTGTTCTTTTATGATCCACCCCCACCCCCTTTCCCTGGCCCCAGGCAATCACTGATGCTTTCTGTCACCATAAATTCGTTTTGCCTGTTCTAGAATTTCATATCATTTCATATAAATCAAACAGTATACATTCTTTTATTGTACGTATCAGTAAATCATTTCTTTTTATTGCTGAATGGTATTCCATCCTATGACTCTAGTGCAATTTGCTCATCCGTTCACCCATGGTTGGGCATTTGAGTTGTTGCCAGTTTTTGGCTCTCATGAATAAAACTGCTATAAATATTTGTGTCCAAGTCTTTGTGTAGATAAACATGTTCATATCTCTTGGGTGAAACCGCCTAGCGTGAAACTGCTGAGTGGTTTAACTTTATAGGCAACTGCCTGTTTTTAAAGTCGTTGTACTATATTCCACTGGTTTAAAAAAATAACTTTTTTAAGCATGGATGGAATTCAAGTTTCTCAAGATCTTTATATAAATGAGAGGATCCCGATACCTTAAAGCTCAATTTTCCGAAAATAATGTAATCTTATGGTACCCAGATTCTGACTAATAGCAGCAGTCATTTGCTCAGTTATAATAAATGCTTATTCCCATCTCAATCTGTCCTATTTAAGAAACAAATAAAATTCTGAAATTGGCACAAAAGGATTAGAAAAGGTGAAAGATAATCTACAGAATGAGTTTTGATCCACTTAGAAAATTCTTAACTGCCTGTATTAATATTTGCATTAATGTAATGTATTTGACAATCTTCTTCCTCCCCTGAGTGGTTGAACACCGCTAATCAGTTCAATTAAAAAGTGCCTCTCTGGGCTTCCCTGGTGGTGCAGTGGTTGAGAATCTGCCTGCCAATGCAGGGGACACGGGTTTGAGCCCTGGTCCGGGAAGATCCCACATGCCACGAAGCAACTAAGCCCGTGTGCCACAACTACTGAGCCTGCGCTCTACAGCCCGCGAGCCACAACTACTGAGCCTGCGAGCCACAACTACTGAAGCCCGCATGCCTAGAGCCCGTGGTCTGCAACAAGCCACTGCAGTGAGTAGCCCCCGCTCGCCACAACTAGAGAAAGCCCACGCGCAGCAATGAAGACCCAACACACCCAAAAATAAATAAATAAGTTTTTTTTAAAAAAAGGGTCTCTTTAAATTCAGATATTTCTGAATGTCAGTCACTGACACAGTAAAATGCTTTACAGAGTTGTCCTGGGGGACTAGTTTGTTCGAGTCCCTCCAAGGCAACTTCTGTTCTACTGAGCGTTACAGAAAGTCTGGGTTGTCCCACTTCCCCTAATTTTAGACCTATTGCTAAGGTGGTCTCACCAGATATTCACCGCTATTCCCCAAACCAAAACCCGAAAAGACTAGACTGACCCTTCATTTTCAGGACCATGTTCCAGCCCCACCTCAACTGTGCAATGTGTTAAGAAGTTGTGGAAGGATCCGAGAACCGAGTGGGGAGATGTATGTTTTTAATTGAAACTTCTGTGAGCTTGAACAAGTCACTGAATCCTTTTGTCTTTTAGTTTCCCTGAATTAGAAAGGGAGAGGTAATACTATTTGACCCATTTGGCTGAAGAAAGGATTAAACTTAGAATACTATGGGTTGAAAATACTTTGTAAAAAAAAAACTATTCAAAAAACAGGGTATTATATATGGTAGTAAAGTTCTGCAGGATTCTTCCAAAAGGAAAAAAAAAAAAAGGTTACTGTTGAGTTGGCAAAAAAGTTCATTTGGTTTTTTCCAAGAAAAAAAAGGAATATACTAGAATATACTTAGAAATACAAACAAGGTCATTTTCACCTGTAAGATCTAATCATTCACCCTCGTAAAGTGCAAGCACATATAGATATTTGTTCTTTCACGTGTGTTCCACATATGACTGAACTAGGCAGGGTATAGTGTTTAGGAGGGCATTCTTCTAACTTAATAAAAATCTACCCAGGAAAATATATTCTAGCCTTAGACCCTAGTTTTTCTTTTCCCCTTCACAGATTTTCTGTAAGATTACTTCAACTTCTAAGGCTCTAACCACAGCCCTAAATTTGTATTTCTAGTTCCCAGGTTCCAGGGTGAAACGTTCTCTGCTTATTACACAGCTCCACTTGGCTACCTGAAACCTAAATGCAGCTCCTGCCTCCTAAGATTAAAAAAAAACTTTTTTCAGATTTATTGAGGTATAATTAATTGACAAATAAAATTGTATACACCGAATGTGTACAATGTGATGACGCGACGTATGCATATTTTGTAAAATGATTACCACAGTCACAGGTCAATCAACATACCCCTCACCTCACAGTTACTTTTTTTTTTCCCCCTGTGGTAAGAACACTTAAAACTGTGGCGAGAACACTTAAGGTCTACTTTCTTGGCAGATTTTAAGAACACAACATAGTATTACTAACTATAATCACCATGCTGTACATTAGACCCCCAGAGCTTATTCATCTATCTTCCCCAGAAACAAGCACTTTGAATTCTTAGAGCTGACTCTTCTTATATTTACACCCCCATTCTGTCACTAACATGCTTATAATCTTACTTCTTGATTGTTCAGTGTTAGGCAGTACCTCCTGGTGTCCCACTGTGAAGGTTGAAGATTTATCTCTATTCTTATCTCTCAATCAACAAAAATCTTGCTTAATAATTTTTCTGAGCACAGAAGTCCAGGTTGAAATTTCCACTGTCTTCCGGTTTCTAGTGTTGCTGTTAAGAAATCCAAAGCTATTTGTGATCCTTTGTATGCAGTCTGTTTTTATTTTTTTCTCTATGGAAACAAGGTTTTGAAATTTCACAGTGAAGTCTCTCAGCCTATTTTCAACCATTTGCCAAGTGTTTGGTGGGCCTTTTCAATCTGGAAACTAGATCCTGGGACATTTTCTTCAATTATTTTTCTAAGATTTCCTAATTTATTTTTCTCTGTTCTTTTCCCCCTGAACTCTTCTTATTCCGATGTTTATCCTCCCTGGACTGTTAACACTTTTTTTCCCCTTTTCACAGGTTTCACCTCTTTTTTTTTTAAGTTTTTTTTTTTTTTTTTTTTTTGTTGTGGGCCTTTTTTTTTAAGTCTTTACTGAATTTGTTACAATATTGCTTCTGTTTTATGTTTTGGTTTTTTGGCTGCCAGGCCTGTGGGATCTTCGCTCCCCAACCAGGGACTGAACCCGCACCCCCTGCACTGGAAGGCGAAGGCTTAACCACTGGACCGCCAGGGAAGTCCCGTGTTTAACCTCTTTTGTTTTTGCCCTTTCTGGAAAAATTCCTTAACTCTATCTCTGAGTTCCACTATCATCTTTACCCAGTAGTCCTGAAAGGGTCTTTTGCATGCAAATCTAACCATTAAAATGTTTTCCTCGTGCTTCAGGTCCATCAGTGGCTCCCTGCTGTCCACGGATGAAGCCCGGCCTCCTCAGCCAGGCACGCAAGGCCTTTAGCGCACTGGCCTGTGTGGCCATCACCACCACATTTAGCAGCTGCATCTCAGAAGGCCGTTCTCATTTGCCTCCACAGCTCTTCATGAACAGCCTTCTCGCCCCTGCCCTGCTCGACAATTCCTACTCAACACCTCTGCAATGTCTACAATTTCTTGGCCCCTTCAAGAAATTTCTACTGATCTGCCCGTTACCTTTCAACACACGTTGACTGGCTCTCTTAGGACACAGCACCTGCTTAAATCTGTCCATTTCCCCCCTTAAATTTGTGAGTTTCCTGATGGCAGGGGCAATGCCATATTTATCTTTATACTTCCAGAACCTAGAAGTACCTGGTTTCTAACAAGGTTTAATAAACGCTTGTTGAATGAATAAATGTCAATAATCCTGTAAAAATAAGAGTGCTAGAAATTATTTAACGATACTTGCATGGTTCCATCTAGTACTTTTCATACCATCTAAATCTTTTATTTTCAATAGATGAGTTTCTAAAATTCTAAGTCATTTTTTAAATGAATAGCGATTTTTGAAATCTGAAGCAGTATCTTATTAATTCTGCCATTACTATACTTCTCTATAACTTAAAGCAACAGATAAGTGACTAAGCTAATTTTTTCAGTAATAAATTTCCTTTGATCTCTGCAGATTGCCTGGTTGTGTTTTTAGGACTGAAGCACTCCTAAAATGACTTAAAAATTATCTTACGTAAATGTAAAAAATGTCCTCGCTTCTTCAGTTTCTCTAGTAGCAGGTGTGGGACTTTTCAGATATATCAACATTGTTTTAAGTGTCATTAACTATCAATAACAAGTCGTAGGAAACAATGATTCCCAAAATTGTCTATAAATGAAGTAATTTGACAAGGCTGCTTTCCTGTTAAAAGGCCTGAGTGCATTTTAGTTAAGTCTAAAAAGACCCAAGATTTAGGCAAGTTTTAACAAACGGGCATTCTTCCATCCCTTATTTATTCAAAGGTAAAAGATAAAGATGTAAGAAAAAAAACATTTGGTTCTTTCTACATCAAACAGAGCATCTTTGGAATTTCCAGCCTGGCTTCTCAATGCTAAAAGGATGGATCCTTCTGGGCTGTGAGGTTACCATCATGATGAAGATGAAAGCATTTCAAAAGAGAATTGCACCATTTGGTAAGAAATGACACTCGACAGTAAAATAAATACTATCAAATAAAGAGGCTGTCACTTACACGTCCACGATATGGAGACACGCTGTGAAATCGGTCAGCATTTTGTTTCCTTCCAGCAGTCTGGTGGCAGTGTTTCTAACCATTTGGGTTTAATTCATTATTTTGAAATGATCGTTTCCACCACTCTTGTCTATCTTTAGTGACAAAATCATCTCCAAACTAAGCAGGTTTACAGGAAACTGATATACTTTGAAGATCATTCTGGATCCCTCACATGCGTTTTCGGCTGCTGAGCACCAGGGAGTTTTGGTCGCCATCACCTCAGGCCACTTGGTGTCCTTTCAACAACTATTTCTACCGCCTGCCTGTCTCTGGGAATTCCACCCTCCCACAGCACTGCCAGGGCGCCCACTCCTCTCAGCTCTGCTCCCATCTCTAGCTCTTTTCTTCTCTACCATTTCTGCCCTGAATTAAAATCCCATCAATTGACTTTACAATGACTGTTCAATTAAAAACAAACAAACAAACAAAACCCCCCTGCTCTGCTCTGTTTCCTGCTAACTTCATCTACGCTCCATAGTTTTTCATGTTCCTGTGAGTGTGTGGACTGCTTCACGAATGACTCTGGTGATGTCTTCCTCTTCTAAAATAAACTTTCACCTTTTCCCTGGAACACCCCAGTCACACGCCTACCTCTGCAGCATCACCTAAATTGTTCTTTTATTTGCCGCCACTGATGGCGTTGGTCTATCGCTTAGGTTACCATACAATGCTTATCTCCGACATGGAAAAAGCGAAGGAAAAATGAACAAGCCTGACTCTCGACCTACACCCCCCCCAGCTCCCGTCTTTAGAGGCAGCGAGTCTTAGCACCTTGGTGGAAATCCTTTCAGCAACAGTCTGTGTGTACGCAAGCTAACGTGTAGAAATATGCTCTATCACCCGTTCTCCCGTCCCCAAATTAGAGCAGATTATACCTGGTGCTCTGTTTTCGCTTAATACATTTTCAGGAGCTCTCCATATCAGCGCTTACGGACCCTCTTCATTCTTTGCAAAGGCTGTAGCGTATTTCGTTGCATGGAGCCGCAGTTTATTAACCAGCCACCTACCGACCGACAGTGAGGCTGTTCTCAGCCTTCTGCTGCTACCCACGGAGCTGCAGTCTGCATCCTTATACTCACAGCCTAGCTGGCACGTGCAAGTCCATCCAAAGGGTGAAGTCAGGGTAAGAAATTTCTGGGTCAACTTAAAATTTTTATGGACACTGCCATACCGTCATTCAAGGAAGCTGTACTGACTTACCCAACGACGTATGAGACTCCTTGCAAAACACTATTTGCCGAATTTGCCACAGGATTAGTTCAACCAACTAATCCAAAAAGTCCAGCTTGCCTAGATATTTTTCTCAACTCTAGTTGAATAGACAAACCTTGCTCTCTGTTGAAATACACAAACCCTGACAATAAAGTGAAAACAAGTTTCACCTCTCAAGGATCTAGAAGAGTGATTGTTTACGGGAAGTCCCTGACGGACTAGAAAAGGGAAAAATAGTCAGTGCTGCCCCAGGTCACCCAAAGGAAGTGGGTGTGCGGGTCAGGGAGCGCGGCCTGCGAGTTGGTGTCAGCGCATTTTTGTTATGAAAATGGAAAGACAAAGTGATTTCCTAATTGAAGCAGACAAGCCAGATAAAGTTATAGGAGGAAAAAAATCCTACGTATTTGAAAAACTGTCCTTTTAAAATTGTTTTTCTTCTCAAGACATCACAGAATGTAACAGGTGTAGTTTAAGAGATAATTTTATAGTGTATAAAGCGTGCTCCTCTGTCTAATATGAAATGGAGTCTTGACTGAGGTGCTACCAGCTGAGGATCTGGTGAACCCAATTAACCCAATTTTTACTTGTCCGTACTAAGTGGTTTATTTTAGATGCACACTGCTCCCCAAATCCTTTAGGGTATGACATGGAAAAACCATAAACAGGCTCTAAAGGTCGTGACATTAATTTTCCTGTCATTCTCATGCTTTAAATAGGCATCAAAAAACTAAAAATTCTTGTCCTCTGGGAAGGAAGGCAAATCTGAAACTAATTATGGTAGTTATTATTGTAATACTATTAAATTAAACGCTGTGACCCCGACTAAATTTATTTTGGTACCTTTTGTTAATGAATAAAACTTCTCGAATATGATTACTGCATCCTCTCATACTGCAAAATGATTCGCCAGAGGGCTACCGGAACTAAGTAACCACTCAATAACCTGAATTCTCATTCACCTAACGCTGAACTGAAAAGTTAAACAAGCACACATGGAATTTTATTGCAGAAAGTTCTGTATCTGCTACAAAGTTTTATTTAAGGAGTAAAATCCTCACATGGGTACAAGACTGAGCCAAGAGTCTTATCTGTCACGGGCAGTTTTCACTTGTTTTCTGTTGTCTCTTTTGTCAACTTAAGGCTTGCTCATGAAGATTCCTATTTATTTATACCTAAAAGAAAATAAAGGCGGGGGGGTGGGGTAGATGTCTCAGTAGCTTCTTTTTTCTGCTTAAGTTTCCAAGACTCAAACTGCTTTCTTTAGGTGTTTGCAGGACAAGATGGTCCAGAGGCAACATTGAAGCTTAAGGATTTCCTGGTAGCTGCCTGACCAACACCTGGGCACCAGGTGGAAGAGGAAGCCACCTGACCTGGTACTTAGGAAGTATTTGCTGTGTGTGTCCACTAGTGACCTGAAATCCGAAATGGTCTCCACAGAGACTCCGTTGGGCTCATTTTAATCCTACAGAGGCTGGAAGAGAGAGGAGGGCTGAAGACAAGGAATGGTAAGTTTGGATGGGTGGGAAGGAGAATCCAGCAAGAAGAAGGGCAGGCAACACCCGCGTGGGTTAAGGAGCAGGGGAAGGATGAATGGGCAGCAATCACAAAAGAAAGAGAAAGCAAGTGGGAGGGAAACAGGCACAATGGCAGCATTATTGTAGAAGGAGAAATGGCTTGTGATAAAAAAAAAAGCACTTAAATTCCAGTTTCTTTAAATATCTTAGAAGATACAGAAAACCAGTTAAGAACCGGCTCTTCCTCTCTCTACTGCAGCCAGAGAGACACCTATAGACTCTGCGCATTGTCGGTGGCCTAAGTAGTCAATAACCATTGGCTGGTTGTTAAATGGTCTTGCTGCTGATCAACTGCAACAGTTTATTAACATTTAAGGTGAGCCAAGTGAAGTTAAATATTTTAAGAGCCATCTTCTACTGCTCTAAATTTGAAAGTCAGGCTTCAAATAAAACTTTCAAATTATCTCTGTTCGTTTAGAAGTGTTAACGGACCATGAGGCATCACCGCATAGGAAAGATGAGAAACAGAAGAATGCGGAAGGAAACAGAGGAACATTTTGTCTCGCAAGCCTTCCTACAATGGTTCATTGTACATACACAGGGATTCCAATGAAAGGATATGATTACCAGTGTTTCCTGATCCTTTGTTTTCATGTGCTTTACCGTGGCCCCCAAATCCATTTCTTTACACTTTATAGATCCACATCTCAAGCTGCCTTTTGGGCTTCATATACATTGTCACATTAGCTGAGGAAGCAACTTTTTAAGCTAGTGCATGATGGTGCAGCCCAGCAGCCAAGAGTTCACTCTGAAGCCGTGTCCAACTATGTCTGTGCAACGGTTTTATGATTATTTAAATATTTCCTTACATTTCGCTCTTATTCTTTTAGAAAAATCAGTGGAGCTCAAAAGATTAAAGGTAAATGTGATTAATAGGACACCAAAAGCATAGGTAACAAGAGTAAAAATAGACAAACTATCATATCAAAATTAAAAGTTTCTGTGCATCGAAGAAAACATTCAACAGAGTGAAAGAGCAGCCTATGGCATGGGAGAAAATATGTGCAATCATTTGTCTAAATAAGGGGTTAATATTCAGAATATATAAAGAACTCTACAACTCAACAACAGCAGCTAAACCAAATAACCCAATTAAAAAATGGGGGGGGCTTCCCTGGTGGCGCAGTGGTTGAGAGTCCACCTGCCGATGCAGGGGACACAGGTTCGTGCCCCGGTCTGGGAAGATCCCACATGCCGTGGAGCGGCTGGGCCCGTGAGCCATGGCCGCTGAGCCTGCGCGTCCGGAGCCTGTGCTCTGCAACGGGAGGGGCCGCAACAGTGAGAGGCCCGTGTACCGCAAAAGAAAAAAAAAAAAAAATGGGTGAAGGAGCTGAATAGACATATGTCCAAAGGAGATACATACAAATGGTCACAAAGCATATGAAAAGATGTTCAATATTACTTATCATTAGAGAAATGCAAATCAAAACCATCATTAGGTATCACCCCACATCCATTAGGATGGCTACTACCAAAAAAAAAAAAAAAAAAAAATTTCAAGTGTCAGCAAAGCTATGGAGAAATTGGAACCTTTCTGTACTGTTGGTGGGAAAGAAAAATGGTACAGTTGCTATAAAAAAACAGTATGGCGGTTCCTCAAAAAATTAAAACTAGAAATTACCATACGATTCAGCAATTTCACTTCTGGGTATATATCCAAAAGAAAAGAAAGCAGATATCGAAGAGATATATGCACACCTATGTTCATAGCAACACTATTTACAGTCGCCCAGAGGTAACCCAAGTTATCTATCAATGGATGAATGGATAAACAAAATGTAGTATATATGCATACAATGGAACAGTGTTCAGCTTTAAAAAGGAAGGAAACTCTGACACCTGCTACAACATGATGAACCTGAGGACATGCTAAGTGAAATAAGTCAGACAAAAAAAGACAAACACTCTGTGATTCTACTTACATGAGGTACCTAGAGTAGTCAAATTCATAGAAACAGAAAGTAGAATGGTGATTGCCAAGGGCTGTGGGGAGGGAAAATGGGGATTTGTTGTTTGATGGGTATAGGGCTGCTGTTTTGCAAGATGAAGAAGTTCTAGAGATTGGTTGTACAAAAAGATGGGAAAGATGATAAATTTTGTTATGCTTTTCTTTACAGTTTTAAAAAGGTAAATGTGATTATACTAGTGATAAGAAGCATAGGTCTTATGACCTACATAAATTTAGGCAAAAAAGGCAATCATTCAGGATATTTTAAGTGGGCAAATCTTTAACCTATATTGGAAGCACAGTGGACTTTAGCCAGGCATATATGTCTTCAATTGTGAAGAAAAATAATAAAATTAAAGAATATTTACGAAGATACAATATTTATACTACACATATATCTATGTGAAAAGAAATGATGTATTAAGGAATTGTATAATGTTTTACTAGTTCTCTGGTGATAGAATCTTCTTATATAGCATTATGCACTTAACTTCTGTGTATGTTATATTTTTCTTTTCTTTTTTTTTTGAATTTTTATTGAAGTATAGTTGCTTTACAATGTTGTGTCAGTGTCTACTGTACAGCAAAATGAATCAGCTGTACACATACATATATCCCTTCCCTTTTGGATCTCCCTCCCATTTAGGACACCACAGTGCATTAGGAGTTCCCTGTGATCTACAGTATGTTCCCATCAGTTGTCTATTTCATACATAGTATCAATAGTGTATATATGTCAGTCCCAAGCTCCCAATTCATCCCACCCGCCCTTTCCCCACTTGGTATCCGTACGCTTGCTCTCTACCTCTGTGTCTCTATTTCTGCTTGGAAAATAAAGTCACCTATACCATTTTTCTGAATTCCACATATATGCGTTAATATACGATATTTGTTTTTCTCTTGCTTACTTACTTCACTCTGTATGACACTCTCTAGGTCCATCCACATCTGTACAAATGACCCAATTTCGTTCCTTTTTATGGCTGAGTAGTATTCCACTGTATATATGTACCACTCTTTATCCATTCATCTGCTGACGGACATTTAGGGTGCTTCCATGTCCTGGCTATTGTAAATAGTGCTGCTATGAACACTGGGGTCCTATACATAGAAAATCCTAAAGATGCCACCAGAACAGTACTAGAGCTAATCAATGAATTTAGTAAAGCTGCAGGATACAAAATTAATACATAGAAACCTCTTACATTCCTATACACTAACAACAAAAAAATCAGAAAGAAGTTAAGGTAACAATCCCATTTACCATTGCAACAAAAAGAATACAATACCTAGGAATAAACCTACCTAAGGAGGCAAAAGACCTGTATACAGAAAACTATGACACTGATGAAAGAAATCAAAGATGACACAAACAGATGGAGAGATATAGCATGTTCTTGGATTGGAAGAATCAATATTGTGAAAATGACTATACTACCCAAAGCAATCTACAGATTCAACGCAATCCCTATCAAACTACCAATGGCATTTTTCACAGATCTGTGTATATTTTGAGGAACATATTTTACACAGAAGTAAATACCGCCTATAAACAGGAAGTCCCAGCCTGGGGCTCCTCAGGCCATATGCATGTCAACATAGCCACTCTGAAGACTGGATCTGGTTTACTTCTTTTTATTTCTCCAAAACATGTATCACCCCATACTCTCTGGTGAGTTTACAAGACAGGCAGGGGTTTCTAGACCATCTCTGTTCATGAGGTACTTTAGTATCAGCAGTTGACAAAAGACCCAGTGTTACAGGGCAAGTGCTTCCCTAACTAACATCTTCTCAGGTCCAGGTTGGCTCAGGTGGAGATGAGTGCCCCCCACCTCAACCCACTGCCCGCTCCCCCAGCCACGCCCCTCCCCTCCCCAGGCTCTGGCACTACCCAAATTAAGCTGCGGGTATGAAGTTAACCCAAGTGGTTCCAGATTAGAATAACCATAGGCATCTCAGAGACTAGCCATAAATCCCTCAGTTAGCTTTGAGATGAAAGCAGCAAGGCCGCCCAAGACCTGGGTCTGTAATCACAACGTTGACAGTGAGACAGCATACGTGGGTGGGTGAGGGCAGGTGGGAGGAGGTGCTCTGGGGCATGTAGGCCTTGTGCGGCTTCTGCTGGGAACATTCAGTTACATTTTAAGGATCTAAAACATTGGCAAAGATTCTACACCTACAGATTATAGCCTCTAAACAATCACACGGCATGAAATCCAAAACTGAAATACAACTAGTGGGAAATCTTTTCTCATTTTGGTATGCAATCTTTTTTTTTTTTTTCTTTTTTGCGGTACGCGGGCCTCTCACTGCTGTGGCTCCTCCCGTTGCGGGGCACAGGCTCCGGACGCGCAGGCTCAGCGGCCACGGCTCACGGGTCCAGCCGCTCCGCGGCATGTGGGATCTTCCCGGACCGGGGCACGAACCCGGGTCCCCTGCATCGGCAGGCGGACCCTCAACCACTGCGCCACCAGGGAAGCCCGTTGGTATGCAATCTTAAACGCTGACATTACAAGATCAATTGGTTGCTGCTGGAAATTCACTAAGCACTCAGACTCTCTATAAATGACTGGGCAGGGGGTTAATTTTAGTCTCACCAAGGGAAGGCATATGAAAGTAAAGGCACGATTTCAACGGATAAGAAACTGCCAGGGTGGCTGCCCCTGGAGAGACCTGGGGCGCACATTCGGGCAGGAGGCTGACTTCCACTGCACGCTCTTCTGTAAACAAACCTTCTGAATATTCTACCTTATGGATGGACTACTTGAAATAACATTCTCAGTGATAAGAACAACAAGAATGAAGCAGATCTGGAGAGGCAGGTGGTCCTCAGTAAACACTGGCAGGGAAAGACATCCAGGAAATAATCTTAAGTGAAGCAAACTGTGGAACAGTGAGTATGCTCTGATGCTATTTGTCTTAAAAAAAAAAAAGTTGTATTTCCAAGAGAAACATCAACATTGTCAGCAGTGGTTACCTTTGGGGCTTGGGTTGGTGAAAATTCCCTCTTTTCTTTGTACATTTTTTGGTGTGTGTGTCTGTGTTTATATATACACCCATACACATAAACACAGTGTATGTGTGTATAAAATATATAACCATCTATTTTTATATTATAAACAAAAACTGTTCCAAAAGAGAGAAAAAAAGAAAACTAGCTGGAATCCACTTTTTTTTTTTTTGCGGTACGCGGGCCTCTCACTGTTGCGGTCTCTCCCGTTGCGGAGCACAGGCTCCGGACGCGCAGGCCCAGCGGCCACGGCTCACAGGCCCAGCCGCTCCATGGCATGTGGGATCCTCCCGGACCGGGGCACGAACCTGTGTCCCCTGCATCGGCAGGCGGACTCTCAACCACTGCGCCACCAGGGAAGCCCTAGAATCCACTTTTAAAACATTCCTGTTCAAGAAGGATAAATGGATATTTTGATTTTCAAGTGCTAATTAACAAACTAAATGGTAGTCTTTTTTCACTTTGTATTTTCCTCATCCCAAATTTACTGTGATCATTACACTTAGTAATTTTCTGTCAAAAACAAATGCACGAGGTTCATCACTCAACCATCTAATGTCTACCAATAAATAGTAATTAGGAAATTGTGCATAGATCAATAAGAGGGACGTTAGATGGAATTTCTTAAAATTCTTATTTCAATACTTTTGCTAAACTCAAAAATAATTTCAGCTTAGTAACAGGCGTTTAGCCGAGAACAGATTTTCAAATACAGAAAAATAAAAAATAAAAAACTCCAAAGGAACAATATATTCTCTGACTTCCCCTGATGAGTTTAGGTTTTCTTAGTTTATCAATCCAGTACACAATTTAATTCTTCTTTCCCAACACTGATGACACTCATGTTAATTTAACATCTATCAACCTGACAAACCCAAAACTCTGCAAGGGCAGGGCCCAGCTCTGTCTCGTTCCCATCGGCCCTGGGGCCTTGCGGGGAGAAGTCGTTCAAAAGCATTTGATGAATATACTTTGAAAGATGTAAACCTAAACCAAAGGAGTCGCAGGATCTACAGACGTTCAAGAGCAAAACATTTCCTAAATAAAGATTATGTAACCAACCAAAACAAAAAAGAGCCACATCATAGTTAAAAATAGCATAAGGAGAGAAGAAAAGGTAATTTGCCTAAATGATCTGTGGGACAAAATCAAGGCATATGCTCTCTAGGCTCAATTGCCAAAAGCCTCCGCAGTCTGGGCTGTCTTAGAAATACCAGGCTCTGAGTCACAAAGCCAAAGCCTTGAGAAAACTAACTACAGGTAACTCCTGAAACGGGATTATAACACCGTACTCTTAAGGTATGTTATCACTGTAAAATTCATCTTCTTAGCGCACTGTTTCAGAATTCTATTTCAAGAATCTTTAAAAAAGAATTATGGGATGGCAAATACCCTTAAACACACACACACACACACACACACACACACACACAAAATTGAACTTTTGTTCTGACAATTCTTGAGAGGAATCCAAATCTTAATACTCTTTACTGAAGAAGTATGTTTTTTGGCATGTCTGCACTTACACAATCTACTACAGTTGAATTAAGTCTACTCATGAACTTGTATGTCAGGTTCAACAGAATTTTACAATGCTTTACAATGGTGTGTTAGAATTTTAACCAAGGTGGAAAATTATACTTTTTCTAAATCAAAACAAAACAAAACAAAAGTGTTCTGGACACAAGGATAACTGAAGTCATATGCTTTCTTATGCAAGCTTACATCTTTTGTCAAAGCAGGACAGTTCATTCATTCAGTCAATATAACTAATAGAACACGTTTTGTGTAATGGGCCATTCAGCATATATTTTCAGTTTTATGGGCCCTATGGTCTCTGTACAGCTACTCCTTTCTGCTGGTGTACCGTGAAAGCAGCCAGAGACAATATGCATGAATAAACATGGCTGTGTACCAATAAACTTTTTAATTTATGGACAAAGACACTTGAATTTTATGTAATTTTCATGTGTCACAAAATATTACCTTCTTTGGATGTTCCCTCAATGATTTAGAAATGTAAAAACATTCTTAGCTTGCAAGCTGTATAAAAACAGGCCCAATTTGGCCTGTAAGCCATAGTTTGCTAACTCCTGGCCTAAACCAACTCTTTAGGAAACCTGGTTTCCACCACTTACTAGCCGTGTAACCTTGTCTTTGCTCCACCAAAAAAGCCCAAACAACAAACAAAATCAACAAAAACGACCACCATAACTGAGTTATAACATCTTAATTTTCGGGTGAGAGTTAATATTTTATCTTTATTTGTTTATTTAATTTATATTTAATTTACTATTTTATTTATTTTATATTTTAGCAATATAACAACAGCGGCAGCAACTAACATTTATTTGGAGCTTACTATCTTCCAAACAGTGTTCTAGCCATTTTAAATGTGTGCTAATTTATTTAATTCTCACCGCAACCTTGGGATGGGTATTTTATGATCACCCTTTCACATATAAGGAATTAGGCACAGAGAGGTTAAGTAACTTATCTAAGCTCTCACAGCTAGTAAAATGGTGGAGCTGAGGTCTGAAGACAGGTACTAGGTTCTGCTTTTAACCACAACTGCCTCTAACCTCCAAATTTCCCTGTTCTTTTCTTTCTTTTTTTTTTTGCTGTGTTGGGTCTCCGTTGCTGCACACAGGCTTTCTCTAGTTGCAGCAAGCGGGGGCTACTCTTCGTTGCTGTGTGCGGGCTTCTCACTACGGTGGCTTCTCACTACGGTGGCTTCTCACTACAGTGGCTTCTCTTGTTGCGGAGCACGGGCTCTAGGCGCGTGGGCTTCAGTAGTCGTGGTACACGGGCTCAGCAGTTGTGGCGCAGAGACTCCAGAGCGCAGCCTCAGTAGTTGTGGCACACGGGCTTGGTCGCTCCGTGGCATGTGGGATCTTCCCGGACCAGGGCTCGAACCTGTGTCCCCTGTATTGGCAGGCTGATTCTCAACCACTGCGCCACCAAGGAAGCCCTCCCTGTTCTTAAAGTCCCCATTTCTTTTTTTTTTTAACATCTTTATTGGAGTATAATTGCTTTACAATGGTGTGTTAGTTTCTGCTTTATAACAAATTGAGTCTGTTATACATATACATATGTCCCCATATCTCTTCCCTCTTGCGTCTCCCTCCCTCCCACCCTCCCTATCCCAGCCCTCTAGGTGGTCACAAAGCACCAAGCTGATCTCCCTGTGCTACGCGGCTGCTTCCCACTAGCTATCTATTTTACGTTTGGTAGTGTATATATGTCCATGCTACTCTCTCACTTTGTCCCAGCTTGCCCTTTCCCCTAACCGTATCCTCAAGTCCATTCTCTAGTAGGTCTGCATTTAAAGTCCCCATTTCAAAGGACAATTCTCAGAAATTAAAATGCACAATAGAATAAGCATGTACAGTTAATGCTTACCAGTAAAGAGCTAATCCTTAGATTGAGCCTATACTGCTAGTTACAAAAAAGGAAACTTGATTCAAATGGATGCAAGCTTCAGTGTTCTCGTGGAAAAATTATGAACAATAGTCTGACTCCCTCCTGTGTGTGTTGGCCCATGAGAACAAACATTAGTGAAAATGCCTCAGAAGAGGCCTGCAAAAGGCAGGTCACTAAGACTTTCTCTAAATGACTCTTTATTCCCCTAATTTAAATTTGCCTCCTGCTTTGCTGTACACAGTGGCATTTATAGATTTATAAGGTTTGTCTATTACTGGTAGATTAGCAATAAACACTGTAAGCAGAAGGGCCTTCCTTGTAACAGTTACGGCAAAACTTAACCTAAATCACAGCCTATTGGCATGATCTATTTTCTTCGTCAGGTCTTTACCCATCTGTTGGCTCTGTATGTTGACGTTCCAAATGCAAGTGGATACCCAAATAACTAACTCTTCAAAGGTCATTTGAAAAAAATTTTAGGGTATAAAGTTTATTTCCGTGTAGTCTTAAATTGCCAAAGTGGCTTTTAGAAATTATAATAAACTGTTATTGCTCCATATAACTGCAGAATAAAAACATCTCTGAAGAGCCTGACACTGTAAGACTTTGGCTGGCCAAGGAAATAAGAATTGCTAAAACTGGATTCATTTCAGTTATTCCTCATTAGAAGGTAGTTACTTGCCAGAAAATTATTTCAGAGTCTATTTTCAATACTTACATCAAAATGAGGAAATTTAAATGACAGATGATCTCTACAGCAAGGCCAAGTACATTATAAGACCCTGAAGATGCAGGCTAGGCCAAAAGAGGCTCCAAGACCAAAAGAGCCTCCAAGACCGAAATGCATCTGGCAAATACTAAAAAATGTATCTGGTTTTCTCAAAAAAATTTTTAACTCTCCCCAAATATTTGCTATCAGCAAATTGCATAGCTCTACATAATGTGTGACTGCCTTGGTAAGAAAGAACTAGTTCTCAAAAGAAAAAAAAAACAACAAATATTCATGTTACTTGAAGTTGTCCATACAAAGTGTGACTGAGGAAAATCTTTGGCTCAGAAATGACCCTCTGACCTGCTCACTTTCAAAAGCCCAGCATCCAGGAGCCATGCCTTACACACCCTCCCTCACTTCCCATCTCTAGGCCTTCACCAGATCGTGCCAATTTTATCTCTTAGAAAGCCCTCAGATACGTCCATTTCTTCTCAGTTCCACTGCCAATTACCTGGCTCCAGGTGTGCTCTACCATCCCCTGAGAGACCACTGAAGACCCTTCTACCTGCTTCCACGCCTGCTCCTGCAACCGACACGGCCACAGTGATGCTCTCGTAGCACACAGCGTGCGGTGCGGTCCAGAATCAAAGCCACTACGAGCCGTAACGCGCCCACGAGGCTCTGCACAGTCCGGCCTCGGTCCGCTTCTGTGTCTCCTCCTGCACCCCTCACCCCCACTCTCTGTGCCCAGCCACACTGGCCTTCCTCCAACCCCCAGAACATACCGTGGCTCTGTCGTCCAGACTGCCTACATGCTGGTCCCCCTCCCTGTGACGCCTCTTTTCTTCGCGATAACCTGAATCCATCCTTCAGATCTCAAGGCTGTATCACTTCCTTAGGAGGATCGTCTTTTGACCTCGTCTGGCTGAGATACCCCTGTTAATAGTGAACAGGTATCTTTTTCCCTCAGATCACTGACCACAATTGTAATTATACTTAGATCATGTCTAGTACCCCGGACTGGGGGTACTACCCCCAACAGACTAGCAGCTCTAGAAGGCAGGGTTCACACCCTTTGTGTTCATATGGTACCCAAAGCATCTGGGGCACAATAACAGAGTACCCGGGAGGGGCTCAGTTAAGACTTATTTATTTATATTTGTGATACAATTCACATACCATAAAATTCACCCTTTCAAAGTGTACATTTCAGTGGTTTTTGGTATATTCACAAAGTTGTACAACTCTCACCACCATCTAATACCAAAATGTCCCATCACTCTACCCCACTGCCTTTCCCCGGAAATCACTGATTTACTTTCCGTCTCCATGGATTTGCTTAGTCTGGAAATTTCATATAAATAAAACCATTTAACATGTGGCCTTTAAAAGAAAGAAGCAGGGGGGCTTCCCTGGTGGCGCAGTGGTTGAGAGTCCGCCTGCCGATGCAGGGGACACGGGTTCGTGCCCCGGTCCGGGAAGATCCCGCATGCCGCGGAGCGCCTGGGCCCGTGAGCCATGGCCGCTGAGCCTGCGCGTCCGGAGCCTGTGCTCCACAACGGGAGAGGCCACAGCAGTGAGAGGCCCGAGTACCGCAAAAAAAAAAAAGAAGCAGGCATTTATAGCTATAAGTTTCCCTCTAATTTCTTTCGTTGCGTCCTGTAAATTTTGGCATGTTGTATTTTAAGTTACTTTAGATCAAGGCATTTTCTAATTTCTCTTGTGATTTCTTCTTTAACCCACTGGCTATCTAGGAGTATGCTGTTTAACTTTCACATAATTGTGAATTTCCCAAATTTCCTTCTGCTACTTATTTCTAATTGCATTCTACTGTGGTCAGAGAACATACTTTGTATGTTTTCGATCCTTTTTACATGTATTGAGGCTTGTTTCATGGCCTAACGGGAAGTCTGTCAAGGAGATGGAGCCACGTGCATTGGAAAGAATGTGTACTCTACTTGTGTTGAGTGGAGTGCTCTATACATGGCACTTAGGTCTAGTTGGTTTACCTTTCTAAGTGTTCACCATTCCACTTCGTATCACCCTAATGGTAAGAGGTCCACACGGTGAAGTCTTTACTTCGGATTTGCCCTTAAATACATTTATTCTGAAGAACTCTAAGGAGAGCAGAGTAGGAAATAAATGTAGCTGTTCTACCTTTCCTGATTAATATCATATCTATCTCATGGCCATGGTGTAAAAGAAAAGATTTTTAAAAACCCTGCAAATAAAAAAATCAGTACAAGTGCAGTGAGATGTGAAATGCTATTTTAAACAACTAATACTGAAAGTTAGTTGCCCAAGCACTTTCTGAAAGAAAGACCATATTTTGCCTGATATAGCAAAACTAAATTTCTCAATACAGGAACTTCATTTATGAACTATACTCTGGAAGTAGCATCCATTGCAGACTTTTCAAAAGTAGGCCTTATGAGGCAAATATGGAAATTATGGTACACCAGCGTGCAAACATTTTCTAATAAAATCTTTGCATTATTCTTATATAAGGTTTGCAGTTATTTCTCTCAAAATGTGTAGAAGATAAAATTTGCTGATTTTCTTCAACATACTCAGGAAACATAACTGGATTTTCAAACTCGAGAGAAAAATGCAAAACAATGTCACTGGTATGGCATGAAGGTTACATCTACATTTACTGAAAAAAAAAGACACAGTATTTAGGATCTTAAGCAAAATCCATAAAAATATTTACCTTATTCTACTGTATAATATAAAAGCTTACCACTTTAGTAAAGTACTAAGATTTCTCAGTGTATATGTATGTGAACATGACCTAAACAGTGACTACTGAATTATATGAAGTTACAAATCCAAAGACATGGTTAAGTTTTGGTTCTGGTTATCACATAATCAGCACTCAGTAACTCACACAAAGTACCCATGAGCTGCTTCTAAATCACTGACATCTTTACGTGGGCAACAGGAAAATTCGACTCCAAAAATACAACACAAGTTTCTAACTGACTAAACTGCAGAGTTCCTGGCTCTGGGCTGAGATTTTATATTTCCAAAAAAACAGAACTCAAACACCTGAAATGATAAATCTCAGAAAATTACGTTTTACTCTAATTTGCTTTTCCTGGTCCTACTCACTCTCCTTCATTTTCACCCTGAACACCTACCTTTAGAGCCTTGTCCTCTCACTGAAAGTAATAAAAGCATTTTACTTCTTAATACTGCATGGTGAATCATTTCCAGACTTACAAGTTTCAAGGTAGTGTTAGTAAGAGAAGGGTGCTTTCCATCCCCAAGTAATGACATTAACTGTACGATCTAACTACGTGTGAGAAAGTTAAGTATCGTAAAGGCATTTTAGAAGGAGCTGTGGCTTATGCAGTCATGGTAACCACCATGAAACACTGGCCTGAATCTAAAAATGCATTTGTCATGCTGGTACGTCATGCCTTCTTCCAATTTTGATAACCATGTCCGAATATATCCACACAACTATGGTACACATAGATGGCAGTGATAATGATAGGGATGCAAAGAGATTTCTGAAACTGTCTTCATGACCAGAATTAAGGGTAATAGCGGGTACACTTATTCTTATTCACAGTGTGCCTGGCTAGAGCTTCTTTCACATTGGTTCCTGAGGCTCCCAAGCTCAACTGAGCACCTCTGGAGAAGTGAGGTCCTGGAGGGCTCTGCATCCTCCCCAGGCCTGGATGCAGAAAGACTTAAGAGCACGGTTACCACATGTGAAAGTGGGGAAGAAGATTCAGCTGAGGCTATTCCTTCTTCATACCCTCTTTTCTCTTAGCTGTCATGAACCAGAAGCCCCTGGTTTTTTCCTGCTGCCTTTCCGGCCATCCTTGGCCATTAAGTCTTGGAGCTCCTCAAGGTAAACATTGGGTCTCACTTTATAGTCCATCCCTAGGAGATCTCATCCACATCTACAGCTTTATTTATCACATTAACAAACACAGGCACAAGGGTAAGGAGAGTTACTTGTATAATAATAGGCTGTATGAAAAGAGCTAGTTGGGTTACATGAAAAGTAGATCTTGAAATGCACATGAGCTATAGGCTACATGAAAGAAAAAAAAAAAACTAAACAGTAAATCTGCTGGAATCAAAACAAGGACCTGTCTTGCATGGTATCAGCTACTGTCTTTTCTCCAAACTCGCCAATTTTTATTAGAATGAGTTATTGTTAGAAAATAGCATGATTTTTCCTACTGGAAATGTGTGTACAGATGGCAAAGCATCTACTCTTAGTACTTTAAGACGCAGACAAGTCCAATCGAAATGACTGAAAGGCTACTAAAAACTTACCTGGAATTTTAATTGATAGGTTAATAGTAACATATCTTAAACCACTTTTAAACTGATATTTTAATTATCTCATATTTTATGTGTGTGTACATGTGAAGACTAAAAATCAAAATAGATTTTGATGGAATGCCACTCAATGATGAAAAGGAACAAACTACTGATACACACAAGAAAATGGATGAATCTGAAGGGAATTACGCTAAATGAAAAAGTCAACACTAAAGATTATATACTCTAAGATTCCACTTATATAACATTATTGAAATGATAAAATTATAGAAACAGAGGACAGATCAGTGGTTGCCAGGGGTCAGGGCTGGCAAGTGGGGGAGGTAGGTGAGTATAGTTATAAAATGGCAACTTGAGAAATCCTTGTGATGGAACTGCTCTGTATCTCGACTACGGTAGACACAAGAAGCTATACATGTGATAACAAGTGCACCGGAACTAAATACATACATCCACAAATGAGTTCAAGTAAAACTAGGAAAATCTGAATAGGATCCGCATTGTAACAATGTTAGTATCCTGGAAGTTACATTTGGGGGAAACTATGTAAAGGGTACACGGGTTATTTCTTTTAACTGCATGTGAACTTACAATTATCCCCAATTTACAATTTAATAACAACAAAAAAAACAGCTTTAAGGTGCTTACAGCACACTCACAAAGATAGTTTAGATTATCCATCCCTGACTACGGAATTCTAATTTTTTAAAGCAGTTTTCCTCCAGTTCATCCACATTCCATGCTGTTGATGTCAGCCCATGAAGAAAGGCAGATTTAGGTCGACAAAAGGAGAAATGTCTTGAGGTTATAAAGAACACAATAAAAACGTATTAATATTTTAAAAAGTAGATCTTGAAATGCACTTGAAAGTTTGAGATCATAATGACATAAATAAGCATTTATGACCTAAGAAAAACTGCCTCCTTTGGTACTTTGAAGTATTATAAAAAATCACACAGAATTAAATTACAAAGCTAACACACTTGTTTACGCAGCTGGTCTTTTTTAAAATTGAGGAACTTTAAACCTACAATTCTAATAGGCTTATTGGTGACACCCCAATCCTTTGAAAAATAAATGAAATATCATAAATCATCTGACAGTTCTTAAGCTTAGATTTTTATCATCACTCAGACACTTTAACAATAAAAAGCAATATGAAAGGATAGGATCTTGTTTATGTGGCCTATAAAGTTTAAGACAGAAAATAAATCA
The DNA here is from genome assembly GCF_005190385.1 of Monodon monoceros. Classification (NCBI taxonomy): domain Eukaryota; kingdom Metazoa; phylum Chordata; class Mammalia; order Artiodactyla; family Monodontidae; genus Monodon; species Monodon monoceros. The sequence continues at coordinate 2,691,826 of NW_021703778.1, forward strand.
TACTATTAAATGTCATTTAGAACTCTAACTTCAATACTTAGGATTGAATTGGCATAATATTCTTGGTAATTCCTATGAGAATTCATACAAGTAGGGTAGCTTTCCTTACAAAATATTTCAGAACTCTGGCATTTCCTGTGATAAATGAAGCAATAAAGCTTTGGAATTGCAATTGGGTATATTTAAGCACTTCATATAGGCAACAGGACTGCCATCTTGCTGGATACCTAGCACTATGAATTTATTATTTGACATTCAAAGGAATGTTTGAATACTTATAAAAAGTCAAGGAGTGGGGTAAGCCCTTTTCATTTTAAGCTACGAATTTAGGACCACATTATAGCTACAGAGTTCAATCTTTATTTTCTGGCGAGTTCATTTAATGAAAATTACTCACAAATTTTGCAGATGTTAAAATGAAAAATCCATAAATACCTTGAAACTGCTTAAGATTCAACAGAAGAGCAGTAAGAGTTAAGTGTTAGCCACAGCGTCCTGAGAATTTTTACCATAGTTAAGTTTCAAGAAGATAAATTACGGGAGACATTCTCCGTGACCCGACTGTAAGATAACTTTAATGGCTGGTCAATGACCAGTCCAAGTGACATCCCAATTCTTAAAAGTGTGCCTTCAGACGTCCCCTGGACTAGCATTAGGGGACTGAGGTCAAAGCTGGGCCTATGTAAGACTGTAGCCATCTTCGATTTCAGTCGTTTTTCAAATTCATTTTAGGATACAGCTACGGAAACCTTAGTCTCCAAATAAAGGCTTAACCAATGTCACATCCCTATCAGGCCGTGTACAGGCATTTAGTAAACATTTGAATAAATGACTGAACTAATGATATCAGAAAGCCAACTTCTTATATCCTGCATATCATATTGTTGCTAATAAAGAACTCTTAAAGATTAAATTTAAAATGTACGTTATCTTTCATGAAATTATTACTAAATATTGAATATGTACCAAACAATATTTTTGCATATGTGTGAGTTATAATGAAAAATAATAACATGAACACCTGTCTTCCTACTGTGGAGATTAGGGAATAGAACATTGCCAGTCACTCCAAAGTCGTCTTTGTGGTCTTTCTTTCCCATTCCAATTCCACTCCTTCTTGCCATGCCTTCTCCCCAAACACCTTGAATTTTTTCCCTCACTTTCCTTTATAGTGTTAGCATATGTATCCCTAATCAAATCAAGAATCGAATCTTAAATTCTGTAAGATTTGGGATGGAATTATATTGGTTGGAATCATACTGGAAGCATTCTTATACATTCCTAAGGTTCACCTGTAGTGGTATGTTTCAACACGGCACAATTTATGGCTTCTCTTGTTGATGGCTACCTGAGTTCTTTCTGGTTTTCTGGAACACTGTCATACGCGTTTCTCCGTGTATGTTTGCAGGAGCTCCTGTCTCTCGGAGTGGAACTGCTGGGCTGGTATATGCACAAGTTGCTAGATAATGACAAAAGTTTTTCAAGGTCGATCCAACTGACATCACCACTAGTGAGGGTCAGGGGGGTCAGGGTGCCCCACTGCATTGCCAGTCTGCTGGATATAAAATAGTACCTCCTTGAGATATTTTTTTAAGCTTTTTTTTCCTCTTTTGGAGTGAAACTTACATACAATGACACGCACAAATCGTAAGTGGACCATCCCATGAGTTTTAAACAAATGCATATACCTTGTAACCCACACCATAAGCACACCTCAAAAAAAGTGCCTTCGTGATCCTTCCCAGTCATCCGCTGCTCCATCCCCTAGAGGCGACCACGCTTCGGATTCTTTTCTCTCACAGACAAATCTTGCTTGTTCTAAAACTTCACAGAAATGGAGAATCGCACGATGTATTCTTTTGGATGAGGCTTCTCTCAGTTAGTATGATGGGATTCAGCCATGTTGTTGCTGGTATCAGTGCTGTTTCTTTCTCTCAGAGTAGTACTCTATGTTATGAACACACCAGTCTGTTTATCCGTTCTCTTACTGAGACACCTGGGCTGCTTCTAGTTTTTGGCTATTATGAATGAAGTCACATATCCATATGCTATGTACTTCTTGTCTACATCTTATTTTGTGGACTTATATTTTCATTTTTCTTGGGTAGATACCTAGGAGTAGAATTGCTGGGTCACCAGGTGAGTGTATGTTTAGCTTTATAAGGAAACTTCCAGATCTTTTTCCTGAGAGGTTGCACCGTTCAGGCCTCTCACACAATATGTAAGAGTTCCAGTTGCTCTACATCCCTAACATTCGGTGTTACCAAGCTGTTTAATTTTAGCCATTCTGGCGGGTGTCTCACTACCGCTTTAGCTTGCATTTCCCCAGTGACTGATGATGCTGAACACAGGCTTCCTGGCCATTCAAATACCTTCTGTGGTGGAGTGCTGTTCTTATAAAGTGTCTTTTCAAATCATTTGGCCCCTATCCCCACTTTGTGTTTTTGTTATGGAGTGGTATAAATTCATTATCTACGTAGCCCTTTGACAAATACAGGTTTTGTGAGTATTTTTTCCCAGTCTGTGGCTCATCTTTTTGCTTTCTTAGTGGTGTCTTTTGATGACCACAAGTTTGTTTTTTTAAATTCTGATAAAATCTAAGTTATATATTTTTTTCTTATGGTTATTGCTTTCTACATTTAAATCTTTGCCTACCTCCAAATCATGAAGATATTCTCTGATGTGTTTTTCTAAAAGCCTTAATGGTTCTAGCTTTTACATTTAAGTAATATGATCCATCTCAAATTAATCTTTGTGCACGGTGCAAGGTAGGAATTGAGATTTCTTTTCTTCCATACGGATATCCAGTTATTCCAGCACCACTTACTGAAAACCTTTCCTCTCCCCACTTGGTTGCTTTGGGTCTTGGTTGGAAATCCAACGACCATATAACTGTGGGTCTCTTCCGGCCTCTCTATTCGGTTGCATCCATCGGCTTGTTGATCTTTACGGCAGCACCACACTATCTTGGTTACTGTAGTTTATGGTTAGGTTATGAAGTCAACTCCTCCAGCTATGATTTTGAGATTGTTCTGGATAGTCTCAGTCTTTTACATTTCCATATAACTTTTAGAATCAGCTTGCCAATTAAAAAAAAAAAAGCCTGTGGGATTATGATAGGGATTAAGTTGAATCTATAGGTCAATTTGGGGAGAACTGTCATCTAATTGAGTCTTCCAATCCACGAACATGCCATCCTTCTTCATTTATTCAAGTCTGCTTTAATTTTTCTCAATAATGTTTTATTGTTTCCAATGTAGAAATTTTTGCATGACTCTTGTTAATTTTATTCTTAGATGTTGTACTTTTATTAAAAATGGGAAATAGGCATATTATTGATAACCTCGATTCAAAATAGGGCTGCTCCATCATACACACTCTTTTTGGAAATACTAAATACATCAAAATTCTGAGTAATTTTGTTTAATAAACAAACGAATGCATAAACATAGTATGTTCTGAATAGTAAGCAAGACAAGAATTTCTAAAAATGGGACAAGGACTCCACAACTTGACAGTAAAAAAACGAATGGATATAATCCAAGAGCATACATGCTGGAAATGGGATCAGGAAGTTTCTTTAATCCACTCACTTTAAGCACATCCTGTGATGGGGCAAGAAGGGGGTTAAATATATGACCACTTCTATCTGAAGCTGCATTGATCTTCTAAGGATGGGACTCTTGGTACCTCACTGTTCCAAAGCCAACTCTTTTTTGACTTCTGGCCCCCATAGTCATAACCAAGGGTTTCAAGAAGAGTAGAGCAAGAAGTATTTAGCTTCGACTTCTGAGCAGACACAACACAAGCCCTTTGTCCTCTGCTAAAGACAGGCCTGTATCCCAAAGCTCGTAGGTTTCCCATGTGGCCTCCTTTCTACTGCAACTTGTTTCACTCCTTTCACCTCACTGTTGTCCTCTTCCTCATTCTCTGCTTCTTCCTGGTATCACTAATTTCATTTTCCATCTTCACTGTCTGATTTTTCAGACGTCTGTATTTATCAGGATCTGGGAGTGAATGGATCAAATCCTTCATCACACACCACACCCAGCCCTAAAAGGCACCATCCCTCCCTTCATCTTTGGCCTCTGCTTGCCTCTTGCTGGCTTCTCTTTTGGTTTCACTTTTTAGAAGTCTTTTCTCCACATGCTTTGCCTTAACTTTCTTCCCCTGCTCTTCTTGATCAAATGTACCCTCTTCCTGAAGCCTATCTTCTGCTTTATCAGGGCTGATACTACCATGATCGTCTTCCTTAGTATCCTTCACAGTGGATTCCTACATTGGCGGCCACTGGTGAACCAACTTCCCTTCATCAGTCGTGTTATTTTCTTATGCACTTAAAGTGTTTCATTACTATTTTGTCTCTGCGATTTCCTTGATTTTTTGCACCTCATCAGTACTAGGAGCAGACTGAGTCTGAGGCCCTTTCGGTTTGACCATCTTTGCTTCCATGTTTCCCCTCATCTGCCTCCCTTCCTCTCCCTCCTCTTCTTTATTAATACCATTGGCCAGCTTGTACTCTTCCTCTCCTGCTTCTGGCCTTTTTCTACCTTACTTAATGATGGACATTTTCTCACTGAAATAAGCTCTAGATTCTTCCACTTAGTCCTGGGTGAGGGATAGAGCCTTAAGCTCATTAACAACTCTTTGGTCAGCTGTTCCTACACTTTCTGAAGGAATCTTATCCAAGGAGTTGCTTATAGTAAGAACAAGAAATATAGCCTATTTGGGTAAACGTAACTTGTTCAAATCAAATACTCTTTCATCCTTCATCAGATATACTTACATATGTAAGAAACAAAATACCAGCTTCCCTGGTGGTGCAGTGGTTGAGAGTCCGCCTGCCGATGCAGGGGACAGGGGTTCGTGTCCCGGTCCGGGAAGATCCCACATGTCGCGGAGCGGCTGGGCCCGTGAGCCATGGCCGCTGAGCCTGCGCGTCCGGAGCCTGTGCTCCGCAACGGGAGAGGCCACAACAGTGAGAGGCCCGCGTACCGCAAAAAAAAAAGAAACAAACAAAATACCTTTGACCTCTTTCTTTTCATTGTTGATCTTGGGCTAAAGATGACTCCAGTTTTTGTTTTTGTTTTCTAGATGTCCATACATTTTTCTGGATTGATTTTTATTTCTTTCATAAGCATTTTCTACTCAAGAAGTTGCTGTACTATCCTTTCTTTCTTCTGACTCTGTGAATATGAGTTGGTATCCTCTGGGCAATCAAACTGAAGAACTCAATTCGTGGCCTGAATATCCAACACCCTGGCTATAGTATCAGTAGCAAAGAGCACAGTTCACTCTCTTGCAGATAAACTTATTACAGACTTGCATTTTTCTCATCTGCTGTTGTCAACCACAGAAGTCAAGAATAGAAATACCAGAGTACAGGCAGTAGGAAACTTGGTTTAGGGACCGAACCTCTCGACAACTGGAAAAAAATATAATACTTCTCAAAAAGGAATATAGGATACTTATTTCTTACTTCAGCTCACAACCTATGTAGTTTAATTCCAAAGGGACAGGGATGTTATATTTTACTTTTCTCACCAACTCTAACATATTCAGAGATTTTCAAACTCAAGCACACAAGGTACAAGGTCTTTTACAGATCTGACTTGTTTTGCCTAGAAAAAAGCAAAGTCAATGTTATTTAGAAAGATTTTTTCTTTCTTTCTTTCTTTTTTTTTTTATAACAGCATTCATAGTGTCAGCAAAGGTCCATGCCCAAGATTCTATTCTAACTCATCATGAACTAACCTTTGGAGACTGGTATCATGAACACTTATTGTTTCATCCTTGTGTTCAATAGTCAAACCTGTATGCAAACAAGTATAATATATTTATGTGGCTGATCTTCTCAAACACCCTGTCTCAGGTCTTTCCATCGATGATGAGATTGCTGAAAAGCCAGGATTCTTTCCTAATTCTCAGAAAAGGCCTGAGAAATAGATAAGTTCTCTCGTAGAAAGTATTATCAGGACCCAGAGTCTGTCTGTCAAAGTCTATTAAGAATGATAAAAAGCTTCCAGTACTGGGATAAGGAAAATCAAAGTCTTGCCAGATCCTGTTCTGGCAGCTCCAAGTACATCTTTACCCTGCAAAGCCAGGATTAAAAAAATCTGTTCTCTATTATTGCCTCCATAAAGGCCCAAAGGAATCATTTTTGAAAATTCTTTAAGTTCAAAACTATTTGCTGGTTGACTTATACTTGAAGGGTTGTTTAAACAGATATAAAAAGCTCTAAGTTACCTATTCTTTTCTTCAAAATCTTTAAAGTATATTCCATTTTCCTGCATTGACTGAAATCTGAGGCCAACATAATTTCCCCCCTTACAAAAAAAACTCAACCTATTTACCTGGTTCCCCAAAGGAATTGTTCTTTACCTCTGAGGTCCAGCACTTTTACTAGGCACAGACACACAGTACGCCCCTTTAATATGCAGATTCTAGTTGTCTTTTATTTCAGAAAAGCTTAATCTCTAAATATTGGATTTACTTCATTAGTTTGGGTGTCTTGTTGTATCTACAATTATATATACGATGGACCTGTTCTGCCTGTCTTCTGTATCAGCGGTCTACAAATTGAGGTACATTTAGAGCTATATGAAGACTAAGAGATACGTCGGCACAGATCGTTTAAAGGCAATCAAATTCCAGATCCTCAACCTCCGTCCTTCCTATTACTGACCTCTTCCGGAATGTACCTGAGGCCAAGGTACCATGCCAGCCTCTTCTCATTCCCTCTTCCCCTCCTTCACAATCACTCTTTTCCCACTTTACAAAAGAAATGCATACCACTCACAAATCCCGGCTAGTGCACTGCCTTGGAATACAAAAACCCTCCAGGAAGCCAAACCTGTAAATCCTCCTTTAATCAAAGCACTACAGTAAGGATTTGTTCACTCCCCATCATACATATAACATACCTATTTTATTAAGAAATGGAGTATGTGGGCCCATGTTAGTAAATTACAAAATCAGATACATAGTAGAATGAAGCAGTAATGAGAGTGTTTTTACTTAAGGACCTTACCTTCCAAAACCCTTACTATTGTAAAAGGTACAACTCAACTCTGGGAGACTTTAGGGAGTGCAAAGCAAAGCAATCTTGAAGGCAGCAGCATCACTGTATCCAGGCAACACGTGGCAAGGCTCTGTGCCTCATCTATTTGTCTGTGTTAGAATTAGAATTCAGCTGTGTGATGGTTGTCATGGAAACGTACATTAACATATTTATTTGAGCTGAAAAATCAAGTCGGATTTTTACTGACAGAAGGAAGTCTGACTTGGAAGATAAGTTTAAAGTTGATGACTAAGCTTTGTCAATTAGATTAAATGGCAACCGTTTTCCCTCAATTCAGTGATGTACATTATAGCTGCAAGGTTTTGATAAAAATACGTTTCAAACGTATGTTAAGACAAAATATTCCTCTAAAAACTCATTGTATGTTAGCAAGTATGTATTAAAATTAATAATGTTTCTAAATAACACTTTCTAAGCATATTGGGTTAAACAAGGTGCCTCTAAGTAAAAGAGTAATAAATATAACAGTTATTTGATAAATCTTAGTTAAGCCTTTTTAATAAACTTTCCCAAACTGAGAAAGTGATAATAAATCCCTTTCAAAGTCAGATGGTTTCCAATTCTTTGCTTTCCACAAATGACTGAGTAATTGAGTTGTTGGTAGATAGATCGTTAAACTAATTTATCGATCGCTTTTTGATTTCTGGCACATAGCTCGGAAGGATGAGGAAAGGTAGTAACTGATGCAGTTCTGGCATACTGGAAACACTGCTATTTTAAACCCAAAGGCGTTACATCATCTTTTAAATGTCTGTCTGACTTGGCTCCCTTCTCGCATCTCTAATCCCTATGACCTCACTCTTCTTCTGTATCATCTCTTTTCCCTTCCACGCCTTCCAATTTTGCTTTCATTCCTTTGGTAGTTTTGTTTTTTTCCTTCAACTGTTCTTTCCTGGGTTCTGCTTCTAATTTTATAATTAAGCCTAATTATAATTATTCATTTATAACTGATAATTTCACCATTTCCCATTTTGCCTGTGATATGACATAGGAATCCAACAGCATGCTCTTTCATATGAGCAATCTCTTGCCCCAACTTTGATACACTGAAAAACCTACCCATCCTTTCCCCCAGTGGTTTACAATACCAGTTTTGTTATAAATCTAGGTTCCATATATAGATGGATCTGTTTCTGAATTCTCTATTCTTTCCATTGGCCAATTTGTATATCTTTATATCATACACTGGCTTAATTATTATAATTTTACATTAAGTCACAATATAGGTAGGAAAGACACTTTGTCTTCACTTTGTCTTTGTAATTCTTGGACCACTCCTCTACCATGTTAAGTTCAGAATTATAATTGTAAGCATCACCAAAATAACAACATTAAAGATGAATGCTACGACTACTAGTAGTAGTAATGTTAAAACCCCCGAAATTCGTTAGGAATTTGATTCCAGGTGCATTGAGAGAATTACTATCTTTGCAACATTAAGTTTTCCAATCCGTTAATACTGTGTTTCTCTCCATTTAATTGGACTGTAGCTAATGTCTTTCGATAAAAGTTTATAACTTTCTCAATAAAGGCTGTAGACATTATTTGTTAGGTTTATTCAAATGCTACTTACATTGTGCCTCTACTGTAAATTGTATATTTTTTAAATTGCATTTTCTACAGTAACTCCACTGTGGAGAAACCTGGCGACACCACGTGATGAAGGTTAACATCGCCAGTGATGTCATATTGATTGGATGAGACATAACCATGAGAAAACATCAGACAAACCCAAATTGAGGTCCATTCTACAAAGGATCTGACCATTACTCTTCAAAGCGTCAGGTCCCAGAAAGAAAAGATCAAGAAATTGCTACAAATTGGAGTAGACTAAAGAGATAACAGCTACCTGGGTTTGACCCTGAAACAGAAAAAGGACATCAGTAGAAACACTGGGAAAATCTGAATAAATCCACAGTTCAGTTAATATTATTGTATCAATGTTAATTTCTTAGTTTGAGAAGATATACCGCGGCTATGTAGGATGCTAATTATTTCAAAATAAAATGTTTTTTAAAAATTACATCCTCTGTTTTGTTTCTGTTTTTGCTGGTCCATAGAAATGCAATTGGCTTTTCCACAAAAACTTTGTGTCCAAAAACCTTGCTCAACTCTCTAGTTAATGCTAAGAATTTAGCTGCAGAGTGCCGGAAAATTTCTACATAGACATTTATATCATTTGCCAACAGTGACAGTTTTTTTCTTCCTTTCCATTCCTACACTTTTTTATTTTTTTTAGGGTTTTCTCCTCTATTTTACTCTGCCGGCTAGGATCTCTGATACAATATTGATTAGAAATGGTGATATCATGGATCCTTATCTTTTAAAAGTTAGGTTATATCTGCTAATAGCCAGAGATAATTTTAATTTCATCAGAATAATCTAAGGAAACTAAATTGCTTTTGCCTTGAACATTTCTATCATAGAGATAGCAATACCGTTTTAAAACTTTTTCCAATGCTAAAACGTTTATTTGAAAAGCATAAAAGAATACACAACACAGAGAAAAAGAAGTAACATGAAGACAGAAAAGAAAAGCAATATGGTATTATGTTATTAAAAGAAAATAAAAGCTGTGACATTAACCTTGTAGGCAACTAACATCTATGTTATTAAAAGAAAATAAAAGCTGTGACATTAACCTTGTAGACAACTAACATCTTCCAAACTTTGCTTTCCCGCCTCATGGTGTGGAGCTGTCACTGAGAAGTAGTGTCAAGCCAGAGTCCACATTTCCAAACCCTCCTCCCTTGCACCAGAGGTGGTCTTGTGCATAGCTGTCCCCACAAGAATGGGGCTGAATGTCAGATCTCAGGTCGAGGCTTTCCAGAAGCGGGTGAGGTAGCTCCCTGCTCCTTCCCCAGCTACTGGAGGACTCAGAGGCCCAGGTTAACGACAGTTACAGACTGACGGAGGACGCCTTCAGTGCACTGCTGGTTAGCAATAGATACACTTTAATTAGGTTGAAGCTGTTACGTTTTTTGTGGTCCACTTACTACAGCAGTTAGCTTTCCCCAGCTAACATAAAAGAAATGGTATCTTTAAGTGGGGTGCAGACCAAACAAAAAAAAATCTAGAATATATGACAACTGCTTAGCAGCCCGGCAGCAGGCAAGGGAGAGGCCGAGTAAAGGATAGAAGGACAGTCACGTCACACAGTCACAAAACTTTTAATACAAGTACTGCTTGTGAAGAGGGATCCGTGGTTAAAGAAGTCGAAAAGTGGCTGTCTCCAGGGAGCTAACTGGAAAGCGGCCTCCGTCTGGGGCAATGGAGATGCTCTATATCTTAGTCTTGGTGGCGGCCTACACAGTGTATACGACTGTCAATCTCACTGAACCGAAAGCTGTGTCTTTGCTCTATGTAAATTATACCTCAATGCTTGAAAATGCCTGAGATAGCTTCAGAACTATCTATCTAAGTGTTAACTAAGTGTCTAACTAAGCCAACAGGGAAAAAGAGATGGAAAACAATATCAGAATAACGTTATTACTTGCTGCATTTTTTGAGAATTTACAAGAAAGAAATCTGCACAGGCAAGGAGTGACAGGTCTGAGAGCAGAACTGAAAGGGAGTAGAGAATCCCAAAGTCTGGAGGCTCCCAGGGTTAGAAAATCTGACCGCTTCCGGATTTTACACAGTAAGAGAGGAGACTGAAAAAGGCTTTGAGCAAAAATGGCCTGTTAGGTTTTCTCAGGTGAACAGGGGGAAGTCAGCCTTGCTGCCGATCAGGCTGAGTCGGTGAACTTCCCAGGAAGCCTATTTCAAATGGCCATCCAAGGGCCCCCATACACTGAGAGAGGGGGGAACGGGAGACAGGAAGCAAAGGAATAAATTAAGCGTGGGGCTTCCTGGCATGCTTTTTTGGCTAGAGAGACCATACACAATTTACTGTCCAACCCGGGACAGTTTTGAGAGTGAAAGAGGGCATTATCACTTAACCTGCACGAGGGATATAAACTGAGACTGTCCCTGACAGATGGGACACGTAATCCCTCCGTCTGGCATATGGAGTCAACTACAAGGAGGGAGGTCAGAAGCCAGCTAAGTTTCTGAGGGAATAACATTGCCAGCCCCCCACCCCCCAAGCCTTGCCTCTAAGCCTCCAGCTGACTCCTAAAACAATGCTCTAACCACCAAAACTGCATGATCATAAAGTAGGAAACAAAGGTTACACAGCCTCCAAGGCGGGAATATTCCCCCAGTGTCCGTATAAGCGTGACCTTGGCGGAAGATGGGCAAAGAAGAACCTTCCAGAAGACATTCAGGTCCTAGGGAATAATGAACAATGGAGCTCCTTCTAGAGAGCAGGGCCAGAGTCTAAGCAAGGGACATCTTCTACCCCAGGCAACAGTTCTTGCAAATGCTTCTTGCCATTCCATTTTTTTGGGTCACTGTCAGTATTCCTAATTCTAAATGTTCCCTCAGCTTCAGAAAATTAAACACAAACTTGTAAGTTGCATCTTGGGCCTAATGCAATAAATTATGGACACTACACGTAACGTGATGGTGGTGAGAATAAACCCGAAGAGTCTTTTACAAAGATCACTCACTGAACTGCCTGCCAGGAGGCCATGTTTCTCCTCCAACCCTCGCTGTTAACTGTATGACCGTGGATAAATCATGATTTCTCCGGACTTCAGTTCCTTCATTTGTAAAATGAATAAGAGGATGCCTTCCAGTTTTATAATTCTAATTCAAAATTCTCGACCTCGCTAAGCCAAAAGAACTACAAAAATCCTCCACGAAATGTCATTAGCTGGAGAATCCATAAGAGACTGGGTCTGGTTTTTACAGCAAAAGCAACTCAGCACAATTCTAAAAAGTTATATTGGCAAGAAGAATCCTGGCACTTTTTCATTTCTTGACTTTTCTATATTATTTTGTTCTCATTATAGTACATTAAGAAATAAAATATAACCATTTTTAAGTGGAAAAAGACACTTGCCTTCCATTTCATTAGGCTTTCGAAACTAGTCCAAAAAGAGGAGGGAGCTGCACTGCACTTAAAATTTCAATTCTTTTTTAACGTTCACAACCTAAAATTCTGAATGTTTTAAAAACCAAAATGCTATTTGGAGAAGATTTTTAATCCAAAAATACCATAATAATACATTTTATTAGTTATATAGTCAAAAATAATATTCATCAAATCCTAAAAATATTATTTTTTCAAATAATTAAAATTTGAAAAAAGTGTTTGCTAAATTTCAACTTTTGATGCCTCTAATTTCTGGAAGAAATTAGCACTCAGGACTCTGTCTTCTACACTGATAAAAGATAAGACAAAAACTAATATTCTACACTGATACTTTGTTACTCACAATTAATATAGTTTTATACATGTATAAAAAGAAGAGCCAAACATATTTGAAAAGTAGGACCCAAACTTTGTCACTTCTAATCACAATATGTTTTGGGGAATTCCCTGGTGGTCCAGTGGTTAGGACTCAGCTCTTTCACTGCCAGCCCAGGTTCGGTCCCTGGTTGGGTAACTAAGATCCCACAAGCCATGTGGCACGGCCAAAAAAAAAAAAAAAAAAAAGATATCACAGTATGTTGGGACAAAAAAAAAATGAGAAGTATTTTGCAGGTCCTGCTACCATGTACCCTAGTATCATCAGTGAGTTTCTAAATCAGTCATATTTATTATCACTGACTATAAAACTGTGGACCAGATGTTGGACTATCACACAAAACCAAGAAGTATCAACTCCACAGTACCTTGAGAAAAGATCACTCAATTATCTGTTGAGTGAATTAGTGAATCAAAAAATACATAAAATATTTATGTATTTATGGTACAAAAAAGCACCATAAAATATCCTAAATCTCGGAAACACAAATTTTCAGGTTTACCTCAGATTATATAAAACATTTAAGTAAGTTTAAATAATGGAAAATTTGTAAGTGGAAATATTTTAATGTGCTAAGGAAGCTAGAGATATTTGACAGTAACTAACTCTCCGGTAAAAGAAGAAATGCTTTTTAGTGACAAAAATTATCCCTTAAGAGAATATTTCACAATTTATGTTTCTATATCAGTACTGATGTTGAGAGGTCCCTTGATTGTTCTTATCCAGAACACTTTGTAGATGACAATTTTTCTTCTCTGGAAACTTTACCGTTTATCTTTTCTTTCTGTTCTAGGGAAGTGTCTTGTATTATTTCTTTGATAATTCTCTCCAAATTTTCTCTTGTATAAGTGAGTGACAGAATCTTCTGGACTGTGTCTCTAATTATTTCTTCCTCAAATTTATTTTTCAATCCCTCTAAGGAACTGATTTCAGCCACCACATTTCTAATTTTTGTGAGTTACTTCTTGTTCTTTAATCTTCCTCTCCTTTAATTCTCCTTCTTAAAAAGGATTCTGCTATGCAAAATCTTCTCACATTTTCAGAGATAGTAATTACAGTTTGTTTCTTAAGTTCCCTACTGTTTTGTCCCCTCAGAGTTATTTCTGTTTGCTTTATCTCTGCTTTCATATGGGAGGTATTCCCAAATACCTGTTGATCCTTGGCTGACTCTCCCTATTTATGTGTAAGTTATTAGTAAAGCAAGACAGCGGCTCTGCCTGGGGGCTGAGCTTGTTGAAGGTCAGTTTCACGGAAGAGCAAGTGGGGAGCAAGCTGGCTTTCCCTGTGGGGAACCCCTACAGGAAGCCTCTCTGGGACCCATCAGGCTCTCTGGACAATCCTCCAGCACCTGACTGGGAACTTGGCCCCTGATGCCCTAAGAGCAGGGCGGATGTTTACTTGACCCCACCCTCCACGGCTCCCGTGTCCCTGAGCCTCGATTCTCTGAAGGGTCAACATCTCCAGAGAATAAACCTTCCACTGCCTGGGCTGGGGGGAAGGTAGTTATCTGGCTGGGGTGAGACAAGGATCCGAGTGTCCAACTGGTCCTTTCACAGACTTTCAGCGGGCGGGGTCTGTTTCTAACCGGATGCCTTAGCTCCCTCTCCAGCCTAACCTGAGACCTCCCAGGGTTCTACAGGGCAAAGCTGCTTCCTGGCGTGTTACTCTCCTCTGTGGGGCTTAGGTGTTTCACTGTCCTTGGCTAAGTCACAGGGTCATATGACTTCTTCTGTGTTTATTTGTGGACTAGGGTTACTAATGTCACCTACTTTTTATCAAAGATAGAGCCGGAATTTTTTTTTCTTATTTCCTTTGTTCTGGATGGATTTTGTAATAGGAGAAGGCAGAAAGTTCTCTATTTGCCATCTTAAAATCAGAGCTTACAGTCCCCACCACACACTACAGTTTTGGTCTGCTGAGCACACACTCCCACCACCCTTCTTTGGAGGAAGCCTCTCTGCTGCACGAGAAGACCCCAGGGGGGCTTCCAGTCCCTGGACCACACCTCTTTATTGAAGCACTGGGAAATCATGCCCTCCGCTGGGCCTCAGTGATGATTCATCACACACGGGGTCAAGGAGGGTTGATCCGCATCTTCTCTAAGGCAGGCAGCAAGGTGTTTAGCCCCACAAGTTCTCTTTCTGTTGGGACTGCTCAGCTGAGAAGATGACAGTCTCAAGCCGCTGCCGGTCATCTCACTGATCGCATGCTGTCTGGAGAATGACGAATAAAGAAACCAGCAGAGCTGAAAAAGAGTCCAGATGAGATCATCCGAGTTCCTGGCTGCAACCATGCCTGATGCCAGATGTACCTCTGGAAACCATAGTTATATAAACAATTAAGTTCCTTTGATTTTCATAAGCTGGCTTGAACCGGCTTTCTTGCATTTGCAACTGAAGGAGTCCTGATGAATTCATCATTTGATTGAAATGTTCCAAATTACTAATAATTGAATGACACAACACCACTTCTTTGCCAAAAATAGCCTAACTTCTTTTATTAAAACAAAATCACAAATAGTAAATATCATACCCATATGCCCCTTTCACCATTTAGGTAAGACACTTTGATTTTATCTGAATATTCTCATGTTTTCAGGACAGTACTACCTTGGAGAATGAGGCACATATACGTTCTGTAGTACTGCATACCCAATAGCCCTAAGCTGTAGAAGAATTTTCTTCCAGGGACTTCAGAAAGTCCTGTCATTTCTTTAAACCTTCTCTACTGGAGTTCTCAGTTTTTAATAAAATTCAAGTTGTACGGCTGTCTTACATAAACGCTATGTGGAAAAATGAAATAATATATCTCAAAATATTTGGTCCCTTTGGAAGAAAAGTAGGGTCTAAATGTAAAGAATTATTCGGCCTCAATCTCTGGCCCAGTGATGGGAAACCAGGATAATTTCAATGCAAGGGTTTATGGGAAGGAGGCAGACAGTAATAACATGCTTCCAAGGAGGCAGGCGGGGATACTTAGAAGGAATGTGTTCCTTGGATGCTCTCCCTGGACTAACCTCCCCAGTGTTATCTCCGGGCCACTGTGCTCACCAGCCCAAGAGTCAACATCTAACCCTCTAGGCCTGAAGTTCCTGCCTGGGTCTTTATCACTTTCAAGCGCATCTAGAGGCTGGGCAGGTAATCCAATACAGTGAGGAGACTAAACATTTTTAATGTATTATGATTCTTTTATTTGCAGGAAAAAGTAAATCTTATTAACATTCCAGCCTCTCTCACTCTCTTTTTTATTGGTTTAAGTTGCTTTTTTTTTTTTCATGCAGCATTTCTATCTATTATTTCTACTTTGTCCATGGCTTGCTTCATAATGCTATCTTAAATAACAGCTCTGGGCACGGAAACTCCTTGCATGCACAGAACTTGTGTATGTGAGTAAGAGTGAATAACAGTGACGATAATAATGGTTCAGTTTATTGAAACTTAGCACGTGCCATACGCTGTTCCAAGTCCTTTCCATGTATTACCTCACTTTGTCTTCACTTCAGCCCTGTGAGGCGGGTACCATCATCCTCATTTGACAGATGAGGGCACGGAGAGTCACTGAGAGGGGTAAGCGGCTGGTCCAATATTACAGAGCACGCAAGTTGTAAGTACGAATGCAGGCACCCTGTTCCAGGGACCTCTGCCCTTAAACTATTACTCTGCACTCCACCAAGAAATATGCCATCAGTTATGGGTCGAATTGTGCCCCTGCAAAATGTTACACTGAAGTCCTAAGTCCGGGTACCTGTGAACGTAACCTTATTTGGAAATAGGGTCTTCGTAGACATAACTCAGTTAAAATGAGGTTGTCCTGCATTAGGGCAGGCCCTAATACAATATGACTACTGTCCTCATGAGAAGAAAATCTGGACACAGGGAAGACAGCCAAGAGAAGATGGGGGCAGAGGCTGGAGTGATGCTGCCACAAACCAAGGAGCACGTGGGGCTACCAGAAGCTAGAAGAGGAAACACGGATCCTCCCCTGAGGCCTCTGAGGGAGCAAGACCCTGCCAACACCTTGATTTCAGATTTCTAGCCTCCAAACAATGAGAGAACAAACTTTGGTTGTTTGACGCCACCCAGTTTATGGTACATTGTTACAACAGCCCTAGGACAATAACATAGTCTTTCACTTATACTGAAATATGCTATCCTATCAACCTGTTATTTCCAATTTTAACACAAATGGCAGTATAAGCAACATGTAACTTTCCTCTTCTTTCTATTTAAAGGAAACCAACAGCCAGGGGTGGGG
Source organism: Monodon monoceros (assembly GCF_005190385.1). Taxonomy (NCBI): domain Eukaryota; kingdom Metazoa; phylum Chordata; class Mammalia; order Artiodactyla; family Monodontidae; genus Monodon; species Monodon monoceros. The sequence continues at coordinate 2,708,518 of NW_021703778.1, forward strand.
CTGTGAGAACTGGAAAGCACAGGCTCCCATCTCATTGAGGCAACTTCTCGTCAGCTCTAACGGACGACAGCCACCTGCAAAGGTAGGACTAAAGCTGCCACATCTGACAGTTTTCAAAAGAACCCAGAAATCTGGATTTGTACATTAAATTAATTAACAGCAAATTCAATTAGGAACTAGTTAGAATAATGCTAGTTAATAATGAATTCGTGTTTAAAAAGAACATTGTGCAAGCCAAACATGGCCCACAATTATGGACAGTCTCTGCTTTGTATGTTTACTTTGCTTCCTGTGTCTCCTTTCCCTTCCTGGAGACATCCATCCACCAGATGTAGGAAGCAAGCGCAGTACTGGCACTAGAAGTCAGGTGGGAGTCAGCACCTCAGGACTAGGGACCCCTCCTGGGACGTATGGCAGATGCAGAAGAGCCCTACGCACTTCTGGGTCCAAGACTGAACAGGTGCAGTCTTCTGGATCCACATCTGAATACTATTCTAATACTATTCTTCCATGGTCTCAGCTGGTCTTCCTAAGGCATTTGCCTTTCAGGAGAGACTTAGGGCTTTAACGGGGTAAAGGTTTGGGGTACACCTAGGACATGACCTTGGTACTTCTCAGGCTCATGGCCACTTCATTCGTAACCTTGTCCTTGTAACTTAACGAGTTCCCTACATTTCTTATCTCTTCTCTGTAGACGTGGAAGAAGTTTAAGTGGATGACAATAGCTCAGAGCTCTCTTTCAGTATTCACCATCCTGTAACCTATGAACGTTGCCCAGAAACCTGGAAACACTTTTGAAGAGCAGTTTTGTGAAAGTACTTTTACAAAATGTGACTTTATTACTCAGGCTTATAAAAAACTTCAAAAATATAAAGAATTATCCTGAGAATGTTAACATTAACTTTAGTCTATGACTAGTGAGCAGCCTTAGAACGTTCTGAGTCCTCACTGGCTACGAACATTTCAGTATCTACCAGAGTTCAGACCTGTTGGATATGGTATAGAAACTAATGATTGCTTCTGGTAAGTGAAATGAGGTACCTGGTATGTAGCCAGGACTCTCTCTGCTGCACTGAGATGTTTAATTCAGTGACGCAGTTTGGCAAACCATGGTGGTGGGGACTTACAAAACTGACAAATATTATTTGGAAAGTTTGTAGAGCAATGTTAAGAAGTGAAATACCACAAAATCTATCCAAATCATCTCATTTAATGCTTTGTGGGTTTTTGCTTGTTTTTTGCTTTCATTAAAAATCTCTCAATCTTTCAAGGGCTTTGATACCTGTAAAATCATACTGAAATTCACTAGCTTATTATTCTCACAACCATCCCAAAAGGTCAGTAGAGCAGGTTTTATCCCCATAGGATAAATGAAGAAACTGAAGCTGAGGGCATTAAATATTTTAAATTAAAATTTCATTATTCTCCAAAGAAGATATACAGATTGCCAACAAACACATGAAAGAATGCTCGATATCACGAATCATTAGAGAAATGCAAATCAAAACTACAATGAGATATCATCTCACACCAGTCAGAATGGCCATCATCAAAAAATCTAGAAACAATAAATGCTGGAGAGGGTGTGGAGAAAAGGGAACACTCTTGCACTGCTGGTGGGAATGTGAATTGGTACAGCCACTATGGAGAACAGTATGGAGGTTCCTTAAAAAAATAAAAATAGAACTACCATATGACCCAGCAATCCCACTACTGGGCATATACCCTGAGAAAACCATAATTCAAAGAGTCATGTACCAAAATGTTCATTGCAGCTCTATTTACAATAGCCCAGAGATGGAAACAACCTAAGTGTCTATCATCAGATGAATGGATAAAGAAGATGTGGCACATGTATGCAATGAAATATTACTCAGCCACAAAAAGAAACGAAATTGAGTTATTTGTAGTGAGGTGGATGGACCTAGAGTCTGTCATACAGAGTGAAGTAAGTCAGAAAGAGAAAAACAAATACCATATGCTAACACATATATATGGAATCTAAAAAAAAAAAAAAAAAAGGTCATGAAGAACCTAGGGGCAGGACAGGAATGAAGACGCAGACCTACTAGAGAATGGACTTGAGGATATGGGGAGGGGGAAGGGTAAGCTGGGACGAAGTGAGAGAGTGGCATGGACATATATACACTACCAAACGTAAAATAGATAGCTAGTGGGAAGCAGCTACACAGCACAGGGAGATCAGCTCGGTGCTTTGTGACCACCTAGAGGGGTGGGATAGGGAGGGTGGGAGGGAGACGCAAGAGGGAGGGGATATGGGGATATATGTATATGTATAACTGATCGACTTTGTTACAAAGCAGAAACTAACACACTATTGTAAAGCAATTATACTCCAATAAAGATGTTAAAAACATTTCATTAAAATGGTCACGGTTATTAGTGAGGGAGGTAAAGCTTACACCCAAACCCCCCCCCCCCCCCAATTCCAAGTTCACTGATGTTTCCCAACAAATAAAAGTCACGCAGACCTGTAGGATCAGTCTGCTTAAACAGTTAGATAGCCAGACCTGGGATCAAAATCCAGTTCTATCGCTGACTAGACTTCAGACATCAGATACATTTTTAAAACCTCTCTAAATCCCAAGTTCCTCCGCTGTAAAATGGAGTTAAGATCATAAAAGACAAGTAAAGGACATGGCACGGAGTGGGTACTCAACAAATTTTAGTTCTCCCCGCTTCCCTTTCTCCTACAGGCTCCCTCAAATCTGAGCAGACCATCCATTGTCTGGTTAAACATGTGGATGGTTAGTGAAAGCCTAAGTTGTTATAAAAAAGTTAAGTCAAGAGATCTGGAGATATTGATAACACAAGAGTAAATTAATTGCCACAGGCAAAGAAGACCAGAGCAGGAACTGCTGTCACTGTATGTACTGTTACAGAATAGCCAAGAGAGTGGTTCTTTTTTAAAAATCCATGATGTTGAATCCTTTTTTAAAGGGGACAGGTCATGTCAGAACATCACACCTTGAATTTATTCTCTGCCATCTAATAAACATGGCCCATTGTTGCCAAACATAAATTATTTAAAATACGTCAAAGAGATGGGAAACATGTCCGACTAAGGCGTGGTTTGAGACTTCTGAGTGTGGATACGCTGGCAGCCTTCACGTCTGGCGTCGGCCAGGAGTGTGAGACCCCAGGGTCAGCCGGCCGTGTCAGTGGCAAAGGAGAAGTGAAATTCTGACTGCTTTCATCTCCTCTCTGCTGCCCCCGGGTGAGGATGGGGTGTGGTGTGGTGCACAGACACCAGCAGGGGATGGGCCCGGAGGGGAGGGGAGGGGAGGAGGTGTGGGCAGGAGAGAAGCATGAACTCAGAGGAAGGGCAGCTGCTGTTGTCAGGAAGCAGGCGTGGGTCTGCTGCCAGAAAAATGAAGCGCTTATCAAATCTGTTGCTAAAAATATTAAAGCGCATAGCATAATTTAGACTATTTCTTCAAATTTCAACTAGATGCTAGAGAATTATGTGCCAGTAAGTATCGTACATGTGACTCTGGCTGTTGGCACAATCCTGCCCAGTGAGAACTGAGGTTGTCTTACTGCACACGTGGGTGGTTAGTACACGCTTTACGAGTACGCTACAGGTCGCATTCCTCATACACACAACTTCACTTATGATTATGAGTTAGACGTGGACATGAGTAGACAATGGTCTCCTTCCATTAAATGCAAACTGGCGGAAATTACTGTTTAAGTTGCCAGGTTGTAAGAGAAAACAGATCAGACTAATGAGGGTGAAGTCGTATAAGCGGTTTATAAAAGAAATCACGCCGAGGTCAAGGCTCACATCGCTGACTCCCATACATCCATGCACACGTACACATGTGACCTCTGCCTTCCCACCACCACTGCTCAAACTCAAGCTGGTTCTTATTTCTCTGCCATTCACATGCAGTTGATGAATCCTTTATCTTGGCAAACACCCATTGCTCATATGTCACCCGTCTCAGAAGCCCCTGAGGGCTTCCCACTGCTTGAGGGACAGAGGCCTGACTCCTACGTTCAGCCCCTCCTTCTAATTCAGTGGTTCTCAACCACTGGGGGAGCTTTAAAAGATAAACAGGCTTAGGTCTCATGCCCCAGCAATTCTATTTATTAGTTCCGGGGTTAAGATCCAGGGACTTGTATTTTTAAAAAGATCTATGGATGAACTCTTATTCACTGCCAAGGTGGAACCACTGGTGCCATTTTCCCACCTATTATTTCACTGACATAAACTAAACCTTCTGTTCCAGCCAGTAATGCTGTTTCGTTTGTCTGTTTGTAACTCTAGTCCTCTGTTCATGCTGTTAATCCAACCTGGAATATCATTTCCTCTCCTAGCTCTTTATTTAGACCTTCACCATTGCTCTAAGACTAAATGAAATCCCACCACTATCTTTATAACCATGGTGAATCATGCCATTCTGATCATCCTAAGAACGTTTGTTACCTCCCTGAAGTACTTTATGGCAATTAACAACATGTTGTTTGCACTGTGAATGCTTCTTTCATACTCTACTCCCTGATTCAGGCTCCTGGAGGGGAAAGGACACTTTTCATATTATCTTTGGTTCCCGTTCCCCAGTCCCCGGCATCTAGGACAGTACTAAACATAAAATAGACACTCACTTCTGTGCTCCAAGCTCATAAGATGCTGAACATGTTAAATTCTCTAAATTTTATGGAGTGCTATTCTTACAGCCTGACAGCAGAAACCGTCAGCCTCCAGGGCTGTTTACATACACGGGTGCTTTTCATGGCAAAGCATCACTACGCCCACGTAGGAATGAGAATCACTTGTCCACAAAACTGATGTCATGTCAAATACAGAGCTGATGCCTAGAAATGTGTTTTTCCTATAGAGAGAAGTATTTTCCATGCTTATATATTTAATTCCCATAAGCCCACAGGACAACTGAAAGGGAGCAGTAGCAAGGCACTCCTCATCTGTCAATACCTGACTTCACCCCCATGTGACAGGGCAGCTGAAGCCCTATTTACCATCCGAATCTACTGTGGGAGGATGAGAAGAGCAAGTGTCCCCTTGCCCTCAATTCCGAAGACATGAGAGTATCAGTGACCTATCGGTAAATGTTCCTTATGCAAATACTGAAAACCAAAAAGCTGCTGGTATGAGGGTATCCAATATGGGGGGACGGGCCATGCCAGAGCCCCAGCTCAGACCCTCCTACAGCTCAGGCTGCCCAGAAATGAGGGAATGAGGGAATGAGAGATGTGTTTCCATATCCAGAGTTAGAGGTTCTCTACAAAACAATGTGATACACGGAGGCTGCACTGGTACTTCTGGGTTAACTAGTCTTGGGAGGGCTGGCTGAGAAACCTAACCACTATTTATAACATTGTTTTTGTGGAAAAATGCTTTCTGCATTCCAAACAACAGAATTAGACATGAACTTTGGGACTACAGTTTATTTCTGAGGCTGGGAACTGACCGTATCTTGTTAATTACACCACGGTCAGTGTTTGCCTAGGATAAGATGGCAGTGTGGAGGTCTGCCAGGAGGGCACAACGAGGGAGAACAGTTGCCATGAATACGGACCATATGTGTCTGTAAGGATGAAAGACGGAAGGGGATGATGGGAGAAAAGTCCAGGCACATTCTCAATTTGTTATACAAATATTTACCAAGCACTATTAAAGGTTATTGCCGAATGCTGCGTAAGACAAAAATAAGTCAGACAAGAGGTTTGATTTTCTGGCCCTCACAGCCTCGGGTGGGAGATAAGACAGACATCAATACACACACTAAAGCTGCAGGGTAAAATGTGCTGAAACAGTGGTAAAAACAAAATCCTGGGCGAAGCCAGCAGAGAGGGGAAGAGCTCGTGCTTCTAGCTGGAGTGATCAGGGGAAGCTTCGTGGAGGGGTCCACACCTGAGCTGAGCCTTGAGGGGCCAGCCTGCGCCAAGATTTCAACCGGCAGAGAAACCAGAAAGGGAGGAGCAAAGGACGTCACAGAGAACACCAAGAAAACAGTCCAAGTTGAGACGCAGAGGCACAGACAAGAATGAGAAGTCAGAGAACGGGAGAGAGCTCAGCTGGCTAAGGCGGGGGGTATTTTTAGGAGCTTGGGAGAGGGCTGTGAATGCCAGGGGAAGGCATGGATTCTATCCAGTAGTGAGTGGGGAGCCATTAAAGGGTTTTAAAATTATTGGAGTGGTTCTACGTGCAGATCTGTCTGGCAACAAAAACAGGATAGAAGACAGAATGAAGACAGAAGACCATTAGGAGATAATTATAATAGTTGGGATTGGTTAAGATGACTTTTCAAAGCTACATTTTTTGAATAAATAGTTAACCATTTAAGGTTCCAGTTACTATATATCGCCCTTTAATGATCAAGAACATATTTTAAAAAACCGTACAAAGACTTAAGAAACTGAAAAACAAAACATTTGTTACAATGGAAAACCATTTTAGAACCATTAAGTTTGGCACACAGCTGGGACTTGTTGCCTAGACTTGATACAAAATAAAGGACGATTTTGAAGTGCTACTCTCAGTTTTAAAATAATACCTTGATTTTAAACATTATATTTTTAATAAGCACATGAAATTTAGTAAGTAATCATCTTTCCACTATTTTCAAAGACCAGTGATTCAATATACAAGGGGACTCTAAGATATTCTGAGCAATTCTAGCGTTGAGAAAGCCTCAAAGGTGAACTTAATTCTTTACATTTTAAATCAATATTAAGCTGATGCTGAGAGATGTGAGCAGACTTACATGAGGTGACTTGACTTAGCAAATGTCTTCTAAACGTCACATTTTCAGTGTTGGTTGAGACATGACATTCATCTTTATCTGAAAACAAATGTAATGGAAGTAATAAAATTGAAAGAACTGATAGGTAGCTCACAGAAGCCAATTAGATGATTAAACATCATAAAAGAGTTCTATTTAGTTCTATAAAACTGACATTACTTATGTATAATTTAAGAACCTAAGATAAAAATCTCAAGCTACGCTCAAAGACTTCTAAAATAGGAAGTATAACATATTCCCTGCCTATATATTTTATGTCAATCTCCTAAAACTTCTGGAAAATATATTATTAGATATTTAAGCCTGATTTACACTGAATCGTTTAAAATTTAGCTAACAATCAAGCCCCACTCAGCACTAGAGAGCAGGGAGAGGTGAAGTTGAGTAAGAGATAGTTCCTGTCCTTAGGAAACCGACAAACCACCAGAGACAGACAGATCAACTAGAAAAACCCCACATCAAGGCAAATACAATAAACGTTGCAAGTGGTCCAAAGTGCTTCGGGTTTGGGGGAGGGTTCCTTACTGCAGGGAAGACGTACAGAGGCTCTGTGTTATGGACTAAACTGTGTCTTCTAACCCCCCAAAATCATGTGTTGAAGCCCCCATCCCCCAGTACATCAGGATGTGTCTGTATTTGGAGATAAGGCCCTTTAAGATATGATTAAATTAAAATAAGGCCTTTAGGGTGGGCCCTAATCCAATCTGACTGGTGCCCCTATAGGAAGAGGAAGTTAGGACACAAAGAGACACACCAGGGGAAAGACCATGTGAGGACAAGGAAAGAAGGCGGACATCTGCAAGCTAAGGAGAGAACCCTCAGAGGAAATCAAGCCTGCGACACCTTGATCTCAGATGACTAGCTTCCAAGACTGAGCAAACAAACTGCTGTTGTTGAAGTCACCCAGTCTGTAGTATTTTGCTACATAGTCCCAGCAAAGTAACATGCTCTGTACAGGTGACATTTAAATGCAGTTTGAAAAGAGACAGGACTTTTAACAATCGGATAAAGGTAAGGTTTAGAAACAAATAACGTTCCAAGAAGAAACAAAAATTATTTTGTTTTAGGCACAGAGGCCACAATACAGAGTATGAGCTCAGAAAAGTCAGTATACTTCTATAATAAAAGCATAGTCTGGGGGTGAGGAAGAGAAAAGGGGGGGCAGGGAGTGAGGGGGAAAAGCAGGACGGAGGGAGGGAGCAGGAAACCCACAGACCAACAGACAGACGAGGACTGGAAAAGGGGCTGAATGCTACACTCAGTATATGCCGCTGTATTTTAGACATAAAAAGAGCCGCCAAGGGTTTTCAGTAGGAAACTCAGTCGAATTTGTATTCTAGAAAGATGGCTCTGGTTTTAGAGTTACTATGAGAAGATTCGAAAGGCAGTGAGACCTATTTTGTTACTGTAATAGCCAAGGTAAGGGGAAACCAGGGCAACTGCAACGGATTTAAATCGTCAAAAATACACTGAAGACGTGCTTGAAAGTGAGAACGCGAATAACCACGCCATCAGTTATGCAAGACCGAGGGCTGGAAGGGTTACCAGCATTCAGTCAGACAGTCACAGACGCAGTGTCCTCGGCAGCCACAGACCTTCCCTTTCAATCACCACCTTGCGTGTGGGCATTGATCATGACTTTAAGAAATCAACCAACCCAAAGACCCAGCTCACTTCTGACCTCTTACCCTAGAGCTTGATAATCAACCTATAAAACCTATAATCAACCTATAAAAATCCTAAATTCATTTCCTAAAGCAGGCAGTCCTTCAGAATCATCTGTGTGGTCTCCCTTGTTACAGCAAGTCAATAAGACAGTTTGCTTATCTTCTAAAAGGTTTACTTATTTGAGAGGGGAGCTTTCCACAAAGTCTGCGGTCCATCAGTGAAGTTGAGGAAGAAGAGGCAAAGGAGGCAGCACCCGGTCCTGTCTTTTCAGGGCGGAAGGAGGGCTAAGAATAACTTAACAGGCGCTGGTGACCTTAGAAAGAAATTTCAGGATGGCAATAAAAGAGAACAGAAACTTCCAGTAATTGGGGGAATTAAAGAAAATGGAGAAATGGAATTAACTACTCTAAGAGGCCTGGCATAGTTTGAAAGGAAAGCTGAATCTTTAACAAGACTTGTTGTTTTCATTTTTAATGCCAGTAAAAGGAAGAGAGGTTAATAATGGAGCAAAGTCTGGTGAGAAGGTGGGAAAAGACGTCTGGTTAGAGTTCGCCATGTTAAGAGGAGAAACTGTTTTTTCTTTATGGTTAGAAATGGAAGAAAGGATGGGTGATGGATATAGATAAAAATTATTGTGTAGAAGGGCGTACAGTTGAGGGAGTTAAGATCAATAGCACGGCCATCTGCTGTGATAGAGAGGGGGGAGGGAAAGAGAGGTGGAAAGACAGTATATAACTGAAGGAATCTCTGAATTTGAGGCTTTGAAGGGAAAACACTAGCCAGAGAAGAGGAGGAAGGAAAACAGAGGGACTTTCAGCATTTGAGATCTTGAGATGATTCTGGTTGACAGCACTGATCAAGTTAAAGAATATAACTTGTTATAGTACAGTTAAAAAATAGCACTGCCTACGAAAGCCAGGTTTACATTTCTGCAGAGGAGAGGCAAGAATTCTGGGGGTAAGATCAAAATTATAAAAACTTATTCAAAATAGAGCAGGGGGTCCAGATGACATGAGGACCCAGAAGTAGGTTGGCAGTGGAACTGGGGGTTCCATCTGAACAGGGTAGATCTGACTTCTTAGAGAAAGAGGATAATAAGAGTAGGGCTCCAACCAGGTTGATAGGTGAAAAAACACCATTCTCTCTCTCCCCCTCTCCCTCTCTCCCTCCCTCTCCCTCTCCCTCTCCCTCTCCCTCTCTCTCTCTCTCTCTCTCTCTCTCTCTCTCTGCCTTATCTGTTTGATGAGAGAGAGTGAAAGACTGATCACACATGTCACCAGTCTCTCACCCTCTCTTAGAACTTGCTTGCCCAAACCTGCGTACATTCCCCTCTCATCCACATGGCAAACTCAAAAGGGCAAGTTAGGTCAGTCCAATACGAAGGGGTACGATGACTAGAGTCAGACCTAAGGATGCTTTTACCCAGTTCCCCCACAAATAAGGTTGACATTTTTATGCCAACCTGAGTTATGCCTGCTTCTCAAAGGTTCGGAAGCTGGCAGAAGGAAAATGTGATATACTTAATTGGACGCCTCAAACTCCAAAGAAAGGGATGAAAAGTAAATAAACGGAGATCAATCTGAAGGAAACTGTATGGAAGGGGAGTTGAGTCTAAATCTTGTCAGCAGCCACAGTGAACTTTTACATCAGAGACCTAAAACTGAGACCTAGTTCAGGTGAAGAATATTACTAGAGATGGGAAGATTTTGAAGCATGGATTCAATGCCTTTTTTGTTTTTGGCTGTGTTGGGTCTTCGTTGCTGCACGTGGGCTTTCTGTAGTTGCGGCGAGCAGGGGCTACTCTTCGTTACAGTGCGCAGGCTTCTCATTGCAGTGGCTTCTCTTGTTGTGGAGCACGGGCTGTAGGCGTGCAGGTTTCAGTAGTTGTGGCACGTGGGCTCAGTAGTTGTGGCTCGCGGGCTCTAGAGCGCAGGCTTCGTATCTGTGGCACACAGGCTTAGTTGCTCCACAGCATGTGGGATCTTCCCGGACCAGGGATTGAACCTGTGTCCCCTGCATAGGCAGGTGGATTCTTAACCACTGTGCCACCAGGGAAGTCCCAGATTCGATGCCTTTAAAAGGTATAATACTATTCACAATTTTTACTTTTTTGAGTGTCAGTTTGGTAAGGAATTTGTCCATTTCATACAAGTTGTCAAATGTACTGACATAAAGTTGTTCATAGTATTTTCTTATCCTTTAATATTTCTGGAATCTCTAGTAATGTTTCCTTTTTATACCATATTGTTAATTTGAGCTCTTTATTTTAAGTAGGAGTTTATCAATTTTATTAATATTTTCAAAGAAACACCTTTGACTTTTCTTTGTCTTTTTTTCTGTTAGTTATTTCCAGTTTACACGGGCCTCTCACTGTCGTGGCCTCTCCCGTTGCGGAGCACAGGCTCCGGACGCGCAGGCTCAGAGGTCATGGCTCACGAGCCCGGCCGCTCCGCAGCATGTGGGATCTTCGCGGACCGGGGCACGAACCCGTGTCCTCTGCATCGGCAGGCGGACTCTCAACCACTGCGCCACCAGGGAAGCCCTAATGTTACCTTTTAAACAAATGCATTTAAAGCTGTACAATTCTCCCCAGGCACTACTTTGTGTCTCACATGTTCTGATACTGATTCTGTTCTCTCTCTCTCTCTCTCTCTCTCTCTCTCTCTATATATATATATATATATTTTTTTTTTTTTTTTTTTTCTTTCCTTTGCAGTACGCGGGCCTCTCACTGTTGTGGCCTCTCCCGTTGCGGAGCACAGGCTCCGGACGCGCAGGCTCAGCGGTCATGGCTCACGGGCGCAGCCGCTCCGCGGCATGTGGGATCTTCCCGGACCAGGGCACGAACCCGTGTCCCCTGCATCGGCAGGTGGGCTCTCAACCACTACGCCACCAGGGAAGCCCTCAATATATTTTCTGATTGTGGTTGTGAGTACTTCTTTGACCTACGGATTATTTAAAAGTGTGCTGCTTCTTTTCCATGCAAATTGAGAAAATTTTAATCTTTCTGTTATATATTTCTAGTTTAATTCCACCATGGAACATATACTTTATGATATCAATCCTTTGAAATCTGTTGAGATTGGCTTTTTGGCTTAGCACACGTTCTATTCTGGTAAAGGTTCCATGCATGCTTGAAAAAAATGTGCATTCTGCAGTTGTTGGAAATAATGTTCTATAAATAGCAAATAATGTTCTATAAATAGGTCAAATTAATCACATTGTTTAAATATTCTATCACCTTACTGATTGTTAAAAATCTGCTTGCTGGACATATATTAAGTTAACCTTAAATAACAAAATAATACCTGCATTCCAATATACATTAGGTGCAGACAAATACTGTTTGATTCCGCTTATATGAGGCACCTAGAATAGCCAAATTCATAGAGTCAGAAAGTACATTGGTAGATGCCAGGAGCCTGGGGGTGGGGGGAAGGAAATAGGGAGTTAGTGTTTAAAGGGGACAGAGTTTCAGTTTAGGAAGGTGGAAAATTCGGGAGATGGATGATGGTGAGAGCTGCACAGCAAAGTGAGTGCACTTAGTGCCACTGAACTGGACAGTTAAATATGGTTTAAATAGTATGCTTTACATTATGTGACTTTTACCACAATAAAAAAATTTTTTTTTAAATCTGCTTGTTATATTAGTGGTTGAAAGAAGGTTGTTAAATTCTCCGACTATGATTTATCTACTTCTCCTTTTTGTCCTGTCAATTTTAGCTTTATATATTTTGAAGTTATGTTGTTAGGAACATATAAATTTAGAACTGTTCTGTCTTCCTACTGAATTGATCCTTTATCATTACAAAATGCCCCCCCTTTATCTCTCATAATTCTTCTTGGCATAAAGTCTGCTTTGTCTGATATTAATATACAAGAGTTTTTGGTCAGTATTTGTATAGTGTACCTTTTCTTTGTTTTCCATACCCTTTTATGTGATATATAACTTATGCAAACTATATATTGTTTCTTTTTAAAAAATCTAGTCCAAAAATTTGTTTTTTAATTGGAGGAATAAGCCTATTTACATGTAATTTAATTATATTTAAGGATACCTTTCTGTTATAAATTTTCTATTCATTCCATCTGCTCTTTTTTCTTCACTTATTCCTCTTTTTTTGATTAATCAATTTTTTATTACACCATTTTACTTTTGGTGAAGTTTCTGTTTAAACATTTTTGTAATATTTTTAGCAATTATCTTACAGATTATAAATACTTTCTTGATTTACAGTTGACTTTTACCACTTCCTGAGCAAGACAAAAATACCAGTTTAACTCCATTTCTATGTATGTTTAAAGCCCCACAAAACATTACTATTGTTGCTTTCAATGGTCTGAAATCTTTTATACTTACTCATATATTTATGCTTCCCTATGCTCTTCATTTTTCCCTGAGCTTTTATGGTTCACTTGGGATTACTTGTTTTCAGAGTGAATAACTTTCTTTAGTATTATTGTACTGTGGGTCTACTTGTGAGAAAGTGTCACACCTTTTGCCTAAAAACATCTTTATTTTGCCTTCAATTAAAAAAAATTTTTTTTTTTTGCTGGGTATAGAGTTTCAGGTTGGCCATATTTTTCCTTTCTGCACTTAAAAGTTAAGGATGTCATTCCTTTATGATCTGATTTTAATAATGTCTGTAGGACAGTCAGCCACCAATCCTACTGTTGCTCCATTGAAGGGAGTGTGGTTTATTTCCTTCAGTTGTTTTAAGATTTTTCTCTTTATAGCTGTTTTTCACACGTCTCACTAAGTTGTACTTAGGTGTGTTTTTCTTCATATTAATCTTGCTTGGGGTTCACTAAGTTTCTGGTGCTTCTTGAACTTGTGGATTGCTATCTTTCATCAGTTTGGAAAACCTTTGGTCATTATCTTTTCAAATATTTCTTTTGCTCATTCTCTCCTCCTGGGACTCCAACCACATGTACGTTAGATGAAGTGACTCAATCCCCTATGTCTCTTAAGCTGTTTTTTTCTTTCCATTCCTTTTTCTTTCTGAGCTTGTACTTTTTTCCACTGAACTTGCCTTTAGTTCACTAGTTCTAGTTATTTTTGTTGTGCCAAGTTTGCTCTTAAACTCAAATCTTAATTTCAGATACCGTATTTCTCAGCTCTAGAATATCCACTTGATTATTTTTTGATAGATCCCAACTTTCTGTTGATACTGTTCATCTTTTCATCCACTTTGCTAGCCTCTTCCTTTATTTCCTTTAACACATTTACAACAGCTATAAAATCTTTGTTTGGTAACTCCTAAGTCTGTATCATCGGTGGATTTGCTTCTCTTGTACCTTCTTCTTTGAACTTTTTTTTTTTTTTTTTTTTACTTTTCACATGTCACATAACTTTTTAGTTTATTATCAATACTGTCAATGTAACAGCCATAAAACTGTGGTTGATGTTATCTTCTCCCAGTGAGGGCCCATCCTTTCCTCTATTAGACAGGTAGGGTGAGAAGCTGCTCACTTCAATCTAATCAGCTTACTTCTGGTGTAAAACATCTCAAAGGTGAAATCAGTGGTGTGTTTATTGCAGCTGCACCCTACTCCATCACATGGAGACGGTCTCCTAAGCACCGCAGGACTGCAGAAGGCTTCACTGCATATTTCCAGCTCAACTTCCCAACCTCCCATCCCGCCCCAAGGCTCAGCAAACAACCTATGGGGAAAACGAGCTGTGTGTCTGAGGCCTCCCTAGGTTCCAGTTCACCATGCCAGACTATGTGACCATCAAAATTCCCATGGTTCCTCTTTCCCCTCATAGAGTTTCACTTCCACAGCAAGCTTGATCCTTAGCCAGTGTCCATTCTCAGCAAACACGCTCAGGAAGGATGACTGCTAGCAATCTCATCTCCTACATGCTCCTCCATTTCTGCTATTTCAGCTCATTCAGCACTCTTCGTTTTCATAGCTCTCTGAGGTCTTCAAAAATGACTGTGCTTAAGAGTGACACAAATATTTTGAAACTTCTCCCACTGAGAAGTGGGTATATATGTCTCTCCCCAACCTTGAATTTGGGTAACCTCTTTGACTTATTTGACCAATAAAATATGGTGGATATGACAAGACACCAGTTTCTGGGCCTAGAGCCTAAGACGCTGACAATTTTAACCTCTTATATCTAGGAATATATATATGGAAGGCACTGAACGGACACTAAAGAGGGCCAACTAACCTGATCTGGTAAAAAACAATAATAAAACAGCTTTTGCTTTCATCAATTTTCTCTATTATTTGTCTGTTTTATAATATTTTACTTTATTGATTTCTACTTCTTGTTTTCTACCTTCCGCATACTTCGGGTTCATTTTGCTTTGATTTTTCCAGCTCCTTAAGGTGAAAGCTTAGATAATTGGTTTTAGACTTTTCTTCTTTTCTAATGTATGTATTTTAAAGCTATACGTTTTCCTCTGAGCACTGCTTTAGCTGCATAAATACTGATATAATGTGTTTTCATTTTTCATTCAGTTAAAAAATATTTTCTAATTTTTCTTGTTTTTTCTTGGAACCATGGTTTATTTTAAACTGTATTGTTTAATTTCTAAATATTTGGGGGAGGAATTCTATATATTCTATTGTTATTTATTTTTAGTCCAATTTAGAAATAGTAAAAGAACATATCCTGTATAGTTTTAATCTTTTAAAATCTATTGAGACTTGTTATATGATCTACCTTGATGAAAATTCCATGTGTACTTGAAAAGAATGTGTGTTCCTCTATTATTGAGTGCAATATTCTATAAATGTCAATTAAGTCCACTGGTTAACAGTGTTGCTCCAGATTCTAGTTTTCATTAATAGCCTGCCTACTTATAAATCAAATGCTGAGAGAGAAGTGTTTGAGACTAACTACAACTGTAGTTTTGCCTATTTATCCTTTCTGTTCTGTCAATTTTTGCTTCAAGTATTTTGAAGCTCTGTTATTGGGCTCATAGACATTTAGGATTGTCATGTCTTTTTGATAAACTGATTCTCTTGTCATTATGAAATATCTCTCAATATCACTAGTAATATTCCCTGCTCAGAAGCCTATTTTGTTGTATATTAATACAGCCAGTCCAGTTTTCTTAATGATTAGTGTTTGCATGGCATATCTTTTTCAATCCTTTTACTTATAACCTGTGTGTTCATATATGAAGAGGATTTCTTGTGGACAGTATGTGGTTAGTAGGTCTTGCTTTTTTATCTAGCCTGATGATCTCTACCTTCAGAGCATTTAGACCATTTATACTCAATATAACTATTTATATGACTGAATTCAAAGTAACCATCTTGCTATTTTCCCATTGTTTCTTGCCTTATCTGGAACTGAATATTTTTTAGTATTTCATTTTATCTCCACTGTTGGCTTATTAGACATACCTGTTTCTTTCGTAGTTTTAGTGGTTGCTCTGGTGCTTAAACTATAGCGCTTTAACTTACCACAATCTAACTTCTAATAATAGTACACCACTTCACATATAAGTAAGAATTTTACAACAGAAGATACCTATTTCCTCCTTCCGGTCTTTTGTGCTACTGTCACCACAGTCTAATTACAGTGAGACTGTCATGCTGAAAAAGCTAGGTGTAGGCACTCTGGTTGACAGCCCCAGCCAAGAATAGCTTTTGAATTATCCTTGTCAAAGTATCAGAAATGTGAGTAAAACTGTCTTGGACTCTTCAAACCAGCCCGTCCTTTAACTGAATGCCACCAACTAACCTCAGCTGATGCTACACGGAGAAGAATAACCACCATCTGAGCCTGCCCTTTTCACTGACCTACAATTTGTGAAGTACAACAAAATGGTTGTTGTTCTAAGATTACAAGTTTTTAGGTAATTTGTTACAGAATTAGATAACCATAACAGATACTGGTACATGGAAGTGGGACTCTGTAATAAAAATCTTAAAATAGTGACATTGGCTTTGGGACCAGGTGGTGAGCAGAAACAGGAAGGGCCTCAAGAATACTGTTAATGAAAGCTTAAAGGACATTAGTGAAAATGTTGACAGATGGAGAAATGACAAGCCCTCTTACACAGTGGTGGAAAAATTGCAACACTATTCCTTGCATAAAATAGAAAAGAGAAAATGTGCCCAATAAAGTGGCAGACTTGGCTAAGGAGATTGCCAGGCAGAAGGTTGAAAATGATGTCTCTTTTAGCCAAGTATGATATGGAATGCAAAGAGAAAGATGAGTTACAAAAGAACTCTTTCATTTTCAAGCAGAATTTAGAGCTAACAAAAGAATCGTTTCATTTTCAAGCAGAATTTAGAGGAGCCAGGACTTGCTCTTTTCAAACATAAAACATTTTCTCATCCCCATTCTCCCCAGACAGAAAAGTAAGAAATGGCTTCAAAGTAAAAATCAAGTCTAGGGCTCTGCCAGTAAAGCATGGTTTCAGGATAAAAATTTCTAGAGTGTGACTATAAAATACTGTATTGAGACTGAAAAATGATTTAAAGTTGTATCTAGTTCAGTTCTAAGAATCTTAAGAGTGTGCCTATTACTTAGACTCTCTTTACTAGATAAAAGGCCTCTAGGAATCTTGAGGGTGTGCCTTTTGGACTCTTTCAAACAGAAAAGTTTCTAAGAATCTTTTTTTTTTTTTTTTTGCGGTACGCGGGCCTCTCACTGCTGTGGCCTCTCCCGTCGTGGAGCACAAGCTCCAGACGCGCAGGCTCAGCGGCCATGGCTCACGGGCCCTGCCGCTCTGCAGCACGTGGGATCTTCCCGGACCGGGGCACCGACCCAGGTCCCCTGCATCGGCAGGCGGACTCTCAACCACTGCGCCACCAGGGAAGCCAGCTTCTAAGAATCTTATGGGTATCATCTTCTAGTGCTTTGACACACAATCTGAAGTAGAAAAAAGCATATCTCAAAACAAATGTGGGTGTGACTTCTGTCTAACGGAGTGGATTATAATGTGATACACAGGAATCTCACAAAGTTTTCAAAAGAATTATGTCAGATTGGACTGAAAGGAGCAGAGAGAGAACAAACTGAGAAGATGCTTCTGGATTCTCAAATTTCTACAAGCAGGAAGCAAGGCTGAAAAGACTACCCAGTTATAAACATGAACCATTTCATATAGAAAAAGCTGGGTGACTCAGAATTGCTCGAGTGAAGCCAGGAGCCATGGACAATCATTTCCAGGGAGTAGAAATGACCTAATAAAGAAATGACAACATCAGAATTTCAAAATTGCTATGAACCAGTGAAAGCTATGTACCTTTTGTTTCCTGGATTTTGAGTGGAAATGTTTACTTCAGTTATTCTATGCCTGCTTCTCCATTATGTGTTGAATAAATAACTTGTCTCTTGAGAGGAACTACACCAGAGGAGCTTCCTGGTGTAGTTACATCTGGACGTTGACTTAAATAACAAGGTGCTGGATCTGAAGCTTGAGGGTAAAGCCACAGTGGGATGAGAATTCTGGAATTCTTGGAAGGGGTTGAGTATATTCTGAATATAGGAGGAATGCAAAATGATTTGTGGCCAGATTTAATCTAACTGTGGTAGATTAAAGATGATCACAAATTCCCTGATACCTCTTCCATTGAGAGGCCACGCCTATGTCCCATCTCATTGAAACTGGGAGGGCTCCGGCACTGCTTTGACCAACACAATATGGCAGAACTGATGTGGGGCCAGTTTCCAGTTTTAGGCCTTCCCCTAAAGCACCTTTCCCTTCCTATCTCTTGGAAAATTCTCTCTAGGAGTCCCAAGCCACAACAGTAGAAGTCTGACTACCCTGAGGCTATGCTAGAAAGATCATGTGAACACAGTCTTCTACATTTTTCCAGGTACCATATATGTGAGTAAGATATCCTGGATCCTCCAGAGCATCCAATCCATCTACAAATGAATACCATCCAGTGATATCAGTCAGTGCAACATGGAATAGAAAAATCAACCAGCTGAGACTGCCTGAACTCCCAACCCACAGAATCATGAGCTATACAGCACAACTGCTGTTTTAAACCACTCAGTGTTGGCGCAATTTATTATGTAATAACAGATTACTGAAATAGTGATTTTTGTAATTTACTTAGGTTGTTTCAGGGGCCACACTGTCCCACCTCTAACCTCTACAACTGAACTGGAAACAGAAGCCTAAGCCTAGGTCTTATGCAGAAGTAATCTGCAAAGTTCATTATAAGGTAAAATGATTTCTTAGAAATAAAAAGGACAGCATTGGGGCTTCCCTGGTGGCGCAGTGGTTGAGAGTCCGCCTGCCAATGCAGGGGACACGGGCTCGTGCCCTGGTCCGGGAGGATCCCACATGCCGCAGAGCGGCTGGGCCCGTGAGCCATGGCCACTGAGCCTGCGCGTCCGGAGCCTGTGCTCCGCAACGGGAGAGGCCACGACAGTGAGAGGCCCGCGCACCGCCAAAAAAAAAAAAAAGGCCAGCATTCTCAGAGATACTATAAAACGATTCTCCAAACATAATAAACTTCAACTAAGTTACTGCAATTAAAACCAACAATTTTCTTCTTACTAAGTAAGCTACTTTTCACATATAATCAAGCCAAAAGATGCACTCACAGGTTGTCCTGTAGTTCGTTTAACAAATGCTTCTTTAGACAGTTTCTCGTGATTAAAACAAGACTAGAATTACAAATACAAAATTAAGACCATCTATAGTAGTCTCAAGCAGTGATTTTAAAAAAGAACATAAAGAAATACTGGTGTACCGAGGTAAATTATTAAGTACAGACCAGGTAATAGCTGTTACTAAGGTGATAACATATACGAGTGTGTGTGTGTATATATATATATATATATATATACACACACACACACACGTGTATGTATGTGTGCGTGTATACACTCATATCTTTTTATAAATAGAGGAGTGCCCGGTGCCAGTATGTTTACTGCAGCATCGTAACAGCTAAAAACTGGAAACAATTTAAATATGTATTTAAATATAGGAAAATAGCTAAGAAGGGAGTAGAGCAATGAAAGGAGACCTTACTGTTTTATTCTACATATTCTATACTTGACATATGAATTAAATAGTTAAAAATGTTTTACAACAAGCATGCCTCACTTGTGAAAATTCACAGTGAAAAGCACACCATTCCAAGCTAATGTCTGTGGCCATATTCTACTGTCTTTAGAGGCAGAATGAGGCCCTGTTCTAAGCAGTCTGAGCACTGGAGAACAGCCAAAACTGTTTCTCAGGGAGAGCCATAGCCCATCAGCACGTCTTTCTTCAGGCCACACCTACGCATAGGCGGTAGGCAGTCTATTTAAATACTTTCCCTCCTCAGGTTCCCCAGCTTCCCTAAGAGGATGCCAATCTCCCCACCTCGCTGGCTATTAAAGCGAATGGCCCCGTATCTAACCTGTAACTGAGCATGACTGCATTCTAGGTACTTGCCAGGGTGTGAGATGCTAAACTTCCCGTTACTCAGTTTTCACCGAAAGCTCCTGCAGGACTACCACCTGTCTATTCCGTCCATCCATTCTTTACTCTCTAACCGCGTGTCCGGATTAAGAGGGACCACCCGAGAGCAGCAGCATTCCTGGCTTCATCCTCTTACGCTCGCCTCCCCATTCACGCAGCAGAACTGGTGTGTTCTGTGAACTGCCCTTGATGTGCAGCCACCACACTGCACTGAAGGGAGGTTTCAGAGACAGGTGTGGAGAAGAGCACTGTCAGTTACTGACTCCAGGGATGCTTCTGAGGACAGAGCTGAGTACGCTGCGCTGCGACTGAAAGGACGTGCTTCTCTTTGAAGTACAATTATTAGGTTTCTCCTAAGATGCTGATAAAATTTGACATTGTAAACACTGGAAAACATAGCTCACCTTAGGAGAGGTCTCTTTAAAGAGCTTGGAGCAAAATCTGTGAATCGCCTCAAGCAAATAAAGGAGCTTTTATGAGATGCATTGTGTGTCCTACCCTTAGCCTATTTGTCCCATTTTTGTCACCCCTCTTTTTTTTTTTTTTTAACAGTATTGAGATACAATTTACAAACCATGAGATTCATCTGCTGTAGGTGTACAGTTCATTGACGTTTTAGTCAATTTACAGAAGTGTGCAGTAATCACTAGAACCCAATTTTAGAACAGTTCCAACCCCCTCGCAAACTCCCTTGAGTCCACATACAGTCCGTTCCCAGGCCCACTCCCGAAGCTCCGCTGATTTGCTCTATGTAGACATTTCCTACAAATGGAGTCATACAATTTTTAGTCTTTTGAATTGGGCTTCTTTCACTTAGTATAGTATTTTTGAGGTTCATCCATGTGTCAGCACATATCAGTATTTTCCCTTTTTCAACTGCCAAGTGGTAGTCCAGTGTTTGGACATACCACATTTTGTTTATCCATGTAAAGGCTGAGGGACATTTGGATTGTTTCTCATTTGTGTCTGTTATGAATAAAGGTACTATGAACAATGGCATACAAGTCTGTGTGGATATATGTTTTCATTTCTCTTGGGTAGATTCTGAGAAGTGGAACTGCTGGGTTATTATGGTGTAATGGTTAATTCTCTGTGTCAACGTGGCTGGGCACAGTGCCCAGATGTTTGGTTAAACTTTATTCTGGGAGAGTGTTTTTGGATGAGATTTACATTTAAATTGATGGCCTCTGAGTAAAGCAGGCTGGGCTCCAGAAGGTGGGTGGGCCTCATCCAATTAGTTGAAGACCTGAAAAGGACAAAAGGCCAACTTCTCTGCACAAGAGGGAACTCCCCAGAAGATGGCCTTCAGACTTCATCAGCAACGTCGACTCTCCCTGGTTTTCCAGCAGATTGGCTTTGGACTCAAACTGCATCCCTTTCCTGAGTTCCCGGCCTGCAAGCCTCCCCTATCAGCTTTTGGACTCACCAAGCCTCCACAATCCTGTGAGCCAATTCCTTAAAATAACTTTCGTCCCACATACAAACACATCCTATGCGTTCTGTTTCTCTGGAGAACCTGACCACTGCATATGGTAACTTGGTTTAATTTTTAAAGAAATGGCCAAACTGTTTACCAAGGTGGGTGCACCATTTTACATTCCCACCAGCAATGTATGAGAGTTCCTGCTTCTCCATATCCTAGACATTGGACAGCGTCTGTCTTTTTGACTTATGGGCATCCTGCTGGGTACAAAGTAGTTATCTCACTGTGTTTTATTTATTTATTTATTTATTTTTGCGGTACGCGGGCCTCTCACCGTTGCGGCCTCTCCCGTTGCGGAGCACAGGCTCCGGACGCGCAGGCTCAGCGGCCATGGCTCACGGGCCCAGCCGCTCCGCGGCACGTGGGATCCTCCCGGACCGGGGCACGAACCCGCGTCCCCTGCATCGGCAGGCGGACTCTCAACCACTGCGCCACCGGGGAGGCCCCTCACTGTGTTTTAAATGTCCATTCTCCTACTAACTAATGATGCTGAGCACATTTCCATGTGCTTATTAGTCATTTATGTATTGTTTGATGAAATATCTATTCAGTTCTTTTTCTCATTTTAAAATTGAGTTGTTTGTCTTATTATTGAACTGTTAAAGTTCTTTATATGTTCTAGACACAGTCCTTTATCAGACATGATTTGAAAATATTTTCTCTGTGGCTTCTCTTTTCAGTTCCTTAACAGTGTCTTCCGAAGCACAAAAGCTTGTAATTTAATAAAGTTAAATTTATCAATTTCTTCTGTTATGTCACATGCTTTTGGTGTTATTTCTAACAACTCTTTGCCTAATCCAGGGCCATGAAATTTCTTCTGTGCTTTCTTTTACACATTTTACAGTTTCAGCTCTTACATTTAGGTCCATAATTAACTTTGAGTTAATTTTTGTGTATGGTTGATTTTTATGAGGAAGTTTATTTTTTTTGCATAAGGATACCCAATTTCCACAGAACCATTTGTTTAAAAGAGAACCTTTTCCCTACTGAATAGTCTTAGCAGCTTTGTCAAAAGTCAATGGACCAAAAATGTAAGGTTTATTTCTGGACTCTTGATTCCACTCTACTGACTCGTATGCCCATCCCTATGGCAAGGTCACAGTGTCTGGGTTACTGTCGCTTTATAGTGAGTTGTAACATTGGGAAGTAACAAAGTCCTCCAACTTTGTTATTTTATTCATTTATTCTAAATTTTATTTTACATTATATGCACTAATGAATACCATCTTAAATTCTGAAAAAAGACAGATGTATTTATTTACATTTCACAAAAATAAAATAAATGATATTTTAAAGGTATTTTTAAAAGAACATATTCCTCTTAAGATTTGAAAGTGACAATCACTAATACATTCCCCTAGGAATAAATATTAAATTAAGCCTCTTCATTCCCTACACCCACAACAACAAACATTTATTGAATGCTTACAACGTGGTTCAAAGTTAGGTGCTGAAGATACAGAGATAAGTAAGACACAGTTCCCCATTTCGCACGTAAATAGAGAATGATGGTGCAGTATATTAATAGCAACAACAGAAATATGTACAAGATACAGTGGAGGCAAGGGATATTAACTTTAATCAGATTTGCCATCATATAATAAGTTTGTTTCTGAACACATGGTTTAAATTTTTTGACTTTTTTCGAAGTGAGTTTAAAAACACCACAGAGGCTAGTGTATACAAAAGCTTGGAGTAAGCAATCCTTGCATAAAATAGAGGTTCTCTCAACTAGTGAGAGCTTCTAATTTGTCCTTTGTTTTAAGGTTACAAAAGGAATTTACACTAATGGAAAAATTCAAACAAAACAGAAGTATTTATAGTAGAAAGTGAAAGTCTCGTTTTACCTCCAATCCACCCTACTCTTCCCACCACAGGTAACTTCTGTTACGCTTGGTCAACTGATCGTTCAAAGCTATAGAGGATGCAGAGAGTAGGAACTCTTGAAATAAATCATCAGAGAAATCTCATACCTTGCTTTAGACAGAAAGAAGCCTCAGCCTCTTTCCCACTAACCACGACATCAGAATAGCTAGCAAGTCTTAAAAATTATTCTTTTTCCTTCTATATCCCATCCTATGCCCTAGAAAAGGTGAAGATGAAGAAGAAAATGGACCTAAGCAGTAGACCTGAATAATATATACGTGTGTGTGTGTAAAGTTTATAGTTACAACTCCTGAAACTTGTTCTACAAGAGATTTTAATAGGTGTTCTTAAAAAAGAAAGGAAGAAAAGAAGGAAGCCGGAGGAAGGAAGGAAGGAAGGAAGGAAGGAAGGAAGGAAGGAAGGAAGG